>NW_004524656.1:8684781-8717276 GCF_000260255.1 Octodon degus
AAAAAATGATTTTATTGAGAAACAAATAGCAATGAGGCAGTTTCAAAACTGATTACTAGCACAGTTTCAATAATTAATACATTGCATATTTTTGTCTTAGTGGTTACTGATAGAATTTTTGAAAGAGCTGGTGACTCAGTTTTCATTTCAACCATAGAAATATTTGGGAATCCAAAAAACGTCTGGATATCTACTATATTGGTAGCATCTGAACTTTTGGAGTTGTTGTTACTCATCATAACCAAACCCATCCTACTGATACAGAATTCTCATTTGTAAACTGTTCTCTTCCAGAATGTTTTAAGCCCATTTCTTCTACTGAGCTATCTTCCTGGTTGTAAGCCCATTTCTTCATTGCCTTCTTTAGGTTAGTTCTGCCACTGAAAGATCTAAAACTGTTCCAATTCTTGATTCTTTGATCGAGACTTACCCATCCCTTTTTTATTGTCCACTTAGGTTTTCTCTTTAATCTTACTCTTCTGAAATTTCACAGTGTTGAGTCTTAATGGGAATTTATCTTCAATTATGCTTAGCATGTGTCATGTCCTTTCTATTTGGGAATTTATATTTTTAGATTTTGGGGAAATCTCATGAATGGTTTTATTGATGATTTTCCCCCCTTCTTGTTCTCCTTTTGTTCCTCTCCTTTTTATTTTTTCTAGTGTTGGGGAGTGAAACTAGATCTTTCAGTAAAGGAGACAATTACACTATCACGGAGCCACAAGCCCTTATTTTCTAATAATAAGGGCTTGTTGCCGCTCCTGAACTAGTGGTCTAATTAATTTTTTCTCTCCTATTTTCAACTTTTTCCTCTATTTTCTAGGACATTTCTCCCAAATTTATCTTATATCTTTTCAATTATGCTTTTCATTTTTGCTATCAGAAATTCCCTAGAGTTTATTTTTTTCATTTTTATTTTGTGGATGTGGAAGTGTATCACTCTGATGATATTAAATATTTTAAAATTTTTCTTTCCCCGATATAGTTTTCTCCCTTCAAGCTGCTTCTTCCTGCTGGTTTGCTTTGATTTCTGTCTCCCAAATTAGTGACTTTTTTCCCTCAAGTATCATATATACATATATTTTTTCAAAGTTAACGTTTTTATTGAACTGAAATCAATGTAGATGTCTCATAATTCTTGACTGTCAGTTCCTGAGCTAAGCTGCAGACTCGAGCTGGTTGAAGTCTGAGCTTCAGTGCACTCGACCACGTTAGTGGGATGTTTGCTGGAGAGCGCTGTCAGGGGCTTAGCTTCCCCTCCTGGCCTGGCCACGATCTCTAGATGGCCACAGCCAACTCTTGCTTGAAGAATAAAGTTCTGGTCACTAGACTTGTGGAGCCAGGTGGGCAATGGAGCCTCAGGCGCTGGTACTTTGAATCACACACTAACTAACTTCCAAGTTTATGGTCTGGCCCTCCCCCGTAGGTGTGTTGGAGGACTCTGCTCCAGAGACCTGCTGTTTCATTCCTTGGAGAGCTGGGCTCTGGTCTTCTGCCGTGAGTGAGAGGAGCACAGCATGGGGAGGAAAAGCAGCCAGCCCCAGGCGCATCCTGTGAAGGTGAGGCACAGCAAGAGAATGGGTGGGGGGCTTGAACAAGTGAAAAAGAGCCATCAGGAGCAGGGGAGGGGTGCGCGTCCCGTCTTTGCTCTTAGCCGAGTATGAATGCCCAGGCTGCTCCTCCCGCCTCTCACCTGGCTCCTCTCTTCTCCTTGGACCTCACTGCCCTGGCTCGAGCCTGTGCTCTCTGATCCTGCTCTGTGCTGGAACACAGAAGGCGCCAGGCTCTCCTTGATGGGATGCAGGGTGTGAGCAGGAAAGGGAGCCAAAGGCTGCGGCTTTTGTCCCAGTTACCTCTGCAGCGTGCATCTGCCTCTGGGAATGCTGTTTCTACACGGGGCTGGAGGAAGCGCCCGCATCTGGGGACTGGCGTGTGTCAGTGAGTGGTCTGTGCAGCTCTGTGGCCCTCGTGGCGCTCCCAGGTTAGGAAGGCAGCATCCCCCACCCCAGCCAGGCGCAGGCCCTGGGCTCCCTGGGCCGTCAGAAGCCCTAACGTAGGTGACATGTCTGGCCTCAAGTTCGTGCTGCCACCGTTCCTGGGAGAGACATCCCTGCAAGTTGGTGATGGCAGGATCATTGCAAGATGCTGATAAGCAGTTCTGAGAGAGACAGATTGGGAAGGAAGGGGAAGGACTTCTTCTGTTTGTTCCCTCCTTACCAACTCCCCACAGGCAGAGGAGGGGTGGACGGAGGCCACCTGCATCTCCCACCCCTTTCTGCCTCATCAGCATGCAGCGCCTGCTGCTGTGGAGAGGGTCCTTGCTGGCATTGTGCCTTCAAGGTTACGGGCAAGTTGGCTTCAGCAGAGATGCGGAGAGGAGAGGGCTGCCGGCCGGGCCCCCCAGGCTCACTGGGGAAGAGCGGCAGTGTGGCAACCAGAGCTTCCCGGGTCTCTCTGGTGTGTGCACCTCTCAGCAGGGCCCTGCCTGAGGAGGGGAGGGTGGGGACTGATCTCCAAGGACCCTCCTGTGTCCTGCCAGTGTGCTGGCCCTCAAGGAGCCTCTTGTCTGATGGAGCAATTAGACCAGAAATGAGTGAGTATGAAGAGGTGTGGGGAGAGCGGCTTCAGGGAGGAAAGCAGGCCTGCAAGGGCCACAGAGGCGGAGTACTTCAGCCTTGTTTCACTGGATGGTGGTGGGGGAGGTATTTGCTCAAGAAAGATGTGGGCCATTGTAGTGGGTGGGGTGGGGAGATCTCACATGCAGACCTGGAGGTGTGCGTGCCCGGGAGGGGCCCTGGCATGGCAGGGGAGGTGGGGTGGTGGGCATCTGGAGGTGAGTTAGAGTGCAGAGGGAGATGCGCATCCTGCAGGTCTGAGGGGGCCGCCTTTCTTTTAGGATCCTTGATTCTTACATGTTTGGAAGAAGTGATGGGAGGAAGCTTGTGTTTCTAGAAAGAGCATTTTGGGTTCTTTGGTGGGGGGAGGAGTTAGAGGGAAAAGATTGGAAAAGAGCTGGGGAGATGTCTCCTGGGGCTTGAGTGAGAGATGGTGGGAGGCAGAGTGGAGATGGAGGCACTGGAGAGGGCAGGGGTTGTTGTCACCTTGTTGTGGGGCTGGACAGAGCAGGACTGGGCCCCCCAGGATTCTCACCAGGTGGTAAGGTAGATGGTGGACTCATTTGCCAAGAAAAGGAGGGCAGGGGATTTCAGGAAGATGAGGGCAAGTCCACAGCAGGTGGGAACATGGCAGTGCGCATGGGCACAGGCATTAGCCCTTCAAGTCCTATCTCTCTAGCAGAGAATTTTTTTTTTAGCACTTAACAAACTTTATTGAAAACAAACATTCACTGAAACTATTGAAAACATGATGTCACCACAAATATCCTTACAGCTACTGCAAGCCACAGGTACTGCTTGCCCCAGGACTCCTGACATAGGATCTCATCCACCCCCACAGTGGGGGGTCTCTAAGCATGTTGGCCCTCCCTGAGGGACCCGGATCTGCCTCCGGCCAGGACAATGGCCTCTGACAATATTCGTTCACCTCAGGGAGTTCTCTATAAGGGCTGACGCACTGTGGAAGGGCTGTATTCCATGGTAAGCACAAATAATCCCAACACATCAGAAAGCTCAGGTAACATCACAGCACGCCAAAGAAACTGAGTTACAAACAGCACAGGCAGAACATCAGAACAAAGGCCCCAGCCTTCTCCCTGCATCCCCAGTCCAGTTCCTCTTGTCCAAAGTTGTCCTATGGGGCTGGTGAGATGGCTCAGTGGTCTAAAGCACCTACTTAGAACAAGCTCAGCAAAGCACAGGGACCGCAGTTCAATCCCCCAGCACCACATGCCAGCCAGCCCTGCCCCCTGGTGGGCTGAGCTGGCCACACACACACACACACACACACACACATAAATAAAAATTAAAAAAAAAATAAAAAAAAAAAAAAAAAAAAAAAAAAAAAAAAAAAAAAAAAAAAAAAAAAAAAAAAAAAAAACAACAAAGTTGTCCTAATCCCAGTGCAGTTTCCTCCTGTCTAAAGTTGTAGTCCTGATCCCAGTCCAGTTCCTCCTATCCAGAGTTGTAGTCATAATCATGGTCACAGTCGCAGGTGGCTCCATCGTCATCCATCCTTCCGTCCTTCTTGTGGACCAGTCTCAGGGTCGCTGGATAGGACCTGCTCAGATGAGAGCACACACACCTCACGAGGACAAGCCCAAATGTACTCATAGAAAGCAGAGCTTGGGCTGTCTGGACGGGAGTGGGTACAGTCATGGTGAGGACAGAAGGAAGCTCATGGCATGGGCCCCGACGAGCCAGACCCTCTGCCCAGGGTTGACCCACACCTCGCGGCTTTGCACAAGCAGGCAGCTAGTGTGGGGGTGGGCATTTGCCTGCAGCGTGAGTCACCAGACACCAGTGGGCTTCTGGGAACACAAAGCAGTCTGTGATGGGCACAGCAACAATGGAGGGGTGGCAGGGCAGTTGGCCGTGCTGGAAGAGCCTGGCAGCTGGCACACCTGAGATGGCCTCTTCTCCATAGCGTGCCCATGGGCCCCTGAGTCACTTGGAAGAGGAGATTTGGTGCTTGGGAGAGGACCAAAGGGAAATTTGTGACCCTGGTAAAAATGGCACCTGAGGTAGGGTACAATGAAGGAGCCAGAGAGGGTGTGGTAGGGATCAGAATAAAGGAAAAGAGAGTGGAAGTGGCTGCCTGGGTGAGGCAGCCGTTATACAGCCAGGAAAGGAGCCCTCAGGAGGCAGGGGTGGGTCGGAGGAGCTGAGGAGAAGCTGGCAAGCACAGGGGCGAGCAGGTGGGGGGAGGGCATTGTAGGGTATGTATGCCCTGGCGTCGGCCAGGAAGGGGTTTACGGAAGAAAGACAGAACCGCAGTTGTCATTTCTGGCAATTGGCTAGTCCTTGGTGACCCCTAGTTTCTAAGTGTTTAGCTTGGGAGAGAACAAGGGGGACATTTATCTACTTTTTTTTTTAATGTATTTAGTACAGGGTCTACAGGGTCTCACTACACAGATCAGACTCCTAGGGTTCCTCCTGTTTTCAGCTTCCCAAGAGCTGGGATTACAGGCTCACACCACCACGCCCAGTCTTAGTCACTGCCTCAGTGCGCCCCAGGGGCGCGGCCTGCACTGACGCTGGGGATCGAACCCCGGTCCCTGTACCTGCCTAAGCAGGTGCTTTAGTCTGCTGAGCTATCTGGCCAGTCCTTATCTACTTCTTGAGAGTGGATGGGAGGGGCCATGGTGATCTTCGTGTTGTGCTCTGTCTCCGCCTACTCCTCACCCCAAAATTGTCTGGAACTCAGGGAAAGTAGACATGTGATAAGGCGGAGCCGCTGCCTGAGAAACTGCACACAGTGTCGGTGTGAGGCAGCACAGCTGAGATGCCCCCAAGAGGTTACCGAAGAACTGAATGAGGGGGGACCCTTCTCTTTCCTAGCTGCCCACATGGGACTACACTTCCCAGCTCTTCTTGCAGTTGGACGTCGCCACGTGACTGAATCCTGGCCAATGGGATGTAAGCCGAGGTGATGGGAACGTGCTGCTGCAATCCTTGCTCACTTCCTCCAGTTTTCAGATCCTGGAGGCCTAAAGAGGGAGGAGCCACAAGATGAAGGAGCCTGGGTGGATGAGTGACTGTGTGGAGCAGTCTCCCTCCTGAGCTATGCTGTGAGTGCGAGATGCGCTTCTGTCGTGTTAATCCTGTGAGATTTAGGTGTTTTTGCGCAAAGCAGCTAGGGTTCCTGTAACAGATACAGAGGTGCCCCGCCCTTTTGCTGCCAGCTTCCGTGTAGGTATGGTCCTTCAAGGCCTGAGAGCAGTGCTGGCCCTGGAGGATGGAAGGGACCCGTGGGGAGGTCCACAGGAACAGTTTTGTTTGCGGCCCTGGGACTCAAACTCAGGACGTTGCACTTGGCAGACAGGCGCTTATGCTGCTGAGCTATATCTCCAGCCCTTCACAGGAAAAGTGTTGATGCCTTGGCAGAGGGAGTAGTAGCCAACTGGACAACTACCTGGTAGATGGGCGTATGTGACTCCAGTCCCGGATGCAGCCAGAAAGACCACTGTCCTTTAGCGACAGTTCGGGAATCACAGGCGGGGATGCAGGCTGCTGGTCTCTGCCGTCACTCTGCATTAGGCGTGCACTAGATTAGGGCCTAGTGCATGGTGAATGTTGGTCTGGGTGGATGGGAGGCAGCTCGGAGCGAAGGAGACAGGTGTTGGCGAGTTTGCACCGTCTTCCTTCCCCAGCCTTCTCCTCCAGATGTGGCGAAGGACATGCTAGCGAGATAATATGGAAGCTAGGTGCAACCTTGCCAGCGCCTGGTTTCTTTTACACATAATATGCAGCTCAGGAAGTAAGCAAGGGGCCGGGGAGATGGCCCAGTGGAATAGGCACTTCCCTGGCAAGCACAAGGGCCTGAGTTCAATCCCCAGTTCAGCCAAAGCAACGATTTTGCGGAAACAAACAAAAAAAGGAAGTAAGCATGGCGCAATATTAGCGGCTGCAGAGCTGGCATTTGAGTTGGGCCGCAAGCTGGCATAATGCCACTGTGTACTAGTGCCACTGCTAGGTCACAGTCAAGGTCTCCTCCCCCCCCGCCAGGGTTCTCTAAATCAGGAGACTAGCAAAACTGGGATCTGAAAAGAAAACAAGGGACGAAAAGAAAGGTAGTGCCTTCTAAATCCCTGGAGAGACAACCTCTGTTAACATTTTAATTTATATCCTTTCAGTCTTTTTCCATATGTGTATTAACATTATATATTTAGAATAAGCCACTGCAATATCTATGCTATAAATAGCATAATGCTATAGATAGGATATTTACATATAAATATATGGAGAGTATGCTACAATAGACCAATGACATACATAGAAATGTGGAATATGTACTACATAAAGGATATATAATGCTGTGCAAGGAATATAATATATTCTACATAATCACATCAAACGCTAATAAGAAAATGAATTCATGCTGTGTAGACTATCCTGTTAAATCACAAGATTCCACTAAAATCACAAGATTACTTTCCATGTTATTAAATACTTTATATAATATTTTATATGGTGGAACCATAATTTTTTAAACCAACTTCTTATTGTTCAACAACAGATTATTCCCAGTTCTTTCTGTTAGGTAAAGGTTGAGAAGGTAAATGTCCACCTTTGTACACTGATACTTTTTTAAAAAATATAGTCCTACATGTGGAATTTTGGGGTCTAAAGTAAGATAAATTCCAAAACTTCTGATATGCACTGACAAACTAACTTGAATGGTTGTGCTAATTTGCACTGGCTCCAGTGGTGGTGGAGGTGGCCCTGTTCATCACACCCTTGGCGAGGGCTGGGTGCAGTCATTTTCCTGAGGCTCTTGTTGGCCAGGAGTTGTACGAAGGGAAGGGAGGCAAGCCTTGTCCTGGTCCCCGAGTCTGCTCCTACCTGAGTGAGTGGGAGCATTGCTGAGATAGGCCTGGCTTGGCGGGGAGAGTGGGCAGTGGCTGCGGACGGCTAGGGTGAGGCAGGATGGTGCCCAGGACGGGCTGGCCCTCTCCCTGCATATTGGGTCGCCCTACTGGAGGTCTGGCCATGGAGCGCAGGCCAGATCTTGTTCTGGGTCAATGGCTTGGGCGAATGCGGTAGTGGACATGGGTTGGGGTGACAAGGCGGATCAGGGTGGAGCAGAGGCGGACACCACCAGTCACTGGCTCCAGGAGCTGTAAAGAAAGCAAATATTTGGAGGCTGAGATTGCTTAGCTTTCTCCTTGGAATCAGCAGACTCTCGGAGGCTGGGATTAATTTGAAGAAATTTACTAGCAGAGTTTGTGGCAGATAAAACAGTTTGCTTATTTCACACTTGTATGGCCACCTGCTAGGAACTGTTTGTTCAGTTTCAAATTCTTTAATTAAAATCAACATAAAACAGATTGAAAACATCCCAAGAAGGGGATGCTTGATTTGCTGGAGGATATTGCAGAAAGATGGAGCAAAGTGGTTCAAAAAACACTTCGTCACCAAGCAAGCAGGCGGGTAGGAAATTGCGGCCGGGAGAGGGTGGGGTTCGGGTGTGCGCGTGCGTGTGTGCAAGCGACCGTCAGGAAGCTAGCGGACGTACATGAGTCTTCTTCCTACTTTTGCATTTTCCGTGATGAGGAGGGCTGCGGTGGAAAAATAAGATGTCTTCTGTCCTTTCATCTCATAGAGAGGACTGACCCCACAATTATTCTTCCAGCATGTCCCCCTGTGTCGGGATTACGGATACCCAATCCTTGAATTCATGTAGCTCGGGGTCCAGGGAGAGAGTCAGGGAGATGAAATAGCGACTACGACGCGCGTGCCAAGTGCTTCAGGGACAGTAAGTGCTGGCTGCCGTGAGTCACCTTGCCATTGCTGTGACAAACCACCCGGAATAATCAATTCAAAGGAAGAAAGGTTCATTCTGGCTCGTGTTTTAGAGATTTTAGTCCATGGTTGTTGGGTCTGTGTAGAGGTAGCACATCATGGCAGAGGAGGCAGCCAAACGGTGGGAGAGAGACAGGAAGGGGCTGGGGCCTGAAGATGCCCCTCAAGTTCACTCCTCCAGTGACCAGACTTTCTTCCACTAGGCCCCACCTCCAAAAGGTCCTGTCACTTCCTAATAGCACCATGGGCCAAGGACCATGTGGGCCATTGGGGACATAGTCAAGGTTCAAATTATAGCAAGCAACTATCCCTGGACAGTGAAAGAGGTTAGAGGCTCAGAGCAGACTTCCAGGAAGACGCGACATCTACTTCAGCTGAGATCTGGTGAACAGATAGAAATTATTCAGGTTAAAAAGACATATCAGTTAGCTCCTGCTACAGGACTCTTCATGACAGGCCCTTACACTATCTCAGTGGCATGTGACAATACCATTTATCTGCATCCTGCTTTTGTGGCTTGGCTGGATTGGGCTGGTGATGCTCCTGAGCTGGACTCACACATCAACCCATTGCCGGGACGTCAGGCTGGGCCTGACTGGCCAGCTCTGTTCTCTGAATCTCTTGCCCTCCCAAACACACTTTCCAAGGTTTGGTCTTGTCCTTCTTATGAGTCTTTCACTGACTGAAGCAGGTCACAAGTGTGACACAAGGCTCAGGGGCAGGGCAACATTTCACCTCCTCAGTAGGATGATATCCTTCCACTCTTCAGAATGGAAGCTGTCAGTGCAATCCAGCAAACCGATGGGCGTAGTGATGGTGGTGTGGGATGCAGCACAGCAAGAACGGGTCGGACTTGGTGCACTGAGAATGCTGTAGGATCATGTGTATGAGGGGGGCTTGCGGGGCTGGAGGCTCCTGAGCAGCCTGCACCGGGGTGAGGAAGGGCCCTAACTATCAGCCCAGCCTATGGATGCTGTGCATAGGGCAGTGAAGAAGCACTGGAGATAGAGTAGAAAGTGACGTGGCCAGGCTTACCTGGGAGTTGTCCTCCTAGAGTTCGTTGCCCCTGAGGCCAGGGCCTAAGCAAGGCTGTAGTTCCCAGTGGGCCTTGTGCCTGCTTCAGGGTCTGGAAGATTCTGAGGGTAAGACTGTCATCCTTCTTGTTTCATGTCTACTGCTGGATACCCAGCTAGTGCCGGTGGGTTCTGGTTTTTGGCCCTGAATGCCAGAGTTGCACTGTCCAAGGCTCCTGGCCAGCCCTGTGTTTGGATTTCCCTCTCTCTGTTCCAATCCACTTAATCAGTGGTGGCTTTTGGAAAGCATGGGGGAGGAGGAGCACAGTGGGCTGGTCATGGCTTTGTGACTGACTCCTCAGTTGACAATAACCTGCTGCTGCTGCTGCTGCTCCTGCTCCCTGGCCACAGCTTGAGGACTCACTGAAGTTCTCTGAGCTTTAGTAATGAAGGTAGAGAATGGGGACAGTGACACTCGTACCACTGCTGTCTCCCACCTTTCCTGTGCTGGATCTGAATGTCATCCTCATCCTTGCAATCCCAGTGCTGGAGCTGCCTCTTGCTGAGAGCGTTTGATGGAGTCCCAAATGGAGGGACTCACAGTGAGCAGTACTTCCTCATCCCACATGCACTCCTGAGGTCCCCTTCGTTGCTCCAGGCACCTACCTGCCTGTTTTGGAGACTGCTTGAGGACCAAAGGAAATGGCACCCATGTGGGTGTCTGGGTGCCAGTCCTTCCTAGGGTTGGGGTGGGGGCCTAGCTGAGGGCTGGGCAGACTCTTTGGCCTCATTTTGGGAAAAGCAGCTCAGTTAAGATAAGCTCTTAGGATTCTGGAATCTAAGAGGACAGGGTTGAATCCAGCTCTGTCCCTTCACATTCTGAGCAAGAAACTTAGATGCTTTGAAATTCAGTTTCCTTACATTCGAAATGGGCAATGATGCTCTAACTTGAAGGTTCTGTAAGATGTGGAGTATTATGAGACAGACGGCAGACAGCGTTAAGGGCGCAGGACACTGTGCTCTGCTGGTTGTGAAGACGTTAGACGGTAGCCTGGTGCATAGGACACTCTCGAAGTGAAACTTCATGTTCTGATTTTATTTTTATTTAACCACCATTCAGCGGCCTTCCTGGGTAAGTAAGGAGGGAACCATCATGCAGAGGAGGAACTGGGGCTCACAACATCAAGTGACTTTCCAAGGCCCCTGAGTGACTACATCTCTAGGGGATCCTGGCCCTGGGCTTGTCTGACACTGGCTTCCTGTTCACCCTGGTCTCTCAGCCTCCAACCCACCTGCCTGCATCACAGACCTGTTGGTGCCTAGTGGCTGGCCGGAGTCCTCTGTCCTGGCCCTCTGTACCCCTTACCCCTCATCTGGGCTCCCCAGAGTCTGCTCTTGGCCAGGGGCACACTGCAGTGAATCAGCCTCCTTTGTGGCGTTGATTAGAGGCCCCCTCCTACAAACATCAAAGCTTCAATTAACGCGGGCCGCTTGCAACCCTCTTGCAAAACTCTGATAAGAATAGAATTTTCTCTTGGAAAATGGATTTTTATTTAGTCGTGTGTACTGTTGGTTAAATGACCTACTCTATACACTGGTGCTGAGATTCCAGGGACAATTAGGGGGCTCGTCAGGAACTGGTTATCTGAAGGAAACAGGCGCCGGGCTGTTTAGTTGTCTAATATCCTGACGGGGTGGGGGGAGGCAAATTAAAAACAGGTTTCTCCCCTTCTCCAGATGTGAGGAGCTGAGGGGCTGCGCTGAGATGGGAGCTTGTGGGGGAAGGTGGGGTATCCCAGCTCTTGTAGGGGTGCGGCTGGGCCATGGCTCTGGTTTTGAGTCTAGAGTGCCCTGGCATCAAAGGGGCTCCAAGGGAAGCAGGCTGGGCAGAGGGAGAAAGGACTCAAGAACAGAGCAGGAATGGGGACCCACACTGGGGACGGGGTGGGGGCTGAGGTCTGTGGGCCCCTTACTTTTTGATGACCACCTCTCCCATTAGACCTGGCATTGTCTGAGAGTGTGGGGTGAGGTGGATTTTACCAGTTGCCATCTCCCTAATCTTACCACTTTTGGGGACGGGAGACACCCCGTGCCCCATCCAGGATTCCTGAGCAGTTACCCAGCCAGCAATACTGACTTAATCCCTCATCAGGCTTGAATTTTTTGGTTCTCAAGACACCACTAAACATGAAGTCCTTTATTTTCTGAGGCCCACAAGCTTCCCTCTACCCTCAAAGAAGTTTTTGCTATTGTCTGACCACATCCACCAGCTGCACTTGAAGTCTATCTGCAGTGAATTTGAGAAAGGGGGTGGTGAATGGACATAGGGGAGCACCCCTGCTGTCCAGGCTTAGGAGGGGTGGCCAGGTGGCGGAGGAGGCAGAGGGCAGGAGTAAAGAGAAGAGCTTGTGGCTAGCTCCTCTTCCTGGAGCTGGGGAGGCCTGGCGTAGCACGGCTGTATTGATTCAATTATTCCCTACAATGTAATACTCTGCATTTGTGTGATAGCAACAAACAGAGTTGAAAGACATACAAAAATAAATGATCTGAAAGTTAATATGGCTGAATGGGCATCTATGAATTCGAGGAGAGAGGTTTTGTTTTACATTGTAAAATCAATAGTGTGCAGAACAATGTCCTAACTTCCCCCGGGGACCCCAGCGAACCCGCCTGTATTGATCGCCATGCAAATTAATTGAATTCATGAAATCCACATTGCTGGGTAATTGATGCTTCTTATAATTACCTCCGAGTTATGAGCTTTTAGGGGATTGCATTGATTCCTGGGCAGTGAGGAGGACAGGGCAGGGGAGGAGAGGGGACTTCCTGGAATTGCAGCAGAGCAGCCTAGGTGGACAGTGGGCGGATGGGGGATGGTCAAGGCTTGTGGGAGGGCAATTGCCTGGGGGTGGTGGGAGGCACAGGTAGAAAGGATTCTTAACTCACAGCATTCACTGACCCAACCCAGGAAGATCTGGGGGCTGGAAGTCTTTAACAGAGACTCCTGGACCTTTGAAAGGATCCCTAGCAGGATGGCTACCTTGGGGCTTTCGGGATGTCAAGGTATTCTTCACAGGGTAATAACAGCAGACATTCATGCAGCATTTATTATGGGTGAGCATTGTTCTGAGTATTTAACGTGTAACTCACTGACTCTTCTAAACAATTTATGAGGTTTACTACTCTTGTCTCCTTTGGTTGTTGAAGAGATGAGGTACAGAGAGGTGAAGATTGTTGTCCAAGATCACACAGTGGCAGAGCTGGAATCCTTGACCGCCAGCTACTGCACGAATGGCCATCAGGCATCAAGCCCTATAGATCCCTGGTGTAGTCTACATGTTGCTATGTATGAGCATTTTTCGGAAGGAGGGGCTGTAACTTTCATTATCCCTGGTGTAGCCATCTGCTATGTACACCTTGCTTCAGTTGTCCATACTTTGTATTTGTGCAGAGAATTTGAATTTACATCTCGCGGAACAAACTGTGTGACCTAGGAGAACTTCCCAGACTGCAAAACCTGGCTGTTGGGGGGGCTGCTCACCAAGTTGCTTTGCAGTTCTAAAATCTGTAGAGGCAGAGCATTTGCTCACATGCGCCTCCTAGGGGCATAAGTGATCCCTGTTTCACAGAAGAGAAACCTGGACCCACAAGGGCTAGGTATCATTTGCAGGTTCCTTGGCAAATGAGTGGTGGGGCCATGATGAGGCCAGGTGGATCCAGTCCCTAAGCCAGGAATCCTCAGGCCTCCATATTTGTTTATTTTAATTTTTTTTTTTTTATGTATTTGGTACAGGGTCTCACTATGCAGCTTGGACTCACAGTCGATCCTCCTGTTTTCAGCCTCCCCGCTGCTGGGATTATAGATGTGTGCCACCATGCCTGGACTTGGTGGCCCACTGGGGGTCCTCCTGGACGCCCGGGGACAAGGGTGGCACAGCATGTGATGCTGGGGATCAAACCGTGGTCCTTACGCTTGCCTAAGCAGGTGCTTCATCAGCTGAGCTATCTCACCGGCCCTGGTCTCTGTCCACTCTGTTGAGAAAGTTGTCTCCCTCCCTGAGTTCAGCACTTCTACCTGCACGATAAGCTGACTTTGACTTCTGGGGCCAGAGATGGAAAACAGGGAGGTTTTTGACTACAGGGTGCACAGGCTGGGCTGCGGCCCAGAGGAGGGCAACGTTTCCCCACAGAGCCTGTCTCCAGAATGCTTCACAGAGAGTGCCTGCTTGGTGCCAGCCCTTTGCTCTTCCTTGCCTGGACTTGGCAGCAGGTGAGGGCCACAGTTCACATCACCCTTCTCTCTCTTCTGGCCTTGCTTTGGTCCAGAAGAACCTACCTCCTGATTGCTGGAGTCTGGCCTGGTGGAACCGACACGCCACGAGTCACTGCCCATGCTGGGGACCTGGCCTTGCTCCGTGTCCTTGCCAAGGCTGTCTGGGCTGACCAGGTGGCATCAAAGTGGGAAGAATGGGGCTCAGTGTTCGAGGTGGTGGCTGGCCGGGACAGGCAGCTCAGCCCTACCTCTAGCTGGAGTATTTGCTGGGCTATTGAGGGCTTGGGGTGGGGAGGATGCAGCCATGAGCCCCTTGGTGCGACAAGGTCCTGGTTCTGGCTCTCTACTCCTTGCAGCTTTGGGACTGGCAGGATTCCTACATCCCATAGGGCAGCTTCCTGGTGGCAGGGTCCAGAGCATGCTCGGGGCTCTTGCCGATGCCATAGCTTCCTTCCCAACCCTAGCCCATGGCAGGGCCTTTGGTAGGGCCTTTCCTGCAGAGGGGCCCCAGGAGACTTCCGTGACTCATCCAGCCCCCACAGGTAGCCAGCTGCTGGGTGGAATCTTCCCAACTCTATCCCAGTATGTAGGTTCTAAGTTCCTACATGACTTTGAAGCTCACCTTCTAGACTAATTGAGTCTTGAGAGATGAAAGAGATCTTGCACTATTATCTCATCTACCCTTCCCATCAAAATAGTGCTCAAAGAGGTCATATAACTTGTCCAAGGTGACATGGCCAGTGGATGTCACAACTGAATCTTCAGTCCACAGCTTATGACTTATATCCAGATCTCTTTTTATGACATCAAGATAACCTGCCAGCTGCTAGGTAGCTGTTTCCTTTCTGGGTTTCTCTGAGGTAGAAGTTTGGGTAGTGGTGATGGTACTGGGGGAGTGCTGGGTAGAATCTCTGTTCCTCTTCCCTAAGACCCATTCCAGAAAAACCTAAGCTTTCAGAGGCATTGAGAACATGGTGGAAGGCTCCTGCTTTGCTGTATCTTTGCTGTATCTTTCCCTCCAGCTGCCAGCTCCCTGAACCACAAAGAGTACAGGCTTCTAGATCCAGCTTCTCTCGCCCTGCCTTCTTGGGAGAACAACCCAGCATCCCTCAGCATCCTCTAAGGCAGAGGTGGTGCCAAGGCAGTGTAATTAGGTGAGGTTGATGAATGCATTGGGAATGTGCGTAATTAAGATTGAGAATTAAGTGTAAGAGGCTTAATGTTGCTCTCTTTCTATACAGGAGAGGAACTGTCTCTCCGCACTAAGCCCCAGGCACGTCCAGGGTGAGGTCGGCCATGAGCCCTGGGTGAAGGCCACTCTCAGCTGATCTGCACATGCAGTGCATGTACCACACTCATCGGTACGCACCCTCCCATTCATTCATTTATTTTCCATCCACCCCATAAGCCCTACCCTTTCCCTACATGCACAGGACACTGACGTGGGCCTGGCATGAGTGGGCACAAAGATGAAGAATCCCGGAGGGAAGGAGGTCGTGGGTGTGCAGGGAGGAGACCTTTGCCCCATGGCAGAATTTCTAGGGGTTTCCCACAATTAATTCATGAGAAGGCCTCAGAAAGAGATTAGAATTCCTCTACAAAATAAATTGGTGTGCTTGAGTTTAAATTCTATACTACAAGAACATGTTTAGCATTGCAGGCCTCTGTGAGAGCGTCCTCACTGTTGCAATTGTCCGGAACATATGAGAAAGGCCAGAAGACCCGTTCCCCCACAGTCCCATTTAGTGCGGATCGATTACTATCATCAACCCTATTTCACAGAGGAAGACACTGGTTCGGAGAGGGTAACAGAGCAAAGGTGCCTCAAGGAGACACACAGGGTCAAAGTCGACCCGGACAGCGGGGCTGAGACGGGGGCTTGGGGCCAGGTGGGGTCAGTGCCACCTGGATGCTCTTCTAGCCTGGCCCACCTGCTGGCCTAGGTGAGCCACGTGGCTGTGTCAGTGTGGGCAGAGCCAGACAAGGAGAGCTCACTCGGTGCTGCTGCTTTTCCTAGGGGTGCTGCCTGGTCCCACACAGGCTGCTGGAGGTCATTCAGAGCTCTACCTGTGCAGAGCTGCTAGTGCCTACCAGAGGGATTTTGGGGGGTGGGATGCCCTGTTGGTGGGCATGGCTCTAACCCCTGCGGAGCAAGTTATCCCAGCACTCAGCAGCTTATAACAGCCACACACTCATATCACTGTAGTTTCTGTGGGTCAGGACCTCAGGAATGGCTCTGCTGGATGGTTCAGGCTTGAGGACTCTCCCAAGGCTGCAGCTGAGATGTTGGACGGGGCTGTGTCTCATCTGAAGGTCTGATGGTGGCCACAGAAGCCACCTCCAAGATGGCTGCTCACAGGACAGGCGGGGCAGGAGGCTCCAGTCCTGCGTGTGGTCTGCTGCATGCTGAGTGTCCTCAGCACACACGCGGGGACCCACGAGGAGGCACACTAGGAGCTGCTGTCTTTTGTGGCCTAGGGTCAGAAGTCATCCTGTCACTTCTGCCATATTCTTTTTGTTAGAAGCAAGTCATTTACTTTGGTTCCATTCTCATGAATAAGAATGAAGCTTCATTTAAGGAATTATTCTATTTTATTTTATTTTTTGGCAGAACCGAACTCAGACCCTTGTGCTCGCCAGGCAAGCGCTTATTCTACTGAGCCATCTCTCCAGCCCCAAGGAATTATTTTAAAGTTTATTACATATAGGGCCAGGGAGATACCTTGGCTGTCTAAGCACCCACCTGGCAAGCTCAAGGACCGGGGTCTGATCCCTGGTACCACATGCTGTGCCAACACCGTGCTGGCCACCGAAACCAGGCGTGGTGGCATGTGCCTGTAATCCCAGTTCTGGGGAGGCTGAGACAGGAGGATCGCTGTGAGTCCAAGCTGCATAGCGAGACCCTGTGTCAATAAATAAATAAACATTATTGTCTACAGATTTTAATTGATACCTATGAATTGTACATATGGACGGGATACGATGTGATGTTTTGATAAATGTATATGCTGTGTAATGACCAAATCAGAGTAATTAGCATGTCTGTCACCCCACACAGTTTTTATTTCTTTGTGGTGAGAATGTTGGAAAACTTCTCTTCACTGTTTTTTTTTTGTTTGTTTGTTTTTAAGACAGGGTCTCACTGGGTAGTACAAGCTGGCCTCGAGCTTACAGCGATCTTCCTGCCTCAGCCTCCCAAGTGCTGGGATGATAGGTGTGTGCCACCGTGCCTGTCTCTTCACTGTTCTAAAATATACATTTTTGTATATTATAGTCGCCCACTATGCAACAAAACATCAGAACTGATTTTCCCTATGAGAATTTTGAAACTTTAGTTTTTCTTCCTTCCCTTTGGCATTAGGGACTGAACCCTGTGGTTTTGGCCAGTCATCTTTTAGTTTTTACTTAAGACCAGGTTTGAATAAGTCATTAAGGTACTTAGGCAGGACTTGAGCTTGGGATCCTCCTTCCTCAGCCTCCCAAAGTGCTACAGTGACTGAAATGGGGCGGCGGCTTCTTCTTCTTCTTCTTCTTCTTCTTCTTCTTCTTCTTCTTCTTCTTCTTCTAATAAAAGGAACTGTTTTAAAAGATGTGAACACATTTAAAAAACCACCACACTCTCAACTTTCTATTTTTCTTGTAGGAATAAGTCATCCAGCTCTTTACCAGATACCATCTATGGTTCTGCCGGATGTTTCTGGGGAAGATTCCTCCCAACTACATTACATTTCTTCCCGACATTGCAGGCCTCTGTGCTGTGCATTAAACCTACCTTCCCAGCTCATTTCTTTTCTTTTTTTTCCTAGCTTATTTCTAACCATTCCTTTTATTGTAGCTCAGTGATTTCTACCTCTTCACAACAACAACCACCACAACCACAACCATTTATTAAGTGCCTGTTATGTGCTTGGGGATATAGAGATATTATCTCTAATCCTTACAGGATTCTACAGAATGAAGAGAGGTTCAGAAAAACCAGGTGATTAGATCAAAGTCATAGAACTGGTCAGCCGCAGACCCAGGACTCAAACCAGACTTCTCTCTCCTCCCGCTGTGGGGCTGCTGCTACCCTTCCTCTGTCTGCCAAGTCCCCTCCCTGTCTTCAGGGCCAGGCCCCAGCATGGCCCCCAAGGAGTGGCTTCTCTGGTGGGTCTGCCCTGGGGCTGTGTGCGATGCTGGAGGGTGCTGGAGTCCCTCTGTGCCACAGTCATTTTGTTGTGATTCGCGCAGGTACCACATCCTCCCCATCTGATCACGTTTATCTCCTAATCTCTGTGTCCCCAACTGCCCTCGCAGTGTCTGGCCATAGCTGGAGCACAGCAAGAATGTGGGACACCAATGAATGAACAGGTTCCCCCAATAACAAGCTGCGATTCAGAGCTCTATGTCCTCACTGGATGTGATGGTTTTAAGGATGAAGCCAGTAGGTCACAGAGGGTCAGCCTGCGTGACCATTTCTGCCTATGCCTCCCTGCCCCGTGCTGACCTCTCACCTCTCCTCCCTTCTTGGTGGCTGTCTGGGATGGCCCTCCCAGCCTCCCCCACCCTGCCCTGCCCTGCCCCCGCCTTGCCCCAGCCTTGCCTGTCCTGTTATCACAGCTCCCAAACTCCCTGCTCTTTCTTCCTGAACCTGATTTTTGGGGAAATCTCCCTTTATTCCAGCTCCTCGGAGCTCCTTAGGGTTGTTTCCAGAATCTTCTCTCTTCCCTCCCCCAGCTCATCCAAGTCACTCTCCTTGGTCTCTGTCCCCTCCTCTCACTCCTATCCCAGTAGCTTGGACCTAGCCCTTCCTGCAGTGCCCCTCCCTGCGCCCATCTCCCTGGCTCTGTTTCCAAGGTTACCCAGCGGGTTTGGCTGTTTCTGCCCCTCCTCCACGTCCCTGTGCTCAGCTGGGAGGGCAGAGGGGGGCTGGGAGGCCCACGTTGGGGCTGGAGCCTTTGCTCTCTTTTCTGGCCTTTACCTGTTGATCAATCCTTTGTCTCTTTCTCCTTTCCTTCCCTGTTCTGTAACCTTCTCTTGTTTCTTGGTATCTCTGTCATTTTCCCCTCCATTTCTCTTCACTTCTCCATCTCCCCCTCCTCTCAATTTCTGTCTTGTTTTCTCCAGGTCTCTTTCACTGGATTGCTCTCTATCTTTTCCTCTTGCTGTCTCCCAGTTAAATTTTTGATTCTCATTCAGAAGCAATAGGCAATTATCCCTGGCCCCGCTTCCCACCACTTCTTTAGGGTTTGGTGCTAAAGGGCTTTGCAGGAGGGAACAAGGCTGGAAGCCCTAAGCAGGGCTGAGCTCTGTTCAGTGCTAGTCACAGGGTGTTGGGGGGGGGCCCACATTAGCATGTGTACCCCACTTTGCAAATGCTAGGTCTGAGGAGAGCCTGGTTTGCTGTGGCAGACAAGCCTGGCATAAGGTGAGACCCCGCTGCCAGTGTTAAGGTGAATGCTGCTGGTTGCCTGAGGTTTCCTGCAGCTGGGTGTGCCTGTGACCTGCAGGTGGCCCTAGTTTTGTCAGATGTGCCTGATGAGCCTAGCCCAGAGCTCGGCAGCCAGCAGGTGTTCAGTATGTGCAAGAACAGCTCCTCCCTGATTGGGGCTGCAGGAAGGTGCCCAGGCCTCCTTGACACATAGACGTTATATAACATTCTGGAGGAAATAAAGCTTTTTTCCAAGGATCTTTTGAGGAACTTCTTTAAAAAAATTCAGACCAGAATTTTTTCAAGAGTTTTTTTTTTCCCTATTCCATCCCGCTGAAAATTTTCATTTTTCTGTCAGATTGTCATACCCATAAGAATGGAATCTTTTCATGCAATTGTTACGTCCTAATGCATCTTCAATTGTTACGTTCCTAAAGTCATAGTGATGTTAGAGAGGGCACAATAAAAGAGATCTTGCATATACTTGGACCTTCTTTTCTGACTTCAGTGTTTTCTAGATTTTTCTCCCCTATCTCTAGATTAACAGCAGGTTTTTTTTTTTTTTTGTTTTTTTTTTTTTTTTTTTTTTTTTTTTCAGAACCAGGGATTGAACTCAGACCCTTGCACTTGCCAGGCAAGCACTTATTCTACTGAGCCATCTCCCTGGCTATCTCTAGATTAGAGCCCTGGGAGATTCGGCTGTCACGAGAGGCCCTGGAGTCCCCTGAAGACAGGAATAAGGAAGAGGCCCCAGCTCAGTCCACCTTGCTTTCCCTCACTGACTCCACTTGTTCGTTCAGTTTGCATCTGTGGAGTGACTGCCACGTGTCACGCGCTGCAAGGGACACTGGGACTATCGTAGTGAACAAGGTGGGTCAGCTTCGTGCCCTGTGAAATATGTAGAAGAAACAGATCGGACACAGAAAGTCAGGTACTGCTCATGGCCCTAGCTGGAGGGTCAGGGAAGGGCCCCGTCTCTCCAGAACAGGAAGGTCTGACACATCTTGACCACTAACTAGTGCTGTGACACTGGACATGTCACCTCTCTCTGAGCTGATTCTCCCTGTCTGTGGAAGGGCTTGTTTCTGCTCCAGAATTACTTGTGTTTCTGTTAAAAGCAAATTTACTTTCTGACAGATTTATAAACATAAATTATTTCTTGAGATGGGCATTGCAGAAAGATATGAAACTCCAATTAAGCATAAAGAAAAAAGAGAAAAAAAGAGAAGAATTGCTACAAAACAATCGGACAACCTAGCCAACAGTACCCGTCACCCACAACTCCACTTGTGAGGGACACCTGCTCTTTCTGTTTCTGGAATGGCGGCTCCGGCAGCAGATCTGGAGAGGTCCCAGGCCAGGTGCTCTCCTGCTCAAGTTCCCCATCCCCGCCCCGTCTCTGCTCTGCTGTCCCAGCCCAGGGAAGGGGTCCATCTCAGGCACCCTGGGACCTTTGGGGTCGTGTCACGCGGTCTCTTTCCAGCTGCCTCCGTTAATCTCGTTAATCTCGTGGGGCCGCAGGAATAGATCAGGTGCGGGCCTGCAGGGCGGGGTTCACCACCTGGGCGGCCGGGGAGCAGTGCAGCGTGCGGCCGACAGATGGCAGCACTCCACCGCCGCAGGGCCGCGCTCGCGGGGCAGCAGGAGGGCAGGCGCCGGGTGGAAGTGCTCGCTCGGGGCTGGCTTGGGCACCTGCCCTTTGTCCTCCACGCCTCTGGGCGCTTCGGATAGGCCTGGTGGACGGTGTGGCTTGTGAGGCCTCGACCCAGAGCGACTGGCGGATCGCTGTAGACTCCGGCTCTGTCCTGCGTGGAGCAGTCTCGAGTGGGACGCAAGACCCGGGGTAACCTAGCCTGGCCTCCTGTTCACGCTCACCTTGGCAGATTCGCAGGCTGGAGAGAGAGAGGGGAGCCAGAAAGCACAGGCCGAGTGCTCACGCCTGGCTTCCAAGCCCAGTGCCACCAGGTGCTTGCTGGGTTACCTCGGGTAAGTAACTTCATCTCTCTGAGATTCAGCCTTGAGAATAATGCTGGGTTTTATTATTGGTCTGAAGACTTCCACTGTCCCGGATTACTAGCAGTGTAGAAGCATTTTCCAGGGGTCCCACTTCTGAGTCATTGCTCACTCTGGCCCGTGGCCTCTGCACCTACCCTGGTGCAGGAGCTCAATGAGACTGCTGTTCACTGGCACACACACCATGTATGTGCCCAGTGTATGTGCGTCCGCTGCGTCACCAGCTCTTATTAAAAAGGAAACTGAGGCTCACGTTGATCGTCACTCACTTAAGGTCACCTGCTCCTGTTAGGATCCAACCAGGAGCTCCTACCCCCACTGCCTGTCCTTCATACCTCTTGGTCCTCACTCTGCAATCAGGGTCCCCATCCCCCTTCCCTGGAGTGCTGACTCTGCTCTGAACCTTTGGTGGTTGTAGGTGCAGCCACTACACTCCTGCGTGGCCCTGGCAGAGGCCCGTCCAAGGCTCAGCTGCCGTTGGGCATAGTCCTCTGTGCACAGGGCAGAAGGGGCAAGGAGTAACTCCTGGAGGCTCCCTGCCCCCGCCAGTGCTGACTTGTTAGGCCGAAGGAGCTGACACCCTAACAGCGCCTGTCAGACTCCAATGAGTTGATGATGTGGAAACTGGTTATTAAGTATAATAACAGTGGTTTGGTTTTTCCGCGGTTCTGCCTGTAAGTGCCTAAGTGACAGCTGGCTTGTGTGACGGTGCTGCATTCTAAGTGGCCTGAGGATGTGGCATCTAGGAGGGTGTGGAGCTTTTGCTCTCTAGATGGAGGGGGCAGGAGAGGCTTCCCATGATACTTGTGTGAGAACCTTTCAGCCGAGGGGGCTGACTTCTGGGTCAGAGTCCGGATCGGGAGAACACGTGGATTCAGGACATACGACTGTGTAACCCTGGGTCCCTAGCACCATCTCCCTCACTCTCAGGAAGCCTGGAACAGCATTTTAAGAACTGGATGGGACATAAGCTTACTCCTGATTGCTGTGACCTCAGGGACATGGCTTAACTTTTTGGTCTGCCCCATCTTCACAATGAAGTGTTTGAATGGGTTAATTTATTCACCTAATTACGAGTGTCTAATGGATGGACAGAGGATGGAAACTTGCTTAGATAAGGGGGTGAAGAAAATGTGGTATACATACACAAGGGAGTATTATTCAATCTTGAAAAAGCCGGAAATCCTGCCATTTGTAGCAGCACAAATAAAGCCACAGGCCATTGTGTTAGTTGAAGTAAAGCCTGGCACAGGACGAGTACCACAGGACTCTACCTACGTGAGACACATACAGCAGCCAAGTTAAAAGAAGCAGTTGCTGCTTCAGATTTGGAGCAAGTTGACAGGGCCTGATGTACAGGAATGGGGCGTTGTTATTCAGAGGGTGCAAGATTTCAGTCCTGCTGGCTGAGTGAGTGCTACAGATCTGCTGTACAACAGGATGCCTGTAATCAATGATGCGGCATTGGGCACTTCAAAGTTTGTTATGAGGGTAGATTTCATAGAAGTGTTCACACACACACACACACACACACACAAACAGATGCGACGAGCTTTGGGAGGAATTGGCTACATCTATTGCCCTGACTGTGGTGACGGTATGGTGTTTGCGTATGTCCAAACTCATCGAGGATACACACTGAATATGTGCAGTTCTTTGTATATCAATTATACCTCAATAAAGCTCTTATGACAATAAAATCTTTTTGTAAAGCATATTTTTGCTTGGCCTACACAGTGCCTTAAATTTAAGTGCCAACCTTTAAAACTCCAGAATTTCCAATAGAGTTCCATGTGTCTGTCCTGTTTCAAATATACCAGGAATCAGTTATCCGGGCACACGATGTGCTCATGTGATCCCAGCACCTGGGTGGCCGAGGCAGGAGGATTTCAAGCTTGAGCCCAGCCTTGTCTCAAAATAAAATAATAAAAAGGGCTGAGTTCGTAGCTCGGTGTGAAGGTCCTGGGTTCAGTTCTAATTCCCAAGAGGCAGGAATTGGTAACCCTGGGCTGGCACATGACGCGTGGCTGCTGTAGTCGTCCTGCTGGGCAGTTTCTGCTCCCCAGCCTTTCTCAGGCCCCAGCACCCTAGGGTCCCTCCAGCAAGAGGCTGGACACCACAGGCTACTAACTACACCTGACGTGTTGTGCTCACTGCTTTCAGGTCCTGGTCCTGCCTACGACGTTCGCCGAGGCCTGCTCTGTGCATGGCATTGTACTAGTTATGTCAGAAAGTCACATCACCTCTGCAAAAGAGAAACAAAAACTAGCATTTTTTTTTACCTGGGAAAGTGTGTTCTGGAGACTGGAATGTGCCATACAAGATAATTATTGCTATCAGTTTTATACATAGCAACAGCGGAAGATCCCGCCTGTCTACCCCAGTAGCTACAGGATGGCAGGAGAATTAAGCAAAGCAGGAAGGGGAAGCCTGCAATCTCAAGGGATTTTTTTTTTTTTTTTTTTTTTTGGTACCGGGGATTGAACTCAGGACCTTGCATTTGCCAGGCAAGCGCTTATTCTACTGAGCTATCTCCACAGCCCCCTCAAGAGATTCTTGCATGGCAGTTGTTCATACAGTTTCACCAAATGGCCTTGGGTGGGAGTCTGAAGGTGCAGCAGCTGTCGAGCCTCAGAGTTTGGTGCCCTTGTGCCTCCTGCCTGGCTTCTTGAGGCTACAGTAGTCCCTTTTTCTCCTCCTGGGACCAGCTCTCCTCTGTCCCTTGGGACTGGGCCCCCACTCACCCCCTCCCCTCATCTTTCTGGTGACCCCAGCTCCACCTGCTCCCCAACACTGCCTTGCTTTCTGGATGCAGGCATCAAGAGCAAGTGCATGCCCATCGTGGAGTGGTTTTAGTGATTCCATCGATGGACAGATTATTTTTTGTGCTCCTGCCATGTGCCAGGCACTGTTCTGGGAACTGGTGTGAAGGCATCAGATTAGATGGGTGAAGTAAGGTGGATGCGGAGACAATGCACATGTAGGCAAAGGGGCACCAATGTAGACAATTCCAGCGGTGGTAAATTTCATGAAGAAAAGGAAATGGAGACAAGGTGCTGGGAGTGCTTGGGATGGTGGGGCCAGGAGGGGACATGAGGGTGGTTAGGGTCTGCTGGAAGAGCTGACATGTGACCTGATATTTGAAAGATGCCTAAAAGGAGATGTATTCCAGGTGGGGGAATAAAGCTGGCTCGTCCAGACTCCTTAATGAACTAACAAAGAGCAGAGAAAGTGGTACCAGGTGGCAATAGGAGACCAAAGCGCTGTTGTCTGGACCCCAGGCTAGTGCTCTGCTAGTGTAGCCCATACTGCTTCCTTACGGATCGTCAGTTCCTCAAGGGAGAATGCTGGGCTCCCTGGAAGTCCCCCTCCTGGGTCATCTCTCTGCACCCCAGCCAGGAGCCTCCTGTCCTGCCTGTGCTGCACCCTCCACCCCAGGACAACTACGTGCTTACTCTGCCTCTGCCCTCTGGAGATAAAAGGGACAGGGCAGGAGCTGGAAGAGAAAGCATGCTGGCCGAGTGGTTCTTGTCATTAATTGCTAAGCGCAATAAACCCAGTGGAATCCCAGCCTTATAATGGCCTTGTTTAATTAATGCTAAATGACTGTGGGACCCGTATGGATTTATACATTAGATCCACATTAACACCAAGGCGTTTGATCACGAAAAACTGTTAAAATAATGAACACAGGCGCTTTACAACTAGATGAGCAGCATGTGCCTCAGCCTCCTGCCACCTGAGGGTCACTGTACCCTTCCCTTTCGCTGCTGCCTCTTGCTCTGGATGGGTATCTCCAAGGTGTGTGTAACTGAACTATCATGTGGTAGGAGTTGTCCCAGTGCATTGTGTGTGTTGGAGGTGTCACAGGAACCCCTCCCTCCGCTGCCCCCAGCTTGCAATCTAGGTAAGGGGGTGAGGTATTGACATATCTGTACATACAAAATGGTATAGATATACAGCCACTTTCTCCTAGTTCAATGAGAAGAAAGTTTTGAACTAATAGTGTCTAGACAAGATATCCTGTCTGCATCATGCAGTATGAATACTACGAAGACAACAACATACAGTGTATTAATTATTGTAACTGTCCTACTAACCTATTTATTTATTTATTTATTTATTTTGTGTGTGTGTGGCCAGCTGAGCCCACCAGGGGGCGGGGCTGGCTGGCATGTGGTGCTGGGGATTGAACTGCAGTCCCTGTGCTTTTGCTTAGCTTAGCTTGTTCTAAGTAGGTGCTTTAGATCACTGAGCCATCTCACCAGCCCCCTAACCTGTTTTGAAACTATCTCATTGCTACTACTTTCTCAATACAATTATTTAAAATAAAAAAAAAAAAGAAATAGTACTGCTGGAGAAGCCCTTTTATCAAATGTCGCCTAGGCCCTTGGGGCTCTACAAATATCCAACTCACTCAGTATTGGAAGGCGATACACTGATCCGGTCACAACCGGCAGATAAGTAGAGTGTTAAAGATGCAGACCTTGTCCAAGATCCCCCTCTTAGTCCAGGCAGACTTGGAAATAAAACCCAGGTTCAGCTGCCCAAGCCTTTGTTAATTCAACTGCAAGTTTCTCTTTCTAAGACAGTGGAGTAGAGCTAGGGGTCCTCAGCCTGGGTCTTACTCCTGGCAGTTCTGGCTGGGGCAGGCAGGCAGGGCACCACAGAAGAGGAGGCCTCTGAAGAGTGCCACTAGGCTTGTTCAGGAGTGGTGGGCAGTGGGTGAACGCTTGGAATTCCTGCTGTGTTTTCCTCAGGCATTTCCTCTCTCTCTAGGTCCACAGAGTCGCTGTGTCCTTCCAAATGGTTTTACTGGCATTATTTCCTGAGACGCAGGTTATTAAATCTGGCCAACTGGCAGAGAGAGAGAGAGAGCCCCAGCCCCCAGCAAGCATGGCTGTGCCAAGTCATGTCTCCAGGACTGATGGGTAGAAGGACAGGAGTGGGGACATAGACGATGGTGGCCCTAGCAGGACAGGGCACTTTCTGACCATGTCAGGGAGAGTGGCCTAACATTCCCACCTGCTTCTGTCTTTCTTTTCTCGCTTCTCCAGTCTCTAAAAATTTACTTCTTTATCATCGTATCCATCCAAATGGGTCTACCTTGAGCACTGGATGCTAGGAATGTTCCTGAGAATGTTTGACAGAGGTCCCTAGCGATTTCTGGGAGCAAACTGGAATTGCTACCTGGTTGGTGAAAGTGAGCAAATATCTGGTGTCTGTTATGATTTGGGCAGAAAATGTCCTCTAACAGAACCATGTGCTCAGAGATGGGGCTTTTGTAACGTGGGTGGATCGGGGGTGTTATGCTTATCAGGCAATTAGTTCAGTGGTGATTTCAGAGCTGAATGTGCCGTTGGACGTGGGACTGATTAGAGAAGGTGGACTGTCTTCTGGAATTGTGGGATCGTACATTCCTGCTGCTTTAAACCACCCCATTTCTGGCAGGTTTTATGGTAGCCCTTGGAAATTTACATACAACCACACCCAGGGGAGGCCTGGGACCCCCAAAACTGAAGCAGACTCTTCCCCTGAATCTCCAAAGGGAAGATGGCCCCATGGACACCTTGATTTTGGACCTTGACCTCCCACAGCAGTGAGACAATAAACTTTTATTGTTTTAAACCACTCAGCCTGTGGTCCTTGCCACAGCTGCTCTGCAAAACTAAGGCGGCATTCTTTCAGTGATTAGGCATCGTTCATCCCGTGAGTATTTTTATGTCTTGTGGTTCTTGCTGTTTGGGTTTTGTTTGTGAAGCCCATTCCTGCTGAGGATCACAAGGACAGTTTTTATTCCTTTTCATTTTATTAGTTCTATCATTTCCACTTCATTCCTTCCACTTCATTCCTTAGAATCTTGGAATCCACCTCCGTATGAAAAGTTTTAATGTGTTTTAGGTATATGAACCATTCGTTTATATGATGCGTCCTCATTAATTTGTGGTGATCTTATATAGCAAAGTCTTATGTATACACAGATCTGTATATGTCTTTAGGACTTATATCTGTTCTTGAAATGTTAGTACCAAAATTTATCAAATTATATAGCTCTGACATTCTAATATCAGATATAGCAAATCATTACATTTTATTCTTTTTAAAAAATTGATGTACTTATTTGTCGACTTCAAAACTTCATTTTAATTTTTTTCCTGATACATAAATTTTGGAATTAATTTGTAAATTTCCTAAAAGATAGGCTAGAATATTGATGAATATTGAGTGAATGTAGAGATAACCGAAACTTTATTGAATTTCCTATAAATTTGTAATTTCATCTAGAGGCTTGGTCAAACTAGCGATGTACAGCTATGCTTATCAATATAGGTTGCTAGACGTAGACCTCGATGTGCATTTTGGCAATGACTATCTCATAAATTGTCTTTTTCCTTCATGTTAGGGTGACATGTTCATTTGACTCACCTTTAGCGATTCTAGTAGTCATTGATAATTAGTGATTATTAGGTCAGTTAGCTCATTAAGAATTGAAAAAAGCAATGTTTTAATTTAATACATTTTCATTCTTTGAGACAGGGTCTTGTTATGTAGTTCAAACTGGCCCTGAACTCACTATATAGCCCAGGTTGGCCTAGAACTTGTAGTGATCCTCCTGCCTCAGCCTCCCTGGTGCTGGGATTATGGGTGTGTCACCACACCTAGATTCATTCTTTTTTTTTTTTTTAATGTAGTTAGTACAGGGTCTACAGGGTCTCACAGATCAGACTTGTAATGATCCTCCTATTTTCAGTCTCCCAAGTACTGGGATTACAGGTGTGCGCCACCACACCCAGTCTCAGTATCCATCTCAGCGTGCTCTGGGGGTGGGGCCAGCCAGGCACACCGGGGATTGAACCCCTGTCCCTGCAGGCCCTCTCATTCTTGATTTTATTGACTGTACCACTTTTATTCTTCTTGGGTTTGTCCTGTGATTGTCTTCCCAATTCCTGAGTCAAACATTGAGCTTAGTTTTCTTTGTTGTTTTTGGTAAATATAGTTAAAACTATTATTTTTTCCAAAGTTTTGCTTTAGCTGTATCCCAGAAATTTTGACATGTAGTGTTTTTATTGTCATTCAGTCCTAAGTATTTTGTAATTTCCCTGATGATTTCCTCTTTAATGCAAGTGCTATTAAGTAGCTTGGTTTTTCAGCTTCTGTACCTTTGGGATTAATAAAACCTGTCTTTTTGTTACAGATTCCTATTTTTATTACAGTCTTTGGA
Source organism: Octodon degus (assembly GCF_000260255.1). Lineage (NCBI taxonomy): Eukaryota > Metazoa > Chordata > Mammalia > Rodentia > Octodontidae > Octodon > Octodon degus. The sequence continues at coordinate 8,713,133 of NW_004524656.1, forward strand.
GATGGTTGACTAGTCATCCTCTGTAGCTCAGTTTAGAGTGGATTTGTTTGACTATTCCAACTGAGCTAAAAAAAAAAACCAACATATGCCTTGTGTCTTCTTGGGTGTGGTTCTTCAATGTACTTTAGTTGAAGGTTATTCTTGTGTTGCTCTAATTTATCTTTATTCATTTTTGCCTTCCTGACTATGTTAAATTTCTTAACTAAACTTTCTAATGTATCTTTTTCCCCCTGCATATTGCCATTAGCTTCTTTATAGCCTTTGAGGTTGTATAATTAAACACACATGTACTTATGGCCTTATATCATCCTAATCTATTGCTTTTTTTTTTTTTTTTTTGTAGTTTATGACATGCTTCTTTGTTCCTTATAGTTTTATTTTTGTTCTGGAATTCCACCTGGCCTGAAAATAAAGCTGTGTTTTATTTTTACATGGATTACGATTTCTGTTCACATTAAATTTGGATTAAAAAAATAAATCAATTTGGATTCAACTTTAGTTGGAGAAAATCAGAACACTGGTGTTCCAAATAAAGTAGAAGTTATTATTAAAAGTCCAGAAGAAGTACAGTCTGGTGTGGTTTAAACATGATAGAACTTCTTCCTTCTTCCTAAGGCATAGCTGATCAGAGCTGTTTAGCAGCTCCACAAAGCCCAAGGGGCCTGTGGTGCTTCCACCTGCTCTACAACCCTCAACTGTGCATGTTCCTTGTCCTCTTGATTTGGTAAGAAGAAAGGAAGAAGGGGAGGTGGAAGAGCATGCTACCTTTCCTTCTTAGTGCTTCCTAAAGTTACCACATACATCCCATTGGTGAGAGCATAGGCTTACATCACTCCTAGCTGCAAGAGAGGCTGGGCAGTATAGTCTTTATTCTAGGAAGCTGCATAGCCAACTAAAACCCGTGTCCTCTAGAGGAAAGGAAGAATAAATACGGTTGGCAATTATTTTCCCACCCTTGCCATATCATCCTTTTACTTTTCAACTTTTATAGGTCTTGCTTTTTTTAATCAAAAATTTTACTGATATAATTGTGGAATCAAATACATGGTAGCCATTTGCAAAGCCAAGACATCAACATTGATGCACTTACATACGTGTGTGTGTGTGTTTAACTCTTTACAGTTTTGTTTTTTTTTAATTTTATTTATTTATTTATGTGTGGTGTGTGTGTGTGGCCAGCTCAGCCTACCAGGGGGCGGGGCTGGCTGGCATGTGGTGCTGGGGGATTGAACCGCGGTCCCTGTGCTTTGCTAAGCTTGTTCTAAGTAGGTGCTTTAGACCACTGAGCCATCTCACCAGCCCCCTTTACAGTTTTGTCTTGTCTCAAGCATGGGTTTGTATGTGCTGCCTGAGCCAGTACATCAAATATTTCAATCAGCACAAGGATCCCTTTGCTGCCAGGTATCCACGTTCACCCTACCCCCAGCATCCTATCTGGCAACCCTTAATCTGTTATTTTCAAAATATAATGTAAGTGGAATTATGCAGTATGTAATATTTTGGGATTGACTTTTCATAATTACCTGGAGATCAATCCAAGTTGTGCCTATCCACAGGCATCCTGTTGTACTGCTGAGTCGTATGGCATGGCATGCGTGTGCTGCTGTTTGTTTAACCATCTGTTGAAGGTGAGTCTAGTTTTTGACTGTTATGAATGATATTTCTATGTACACTGATATGTACATTTTTTATGAAGATAAGATTTTTCATTTCTTTGGGATTATATCTGGAGTGTACTTGTTACAGTAATTGCATGTTTAGTTTTTAAAATACCTGTTCTATGGAGTGGCTGTACCAATTTACCTGCCCATAAGCAACTGCCACATAAGTGAGTTCCCCTGCATCCTCCCTAGCGTTTGGTGTTGTCTCTGGTGTTTGGTATTTTTTTTAAATTTAAATTTTAGTCATTCAGAAGGCTGCATAGTGATATCCTATTGTGGTTTAATTTGTGTTGCCTTCGTGGTGAATGATGTTGAACACCTTTTCATGTGCTTATTTGCCATCTGTATGTCCTCGTTGGTATTTGTTTGTCATGTTCTGCTTTTTCTAATTTTTTTTGTACTGTTTTGAACATTGTTTATATGTTGTAGGTACTAATCCTTTTCTGAATATGTGGTTTACAAATATTCCTCCCAGCCTGTAGCTTATCTTTTCATGCTCTTCACATTAAGAATAAAAGTTTTAAATTTCTATGAAGTCTAATTCATGATGTTTTCCTTTTATGGATTGTGCTTTTGATGCTAAACCTAAAAACACTTTTTGTAGTGCCAGGATCAGACAATTTGCTCCTGCATTTACTCTTTTCTGCAAGTTTTATAATTTTATACTTAAATTCCTGGTGCATGTTGAGGTGTGTTTTGTTTTTTTTCTCCCCGGTATTGGGCTCTGAAGCCATGGCCTTTGCACTGAGCTACATCCATAGCCCTTCTTAATTTTTTTATTTTGAGACTAAGATGTGAGGTTTAGGTCAAGGTTCATGTCTTGTTATGAACACCCAACTGCTTCAGCATCACTTATTGATAAAACTGCCTTCCATTGAGCCTTTCTTTTCAAAACTCAGCTGAGTTTATTTTTGTAGGTCTACTACTTTTGCAGGGTTTTGTTTTGCCCCATTGAGCTGTCTTCAGCCCCTTGTCACCCCCACATGGTGCTGGCTACAAGACAGTAGCATAAGCCTTCATATCAGCGATTATTATCAGTGATTTTTCCACTTTAGTTGTCTTTGTCAAAATCGTTTAGCCATTCAGTAGCTCGTACCTTCTGCATTAATTTTAGAATAAGCTTGCCTACTGTGACGATTAATTGTCCATGTGAACTTGGCTGGGTCATGGGGTGCCCAAACATTTTATTAAACTTGTTCTGGGTGTGCCTGTGAGGATGTTTTTGGATGGGGTTAACTTTTTAGGGGAGGAAGTATTAGCTTTTGGGTCAGTAGTCTGAATAAATAAGGTCTCCCTTGCTGCTGTGTGCAGGCATCATGCAGTGCGCTGAACGGAACAGGCAGGTAGAGGAAGTGAGGCTTTACTCTCTCTCAGGCTGGCTGTCTTCACACTGGGACATTAGTTATCCTCTTCCTCTGGAGCTAGACTTAAATTGGAGGATACACTATCAGCTCTTCTAGTCCTCAGGCCTTGGGGGCTGGACTAGAACTTACACCCCTCCCTCCCCTTCTTAGACTCTGGACTGAGACAGGAGCTATATCGTTGGCCCTCCTAGGTCCCCAGTTTGCTGACTGCAGATACTGGGACTTCACAGCCTTCGTAATTATGTAAGCAAATTCCTTCTAAGGAATCTCTGACTTCTAATTAGATATTGTACTAGCTCTGTTGCTTTGGAGAACACTGGTTAATATGTCTCCATTTATAAGAACCTGGATGGAATTTTTATTAGAATTCCATGAAGCTTATAGACCAGTTGAGGGAGAATTGACATCTTTGCTATGTCGCCTCTCCCAAGCCATGAACGCAGTGTCTCTCCAGTTACTTAGGCATTCAGTGATTTATTTCACCAGCATTTTGTAATTTGTAACAAAATCCTGTACATATTTTGTTAAGCTCATACATAAATATTCCATTTTCTTTGGAGTGATTATAAATGGTAGTGTGTTGTAAATTTTTGTTTCTACATATTCATGCAAGTCTATAAAAATATGATTGATTTTTGTGTTTTATCTCATGTCAGTTTTTGCCAAACTCACTTACTGTTGTAGGAATTTTTCTTCTGTAGGTTCCTTGGGATTTTCTACACAAGCAATCATGTCATCTGTAAATAGAGACAACAATTGTATTTCCTCTGTTTAAATCCAAGGGCCTCTCTTGTTTCTTTCTCCTACCTCATTGTGAAGGCTAGAACTCCCAATATTGTGTTTACTAAGTCTGAGAGTTGTAGGCATATTTGCCTGTTGTACTTTTTAGGAGAGAAAATTCAGTCATTTCCTGTGAATGTTTGCTAGTTGTGCTTTTGTGGGTCTGTGTGGATGCTTACTCTCAGGTGGAGTAATTGTCCTCTACTCCTAACATGCTGAATGTTTTTATAATGAGTGGGTGTTGGGCTTTATCAAATGCTTTCTCAGAACCGATAGTATAAAATGCTTATTTCCTTTAGCTTATGAACATGGACATAGTGGATTACATTGGTTGATTTC
>NW_004524656.1:8718971-8720483 GCF_000260255.1 Octodon degus
CTCAGGATTTATCCTGTAAGATTTTGTTTTAAATATGTATCTTATAGGAAATATATTATTGGGTTATTAAAGCCAATTTAATATGTACAAGATGTAGGGTCTCTCAACTTGATTTACTTTAATATTCCTTTCTATCATCTTATTTTACAGTTTGTATTTGCTACTCCACCTTTACAGCTTGCAGTAATTAGAGTCAGGTTTCTTTTCTTGGGGATGTTCATCCTTCCCACAAGTGCAGTGCACCTCCCTTCCTGTTTGCCTGTGACTTGTGGCGTGCACCTGTGGATATGTGGCCTGAGTTTTGCTAGACAAATGGGACATGGGCCAAAAAGATCTGTCTGGAGCGTCTGAGTGGTTTAAGGGACCAAGACGTGATTCTTCTTTGCATATTTTCCTCCTCTATCAGCTGAGATAAGGCCGGCTCCTCTAGCTAGAGGGTGGAATGAGATACAAAGAACAAGTCGGCAGTAGCTGCCCTGAAGGCAGCATCTGAATGAGAACTGGATCTTTGTTGCAAGGCACTGAGATGGGCAGCTCCTTACCAGCATAACCTTGAGGAAGCTGACTGACAAAAGCAATGCGGTCTGGTTTTATATTTTTGGTGGTCTCTCTATGAGCTGCAGTAGTTGTTTTAAAAAGTCTGAAATGCATTTCTTCTGCTGAGTAAGAGATGGGCTTCTCATGTGCTTCTCAATGTGTTGCACTGTGTCAAGTTTGTTTAAAACTCTTCTGTATTATTGTGGGTGCACTTTTGTTTTGGCTTCCTATTTTTTCTTGTTTATCGACATATTTCTCAGCATGCTCCTTAATTTATTTATCTTCTCACCAGAGTACTTCTTCCAAGGATTTTTCAAAGAGAATATTCTAGTTTGGGGGTGTAGCTCAGTGGCGGGTTGCTTGTCTAGTATATGCAAGGCTCTGGGTTCAATCCTCAGCACTGAAAAAAAAAATTATCCTATGCTCAAAGAGAATATTCTGAGATCTCCCCTGCCTCATATTATCCTGTATTTTGGTTTTATATTACGATATGACCTACTTGAATATAAAGTTCTAGGTTTAAAGTTTTAGTTTCCTACAACACTGAAAATATTGCTTTATTATGTTCTCTGTGTGTGTGTGTGTGTGTGTGTGCATGTGTGTTCAAGATTGCCATTGAGAAAAGTCTGTTATTAATCTGATTCTTGCTGAAATATAGTTTATCTGCCTTTTCTTTTGGAAGTTTAAAAAATCTTACTTTTCCTTTTGATCTTAAGTTACTTTATAATGTGTCTATCTATTTAAAAATCCATCTTGTTAATATATACAAACCTTTTAAGTCTGAGGTCTTTCAATTAAATTTTGAGAAGTTCTTAGTCATTATGCCTTGACAAATCTCTTCCCTCTGTTCATTTTTTTCTCCTCTAGGATGTCTGTTAAGCATATATTGGTATTTCTACTTCTGCGTATCGCATTGGGTAGCTTTTATTCTATATTCTATAATTATTTATCCCTCTATAACATAGTACTGTTTTG
>NW_004524656.1:8721323-8737209 GCF_000260255.1 Octodon degus
GGTCCCTGTGCTTTGCTAAGCTTGTTCTAAGTAGGTGCTTTAGACCACTGAGCCATCTCACCAGCCCCTTCTTGCTCATCTTCATGACATGTATGTATGCATGTTTGTGTATGTGTGTCTGAGTTACTTTCCTTATTGCTGAGACAAAATGAACAACACATAAAGATGGGGGACAGGCTTATTTCAGCTCATATTTTGTAAAGGCTTCAGTCCATAAGTGACTGGCTCCAAAGTAGGTGGCATGGCAGAAGGGCATCACAGAAAATAAATAGTCATGGCATGGCAGGCAGGGCATAGTGAGACGGTGGCGGCAGCGGCAGCAGCAGCAGCTTCCCTCTCTCCCTTTAGGGCTGTAAACTTATTGATTGGTGCCACTCACACACAGGATGGGCCTTCCATTGTCCACACCCAGAATTATGCTAATTCCAGTCAGTGGACTAACTTAGTTATCACACATCCTTCACCCTAGTTCCACACATTCTAGATCCATCCAGCTCTGAAAAGTTCCACCTGTGAGCGCATGAGGCTCTGGGAAGGACATCTAGATATAAGCCATAAGAATGTGTGTGTCCTGCTTTCAGCCTCCCCAGCCCTGGGATTACAGGTGTATGCAACCACACCTAGTCTTGGTGGCTGGCTCAGCATACCCAGGGGGTGGGGCCAGCATGGCTTGTGGTGCGGGGAATTGAACCCTGGTCCTTGTGCTTGCCTAAGCAGGTGCTTAGTCTGCTGAGCTATCTTGCTGGTCCCAGAGGTTTTTTTTCTCCTAAGATGATATATTTCCCTTGCCCATCATTTCCCTATCCATCTTCATGTTCTCTCTTTTTCCATTCTTGCCTGCATTTCTCTGACCCACTTTCCAGTGTTCCCAGGGTAGGTTTTGAGGAGGGAGCCACTGGTCTCTTGAAAATTCACTTACCTTTACCCGAAGGGCAAGTGGTATTGCCATTCTGACTTTCTTTTTCATCTTAAGTGGCTCATCTTTTGCAGAAAGGACAACATCTAGGTGTGGACATAGTTTTTAAGTCCAGAGTGTCCCAAGTAGAAGAGGAATGGGGCCGTGAAGAGTGGGCCAGGGGAGGACACCTCTGCGACCAGTGCAAATGCTTGAGTCATTCTCCAGTCACTCGTCTGATGCCTTGGCCCTGAGTGAGAGGGGCTTAGGCAAACTGGTGGGTCAGGTATGGGAGAAAGTGGCCTGAGGAAGACGGGGGGACAGATGTATACAACTGTATGGCTGGACCAGTGGACTTGCCCTCCCGTGGCCCTGCTCAACTCTTGACATGCACAGAGATGCCGAGCAAATGAGAGGGCAGGAGGAAGACTCCAAGGCCCCAAAGGTAGGTGCCGTACAAAGTGCAGTGGTTCTGTATCTTCACTTTATCCGCCGGGCCCTCTGTTTATTCAGTATTTACTGAGCTTCCACTGGAAACTGTTTTGGATGTAGGATTCTGCTATGACCTCAAGGCCTTGCCTGGAGGAGCTGATCGTCTGATGGAGCAGGGTAGGTAGGGTCAGGCAGAGGTTGGGGGTGTCCATGGGGCAGGATCTTATTCCTTAAGGAAAGATTTGCAGAAATCCTGGTGGGAAAGTGAAGTACTGGCAGTGGAAATGCTTTGAACCATGGTCTTCACAGGGGCAGGGAGTGCTTGACAGACGTATTGCACCTTGTGGTGTGATAGGTATTCATACCAGAGCAGGACCCACCGACAGATGGACTGACCAAACCATGAGGCAGAAGCACGTTGGCCCTGACTAAGAGTGGGGAGGCCCTAGGCTTTGTGGACACATGGAGGCTCTGGGCTCTGGCTCCCTACCCAGGCCTGAGGCCAAGACTGCTTCTAGACCCTCACTGGCTCTCTTCCAGTCTGCTGCTTTCCAGCACCCAGACAGGATAGAGCCTCAAGCAAGGGCCTCATAGCTGCTGACTTGGAGGGGAGGGGGTCCCCAAGAGGGCATCCAGCCTTTGCGCAGACCAGAGGGTCTGGCTTGGGCCCCACCCCTCCCAGAGGCCCTGCATATGGAGTGTCAATGCACAACCTTGGGAAGGCCCTTTAGCTGTTGCCCTCAGTCTTCCCCTTAAGCCTCAGATTAGATGATCCCTGTTGCCCCCACAATCTACTCTCACCCTGAGGTGCCCCAAAGGGGAAGAACTCATCTTCATCCACTTATCCTGCCCTGCCCCATCTTCAGAGCCCTGGATAAAGCCTTCATTGAGGCTTTGGGGTGACACACGATTGAAAAGGGCAATCTGAAGCCTTCGCTTCCCTGCGCAGCCTTCCTGCTGTTGGCTTGCCACTCAGAGAGGACTGGCCACCAAGTCAAGTAATCAGGAGGTAATAGCTTGGTACCGGAAGAATCCCCAGAGCTGGCAGCCAGGCCTGGAAAACTCCATCCTCATGCAGCCTGCATGTTCCAGACGAGGAAAATAATTGTGTAAAGCAGGCCCACTCCGATCAAACCCAGCCTGACATGATGCAATGTCGGAATTGCCGTCCCCTGGTCTGATGTGGTTATTAATACCTTGCTTGGGGGCAAGGCTGCCCAGAGTGCCAGGCGTGCTGTGATTCATTTGCCCGTGCAGAACCAGCGCTGTTCCTGAGCCCACAGGGATGTCTCTATTGCTGCCTCTTTGCCCAGCACCCTCTGTTTTCCCCCATCTCCTGCTCAGGCTGCCTCCCGCCTTCCCTTGTCTGTCCATCGTTGCTGAAATTCGCGCAAAGTACTGATTTTATTGAGTGCGACAAGTGGCAGTTCATTAAAAAGTGGGAGCAGATGGGGAACGGATTGTGGAAGAAGATTAATGATGCACACAGACCACTAAATAGGGCCAGGTTTGGGAGTAAACACAATCACTCCAGCTCCCTCCGAGTGGGTAATCCTGCCCTGTCAGATCTGTTCTTGTTAGCTTGCTAGCGTCACGGGGCTTGGGGGAGTTATGAGGAGTGTGCCAGCCTGCTCTGGTAGATGGGTCGCACTCCGTTCAGGACAAGGTGGGTGTCTTGGATGGGGCGTGGAGCGGCAGCACCCTCCTAGCTGAGCGGTCTCCCTGGGCATCTTTTAGAAAGAGCAAATGGAAAACTGGAGATCTTTTAAAATAGCTTTTATAAGCTGGGTGCAGGAGTTGGCCCATCCTAGAAGGGGTTTCCTTATGGGCCTGCAGGACCCAAACTCTTGAGGTGTCCAGCTCTACTTAGAATTCTGGGACACAGAGGCTTGTTGCTTTCCCTTCTTGTTACTACCCTTTTTGTCCTCCCTCTCCCCCAGTCTGGCATGGAATTCTGGGTCAAAGGGCTGGAGCCTTGGTCACAGGATGGAAACCTTTCGAAGATACCAGGGTGACCTGCCTGCCAAGAATCCTGCATGTATTGCTCCAAAGCCCTTTAGAGGTCACCATGCCTAGAGACCTGCATGGCTTGGGAAGGACAGTACTCTCGGTGGCCATTCCTGACTCAGAAAGGGAGAGGTAGTTAGGTGGAAGTGGATGGCCCCCCTTGAATTCACACCTTAGTAAACACTTACCTGGAGCTTCTCATGGGCTGCAGAGCCAGGGACAGCTATTAGCTGAGGCTTATGCCGCTTCCTTTCTCTGATTTCCCAGAGCAGATGGAACACTGATTGTAGCGTTCTTTCCAATGAGTCAAGAGGTGTCCTCAGAAGTCATCTCGGTGTGCCATCCCAGAAAGCCAACTTACTGGCCTTGGATGGTGAGAGAAAGTCTGTTTCTGTTCTCTCCTGCATTAGACATTTTGAGAAACCCAGATTTATGTTGGGAGCCAAACTGTGTGTGTGGGGGAGCGGAAATGGGTCACGATGCGACCTTCCTTGGGCTAAGAAGTAGCCAATCCAAATGGGCACTGGGGAAGGGCAGTGTTCATGGTAGAGGTTTGTGCACAGGAGATCACGCTTGCTAGAAGACATGCAGCCTTCTGAGCTTGGCTCTTGGCTGGAGGAGAGGAGACTGAAGATGACTAACCAGGCATCTTCTGCTTCTTCACATGACTAGTTCTCCCCATAGGAGAGGGCTGTCGCGGAAGGCCTGTCTGGCATCCTGGGACGGGAAAATTTTAGAAGCCTATGGTTACTTTATTAGGCAGGGGAACACCTTGCAGACTCCAAGGCTTCTTGGAGGTGGCATGGGGATGCTTGGCTGTAGCTTCCCGTTCTGTAGACTGTGCCTCAATGGTGACTCTGGTCCCACTGGCCTACTGCCATAAGCTCTTGAAGTGTGGTGTCAGCCTATGTCTCCTGCACTTCCTGACCAACATGATGTGCAGAGCTGATGCCAGAGACGCCCTGGACCCACCCTCTTCACTCGCACCCTCAGTGGCTGAGGGATAGTTCCACACCTTAGCCCCCAAGTTGGGGGGAGGGGTTGCTGGAATCCTTGGTTATAGGGAGGCGGGGGTCCGAGTAGAGAGGTCCTTTCTTTGGCATTAGCACCAGGCTTCATCTTTCCCTCTACACCTCTTGTTTCCTTGGACTCTTCTTTTTGCTACTGGACTCGTTATTCTTATAGGTACTTGCATTCACACCTCAGAATTGTCTCTGATTCTCTGCAGCAGAGAATAAGGAATGATCTTCAGTAGCCATCCCCCCTTTCTCCTTGATAGTGAATCCCGAACATTTTCAGGGCATGGCTATTTCCTGCCCTTCCTTGCAGCTAGCACGTAGGCCAAGTGTGTAAATTCCGGTTAGTGAGATGTAACCACTCGTAGACTGCCTTGTTCCTTCTGCTGCCCAAATTGTAGGAATGATGGCAGAAGCTCCAGCGACTATTTTGGTTCAAGAAAGACCTTGGGAATAGAAGCCATACCCAAAGATGAAAGAGAAGGAAAGGGGCCTAGCCCCTGACTGGCCGTGGCTGGCTTCCTGCACACTTGTTTTAGGCAGGAGACACCTTACCTCAGACCTCTGTTGTATTCAGCTCTTTCCGTTCATGTGCTCCTCTTTCTTTTCTGTCCTGTGCCAGGAGAGTCCAGTTCTTTTCCTCTCCGCCTCTTGCACTCCCATGGTTCTGACTCTATGGTCACCCAAATCAAATACCTTTAATAGATCCCCATTGTTTTCTAGATGAAGATCCAACCCTTCCCCTGGCATTCCAACCCTTCCATCACTAGGTTTCAACTTATCTTTCTCTTCTTGCCTTCCTATATCTTATGGTTTTGCAAAATTAATTTCTGGAACACCGCAACATGACAAGTGTTCTTCCCCTCCAAGCATTCCTTCACTGGGAAACCCCCTATTCTTTGTCCTGCCTGTCAAAACTCTCCCCATCATTCCAGGTTTATCTCAAATTGCTCCTTCCCTGGACCCTCCCCCGTGCCTCCAGGCCTGGGGTGGCACCCCTTTCCTCTGTTCTTCTGTGGTGTGCTGTACATAGCCTGAAATAATTGTTACTTCTGTCACTTTCTCAGCTTGCAAGCAGATTGCAACCTCGGTGGGGCTGGACTGAGCCCTGTTCATTTCTCTGTGTTCTCCAAGTGGCCACATGCATGTCCCGAGGGTCAGGTCATGGGTCCTTGGTACATGTGGGCTTAGCAGGGTGCCCCTCGTCTTCTGCCTCAGGCCTCCCTGTGGGCCTTGCCACTGTGCAGAGATCCTCTCCTGAGGTGGTAAGCCTGAGCCACACTTGACTTTGCTCTCCCTGTCACTGCTGTGTGACCGCTTTGGCACTGACTGCCTGGGAGGGATATAGAAGGGGTAGCCCTGGCTTGCAGATAGACAGGTGCTGCCGCCTGGGGAAACAGAGATGTCAGGGTTGATGTGGGGGAGCTGGGCTGCTCATTAGAACTGCTGAACTGCTGTCAGGGGCTCGTTCTCCTGCAGTGACAGGTCATCTCTCTCCACCCAGGCCTCTGTGCTCCCTGCCCCTCCTCCTGACAGCACTGACCTATCTGGGCATTACTACTCTCACTCGCTAACCCAAAGGCCGCTGAACGTCAGGGCCATTTCTGCAGAATACAAGGCCATTTGTCTTTTGAAAGGGACGACCCCTCCCTGGTGGGACAGCTTGCAGCTTCTGTCACTCTCTGGCCATAGTCAGAGGAGCCAGAGGGAGAGAATATAGTCTTTAGGGGAGGGTTTGGGACCCCTTGTGCTTGTGGGGATGAGTTCTACCTAAATAAAGTCTCAATTAAAACAGCACATTATTCTGAGGAGAAAGTTGAATATCATAGGCCAACAAATGACAGAGCATACTGCAGCTTGCCAGGTCCCCTGGGGCTAGTGAGTATGCACACTGCCAGCCCAGGGCAAGGGGCTGATGTGCCCACTTGGGCAGTAATATAGCAAGTGAGACACAAGTTTTGAAGTCAAACTGCTGGGGTTCAAGTCATCCTAAGCTATCACAGAACTTGAGCAGCTTTAGTGTTTTGGAACCCCGGTCTCCTCATTTACAAAGTAAGCATTCACTGGCCTCTTGTGGAGATCCTGTAAATACAGGTAAAACACTTGTCAGGGTTTCTAGGACAGAGTAAGTGCTTTGTAAGCTCTGGTTAGCCACTGGAATGGCAGCTTCTGGAGATAGGGGTTGTGCATACACGCTGGCCATCTCAGCACCCTAGGACAGTGCACTGAGGAACCTGGGCCTAGCTCAGTCCTTTGAGTGGCTGCTTCCACAAAGCTGTCAGCCTCAGGTGGCTGGAGTTCGAATCTCACAACTGTCCCGCTGGCCAAACGTGCCCTGAAGGCATGCGAGGAACAAAAAAAAAAAAATCCTTATTCCATTGGGGGCCGGGGAGATGGCTCAGTAGAATAAGCACTTGCCTGCCAAGCGCAAGGACCTGAGTTGAATCCCCGGTTCCACCAAAAACAACAACAACAACAAAAAAACATAAATCATTAGGACAGTGCACTGGGCCACTGTAGGGTAGAATCTCCCCATCTGTGGAATGCATAAATTGCATGCAGAGGGTTAGCTTTGTGAGGACTAGGCAATGGTCTTTTTTCCCTTCTGTCTCCTTTAATACTTGCTGTAGCATTGTGCATGCAATGTATGCTGTAAAGTCAATGATGCATTTCAGTACAAAGTGTCCTTAACATTTTGGATGATACCTTCTGTATAATAAAGTTGTATTTAAAAGATCTTGACCAAATGATGCCCCCTGAGAATTTCCCTCTTGGGTCTTCAGATAGGTACCTCCCAAAGAACTTGCCAGTTTGCCCCAGCTGCTGGTGACCCCACACTGGGGGGCCTCCACTGTGGACTCCAATCTGGACGCTGGGTGGTGTGTGTCCTGTTTGTAGAACTTCACTTGTACCACTGTTTGGCTGAGAAAGCCATTCCCCAACTCTTGGCGCACACGTAAGGTGAGGGGCTTCTCACGATGCTTGTCTAGCCTGAGGGATTCTGATTGTGGGTGGCCGAGCTCCCTGGAGGCCTAACTCTGGCACACCTTGGTTCTATTGGCATCCGGAAGAGCATGCAGGAACCTCCTTGCACTGTGCGCCCCCTAGGGGCAAGCCAACTGTGCACATGGAAGCTGGAGAAGGCGCCTTAGGGGTGGGCCAGGTCTCCCTGTGTTACACTGTGGGGGACAGCCCCAGGGGCACTGCTGGTGCCCAGGTGGGTTGTAGCAAGACAGTCACCTTCAGAGATCCTCCTACCAGGTCCCTGGGGCACCAGTGTGGGGATACAGCCAGACCTATCAGCTTCCTCACCCCCAAGAAGCATCAGTGCAAGAGCCAAAGGGTAGTAGTGTGTGTAGGGAGACAGGATGAAGAGACCAAGAACCGGTGTGGTAATCTCATCTGTCCCAGCCATCTGCTTCCAAGGGACAATTTCCTGGGCAGAAATCTCTTGACAAAGATCTGGCTAGAGAATATTGGAACAGTCTCTCAATCAACATGGTCAGCTGCCCTGGGCAGCTCTGGAGCCATTTTTCAGCCAACTGTGACTGTTCCCTGGTACTAGAGTCTGGAAAAATAAGGTCATTCTCTTTGTGGAGCCCAGGGCTTTGCTGCTTGAGGATTCTAGAGAAGAGATGTCTTCTGTCCTCGGGTCTCATGGAATGAATGACCTGTCTGAATTCTACTTTTCATGCTAGAGGATGGGTCTGTTCCTGAACACTCCGCTCTCCCAGGCTCTGAGACTTCTGTGTCTTGCATAATAGGGATGCTAAGATGGATATGGAATACCCTGAGTGCCCAGGATGGAGCCAAGGTGCTCCTGTATGACCTAACATAAGTCACATGCTCTCTAAGGCTCATTTTTATTTTTGGAAGAACAAGGACAGTGATAGATAGTTTGTAATACTTTACTAAGAGCAAAGGATGCAAAGGATGTTGCAAGCTAGAAAGTGCTGTGCATGTGTAAGAGGTGACAAGAAGCTGCGACACAGGCTGGTGGTACAGTCTCCTAAGGAAGGGTAGCATCCTTAGGAGAGATCAGCTCATTCCCACAGAGCTTCCTATTTTTCCCAAGCAGTTTCTCCCCTTCCCTAGAATGCTCTGTTCCAGCTTAATCCATCTAATTGCAAGACTGTGGATCAGGTGGAGCATTTTTCAAAGGAAAGAGGAGAGATAATGGTGCCATTTGGCTCCTTGCACACTTTTCCCTTCAAATCCTTGTGCACAATTCCACTTCTCATTGGGGAGTGAGACTGGGATTTTGCATGAGAGGGAGAGATGAGGGGAGGAATGAAGGAGGAAGGATTGGTGACCAGAGATTGGTGGAGGCTGTCGGAGCTCAAGGCTTCACTGTTTGGGGGCCCATGTAGGCAGGCGAGGTTGAGGCAGTAGCTGGGAGTAGCAGAGGCAAAGTGAGGAGGCTGAGAGGGGAGCTTGCTGAGGTGAGGGGAGGTGAAGCCAGACCATTGCAGCAACTCTGCCTGTCAGAGACTTAAAGGAGGCTCTGGCTGCCCTGGAGCCAGCTTTCTGATGTGCCTCTTCCTACATAGAAGTCAGTGTAAACCTAGGCTCCTGCTTTGGTCTAAATCTGTGCTTCTCCCTTTTGTGTGTTGAAATTTAATCTCAAAATGATAGTGTACAGGGCTGGGGAGATAGCTGGGCAGTCTAAGTGCATGCAAGCACAAGAACCTAGATTAGATACCCAGTACTGCATGCTGTGCTGGCCCTGGAATCCTGAGCATGCCATGCTGGCCACTGAAACCAGGCATGGTGGCACATACCTGTAATCCCAGCACTGGGGAGGCTGAAACAGGAGGATCACTATGAGTCTGGGCTGCATCATGAGACCCTGTACCAAATAAATAAATAAATAAATAAATAAGATAGTGTACAGAGGTGGGTTATTTGCAGTGTGATTAAATTACTCAGGGCCTGGGTTGGTGAGATGGCTCAGTGGTCTAAGGCACCTACTTAGAACAAGCTTAGATAAAGCACAGGGACCGCGGTTCAATCCCCCAGCACCACATGCCAGCCAGCCCCGCCCCCTGGTGGGCTGAGCTGGCCACACATGTGCACATACACACATAAATAAATTTTAAAAAAAATAATAAAGTATATTTCCATTTAAAAATAAATTACTCAGGGCCTGACAAGCACAGGGTCCTGAGTTCAATCCCCGATACCACACACACCAAAAAAAAAAGTACTCAGGACCTACCCTCATGAATATGTAAATGCCCTTATAAAAGATTTGGGGGAACATGCTGGCTTCTTTTCCCTTGTCACTAGCATGATGTGGGAATGAAACAATAAATCACCATCCAGGAGGAACAGGTTCCCCACCAGACAGCAAATCTTAGACTTTCAGCCTCCACTGTTGTGAGCCATAGATTTCTGTTGTTTGTAAAATACTCAGTCTGAGGTGCTTCGCTACAGAAGGACTTAAGACAGTAAGTAGCCTTCTAAAGACATCTACTCCTTTGGGGGAAGGATGCAACGGCTGACTGGGCATTTCTCTAGGAGGATCTAGCCCAACCAGTGAAGGCAGAGTGCGTGGGAAGTGGAGGGGGAGCAGGCATTGCGAGAAGAAAAGTTTGGGTGAGAAATGGCAGGGAGTGAAAGCGGTGGGACTGCATCTGCAATAAACTGTGTGCTATGTGTGAACTAAAAAGTTCTACCCTTGAGAGCCCACACAGGAAGTTAAAATTGATTGTATTTTATTTTATTTTTTATTTTTCAAGAGCTGAATATTTATTGGGGCAAAGAAAGCTTCTGTATGAGAGAGGGACAGAAGGGAGATCTGGGAAGGTTGCCCACTGATTGTATTTTATGATGGAAGAAATGGTGGCTGAACCTTCAGGGATGTTACCACCCCTGAGTGGGCTTAACACAGACAGGCTGAGATGGGCAGGAGCAGGGCAAGTGGAGCTGGTGGAGAGGTGGTGGGGTGGGATAGAACATTCTGGATTCATGGGTTCATGCTTGAACTGTGGGCATGCAGAGAAGGAAGACACAGATCCTGCCTTGAAGTGCCTCATAGTTCAGGGACGGGGACAGATGTCAGGGAAATGTAGTGCAAGTGAGTAGTTAGGGCTGGATGGGGACAGTGTGCACCATACTGTGGGAATCCAAGGGGTAACTATTAGTCAATTTCCTGATGATGGGGCAGGTGACAGGTAAGGCTTCCCAGAGCAGGTAGTGTAGCTCTTTTTGAGAGTTGAGAGATGTTTTTTTTTTTTTTCCATTTATGCATTTGGCACAGGGTCTCACTATGCAGCTCGGACTCATAGTGATTTTCCTGTTTTCAGCCTCCCCAGTTCTGGGATTACAGGCATGCCTGGACTCAGTTGCTGACTCAGTGCGCCCTGGGGGTGGGGCTGGCAGGGTTTTTGGGACTGGAGTTGACCTCTGGTCCCTGTGCTTGCCAAAGCAGGTGCTCAGTGAGAGATTTTTTTTAAAAATTAATTTTATTGAGAAACAAATACCAATGAGACACTTTCAAAACCGATTAATAGGACAGTTTCAATAATTAATACATTGCATATTGTCGCCTTAGTAGTGGTTATTCATAGTACAATATGCAGACATGATATCCTGTCCAAACACTATTAGTAAAAGGAAGGGCTGCATGGTCAGCCAACATTTTGGCTCTAGCCTTTCAAGGTCAGTGAAGACTCGGGACATAGAAGAACCTGTACTGTAACAACATGTAACTCAGTTGTGCTCCAAATTTTCTGATCAAGAAGATTATGGAGCCACAGAGAAATGTGTTTGAGGGTCTAAAGTGAGCCTGGGGAGAGTCACATGGAGAGAAAAAAAAAACATTTTTTCAAGCTTTCACAGAGAGCAAATTGGTCAAGCAATAGCCATGACTCATCCTCATGTCAGACACTGACAAAAGGATGTACAAAGGGCAGTACAGGGCTACAGGATAAATCCTGAGAGTACTTGGCTGACCTTATCAGATACAAAAGTTGCATTTCATGGTATATAGGTCTTGCTATATCTTGGTCTTAACCATCCAGCAGAAAAGTATAAAAATGAGGTATATAAAGTAAATCTATATTAATACGATGAGCTGTAAAAGGCTCAAGTCAATAACTTCTGAGGATAACCCACTAATATTATAGACTGCTAGACAGTGTTAGATTGTTGAGTTGAATTCAAACACCTATAGTATTTAGATGCCAATAGATTATTCACCTCAGACAGGACAAAAGAAAAAAAGAAAAAGAAAAGGATACAAAGGAAAGATCATTTTGTATTTATATATACAAAATAGGATAAATTTACAGCTCCTTTTGCTTAATTCAATGAGAAGAAAGAGGTGTACTAACAGTGTTTGGACAGAATATCCTGTCTGCTTCTTGTACTATGGATAACCACTAAGAAGATAACAATGTACAGTGTGTTGACTATCAAAACTGTCCTATTAATCAGCTGTGAAACTGTCTCATTCATATTTATTTCTCAATAAATAAATAAATAAATAAATAAACCAAACACTATTAGTACAAATCTTTCTTCTCATTGAAGAGAGATTGTTCTTTTCAGGTGTGATATAGGCCAGTAAATTTTGTAGAGAAAAGAGCATCTGACCTGTGGGGTTTTTTTTGCAAGTGTTTTTTTTTTGTTTATTTTCTCAGTACCAGGATCAAACTGTTGCTTGTTTGTTTTGGTTTTTGCTCCTCAACAAGACAAGTGTTTTAATATACTGATAATCAATCGTTTTAAAGTGGGGGTGGGATAAACCAGCTCTGCTGAGCAAACTTGGGCTGAAAAAGAGAAAAAGGTCATTTTGATCCCTTTCTAGAGTATGTTTCAGTATTCTGTCTAGGATTGGTTTGGTGGTCATGAATTTCTTTAGTTGTTCTTTGTCATAGAAGTATTCTACTTCTCCATTAATTTTGAAAGAAGGTTTTGCCAGGTATATCAATCTGGGCTGGAAGTCGTTTTCTTGTAGGACTTGAAATACTTCATGCTCTTGACTTGATGGTTTGTGTTGAGAAATCTGCTGTGATTCTGATGGGTTTTCCTTTAAATGTGATCTGTTTCTTTTCTTTAGCAGCTTTCAATATATTGTTCTTGTGCTGAATTTCTGGGATCTTGATTAAGTAGGATTGGAGGTCCCATTCAATCTAGCTATCCCCCTTCTGGGTATCTTTCCAAAAGAACTAAAAACATCATACCACAGTAATATATGTGCATAGGATATAGACATGTCCTATGTTTATAGCAGCACAATTTGTCACAACCAAATCTTGGAAACAATCCAAATGCCCATCATCTGAGAAATGGATAAAAAATATATGGTATGTTTATATAAAGGAGTATTACTCAGCTATAAAGAAAGATAAACTTAAGACCTTTATAGGTAAATGGATGCACCTAGAGGCTATACTCATAAGTGAAATAAAACAGACCCACATGTGTAAATATCAAATTGTCTCCCTGGTGTAAGAACCCTCTTTGGCCAAATAGAACTCCTTAAATTTTGCTCCCTTTCGATTAAATTCTTGCTCAAGCTACTGCTGTGCACGTAAAAATTCTGCATTAATTTTTTCCAATTCTGCTACTCGTTACTGAAGAGAAATGTCAGGCTGGGAAGCTGGGCCCAGCTGCTCCATGGCCAGGCAGCCGGCCACGGGGAGTGGAGTTGGGCTGCTGCAGGCTCAGCTGGTGGAAAGGCGTCAACCAAGTCGCTGCCGCCGCTGCCCAGGGAGGGACCACTAAGGCAGGACCCGCGGGCGCCGCCACTGCTGCGGGCAGAGATGGACCCGAGCGCTGACCTCTGCCTCCTCATCCTGACAGCGGGTTGACCTGTGTTTTAATGTTACCGCATAGAATTCTTCCAAAAGCTTAAGACTTTGTTTATACTGCCACAACACAGAGTGGCACACTGAGGATTATCTAAGTGTTATCCAGGATGGGGTAGGTTGTGTCCCTTTCCTCTCAATCCAGACTGAGCAGGCTGCAGGTTTATGAGTCCTCTTGTTGTGTGAGTTTTAGTGCTCCAAAAAGGACCTTGAGTAACAGCAAAACATCAGCACCACGGACAGAGCCAAGGAGGCTGGTCAAAGTCCAAACAGCAGATAATGTGATGGCATTTAGAGCTGTGGTCAATAAAGTACTTTTCCAAAACCAAAGGCTCCGTGGAGTGGACACAGTTGTTTGTAAGGTGATGTAACTTGGGGTACAAATCAGACTGAGCTCAGACCATTAGGCTGTGCTGTGACTGTTGTGTTTGAAGACAGACCTGCTCAAGCAGAGGGGATTGATAGATGTACTTTTAGGGAGCTCCAGGCTGTTTTGACCCCATCACCGTGGAGACACATCCTTTTGAGAGGCTGACACAAGCTTAACACTATGAAAGATGCGAATATATTCACTGAGAGGAGGTACATCGCAGGTCAGGTGCATTTTGAGGGAGGGTGATGATGGGAAAGCTCTAGAACAAGGGCCACTGCCCAGGAGGGATGGGCTGTGGGTGTGCCAGAGTAAGGGGCCCTGTGGGATCCTAGGGACAACAGGAGAAGGCCAACTGCAGGGGTGGGATGGGACTGGCTACATAATTTTGTCTCTGGAGGTTGGGGTGGCAGTGGTACAGAAGTATGGGTCTGTAAAGTCTCCATTGTTGAGAAATTTGTAAATGAGAGGAGTCCCACAGCCACACACCTAGGGACACACGAAGAGAGAGGGAATGAATGCTCATGGACATCCATGTTGCTAGCATGTCCAAGAATGTGTAAGGGCCTGTGTGCAGTTGTATTTATCCAACCTCTTATCTGCTGGTCATCACCAGGTGGCTTCCAAAGGCTGGTAATAGTGCTGATGGTCATACCGAGGATGATATTTCCCAGCTTGCGAAGTCTTATGTACAGACTCTTTTGATCCCTCCTAAACATCTGATGAAGGAGGAAATGTTCTTTCCATTTCTCAGGTGGGAAAACAGAGGTCTGGGAGGACTCAAGAGCTTACCCCAGGCCATACTGTGGGGGAACCTGAGAAGTGGCTCAAGGAGCTGTTCCTTCCATTCCAGGGCAAGAACCACTTGACTGCACCTCAGATGAAGTTGGCCACTGAGCAGCCAGCCCAAGCGACGTCTTCAGGGCACGTGCGGGTTGGGTCACTGAACCTGGGAGGGCTTCTCTACAGAGCACAGGGACGGAGAAGGCTAGACCTAGAGTGCCGTAGTGGCACTTCCTCTCCTTGGGGTGTGATCCCCAGCAAACTAATCAGCTTCTCTGAGACCACCTGTTCTCAGCTGCACAGTGCAGACAGCAAAATCTATCTCTTCAGTTTTGTGGCATTGAAAAGGACATATGCAAATGACCTGACAGTGCACCAAGTTAGAGGGAATTCTGTTTATCCTGGATGCCTAAAACCTGCTCTGTTTCTATGGGATGTGATCTACCAGAAAAGTCATTTTGAGGGAAAGCATGTCCCTTGTTGCAGGAAACTCTCAAAGAAGGGTTAATGAGGGGATGCAGGAGGAGCTTTCTTGGCCCAGGACCTGCAGCCCTTGCTGAGCCGGCTCCCAGGCAGTGTCAGGGCAGGTGCAGGCAGGCTGATAGAGTGTTTTGCCTTGGACTCCATGGTAGGGGGAGAGAACCCTGGATTCTGCTTGGGGCTCTGCCAGCTCTTTGCTGGCAGCAGGCAGGACACAGGGTAGTGGTGTGGGCACCGATGCATGCAAGGTGATTACTTCTCTAATGTTTAATGTACTGAAAAACCATTAGACCCCAAAATGGACAAGGTCTCAGTTGGTAACTTTAATTATTGTTAAGACTTGGTCATGCCTACTTATTAGCAAGTATGCGTGGAGTCTCCCCTTTTCTTCTTGCTCCTGGGGAGAGCAGATTGCAGGGCTGCTCACTTCCTTTCTTTCCACAGGTGGCTCCCACATCTCTCCTCTGAGCCTGGCCTCGCTTCATAGCAGAGGGCTGTCTGCCACTCAGAGGGAGGAGATGGCAGAACTGACCATTAAAGCAAATTGAGAGGACCTGAGGGAACGAGTGCAGAGCTGATGCCCCATCAATATCCTGCATCCCTCGCCTCATCTCCTGCTACCACCCCCATTTTACAGACAAGGGGACTGAACCTGGAGAGGTTAAGTGATAGCAGAGACCTCAGGGTGTCTGCCTGCCACACTCGCTTTTGAAGAGATATCCACTGAGGCCTTGGGCCCAGCTGGCATGAAAATCCTGGATGACCTCCAGCCTGGTCCTCCCCTCACTCCATCTCCATAGTGACCTGGGCCAGGCTGGATCCCCTATCAGGCTGGAAATAGGACATTGGCTGAATATTTTTTAAAGCTTATTTATTTATTTAATGGGTTTTTGTTTTGTTTTGTTTTGTTTGAGGAACTGGGGATTGAACTTAGACACTTGTGCTTGCGAGGGAAGTGCTTATTCCACTGAGCCATCTCCCTGGCCCCGATGATACCATCTTGTTAGCGGAGGTTTTTTGTTTTGTTTTGTTTTTGGTGCCAAGAACTGAACCCAGGGCTTCCAGCTTGCTAGGCAAGCATTCTACC
>NW_004524656.1:8737514-8793255 GCF_000260255.1 Octodon degus
AGAGAGAGAGAGAGACAGAGAAATGAGAGGTCCCAGAAAGACATGGAAAATAGCTCCTTGCTGTAGACTCTCCACTCTCTTGCCAGGCCTGGCTGTGGCTGTAGGCTCTTGGCTGTAAGAGGCCCTCCCTATCCTCACAACAAAACCCCCTCTTGCCTGAGAGTTCCCTGCCCCAGTCTCTTAGGTGAGCCCAAACTCAACCACTCTGAGGCCAGCCCCAGTGATCAGCAGGGGACGAGTATACTCTAGTGTCCTTCACTTTCCGGGCCAGGTGTGCAGCGCAGTAGGGGGCACCCCTCACTGTAGACTTCTGGTGACGTGTTCCTCCTGCCATCCCTTGCCCAGCCTAGGAAACCCTGACATTGGATCCTGCTGGCTGGGCGGATTTCATAGAAATGCCACGTGCCTGGTTTTTTGCCCTGGTTTTTAAGAAGGATAGAGGGGGAAAAAAGCCAGAAGGAAAAAAGTGAACATGAGTAATGGACCTGGAATGAGGCGTTCGAGATAACACTGAATAATAACATGTCAAAAACTACAAGATGTATTTTTTTTATTTCCCAGTGGAGTTTCCATTGCGCTAATCCATCACTGTGGAGCAGGCAAGATTATGTTCCCCCCCAAAACTCTGAGAGATAAATGTGAGTAAATTAGGGTTTATTATATTATTTGGGGTGATATAATTTCCAAGCGGGCCCTTATTAAATTACTTCTTCTGGTGCTGACACGGCTTCCCTCACGGGCTCGGCTTCCCTCCACTTTCCCTGCCCGAGGCTGCTCTGTACTGCAGGGTCCCCAGCATCTTTGGGTGGGGGTCAGGCGGCAGTGGAGTGAGCAGGAGGAGGTGCTGAGTCACAGCCTGGGCAAGCTGCTTCCGGGCTGTCATGGCTGGCAAATGAGGGAGACGCCCCGCCTGCACCTGCATGGATGGGGACACGGAAGCTGGAAGGCAGAACACATGCGGGCAGTATGAAGACTGGCATCTTGTGTGCTGACCTCCAGGCTGGGCTTCGGTCTCCACGCGGGCTCCATTTTGGAGGGGAAGACTGTCTCTACGTTCACCAGTCTTGGCTTCTAGTAGCTTCAAGTCTAATGGCTCAGGTCCCCAGGGGATTTAGGGCGCCTTAGTCATCCAATGTGAGATCTGCTCAGTTACCCAGAGGGAGCCAGGGGGGAAGGCCTGCGGCCTAGCTGTGGCTTGATGGCGGAAGGCTGTGTGAGTGTAGACAGGTGAGCTTACCTCTCTGAGCCTCCACAGTAGGTGCACCACCTTTATACTGGAAGGGCTTGGAACGCATTAATGATTTTCAGAGTACTTTTGAGCAGTAGAACCTCTTTTTAAAATGAGATTTTATTGAATGAAGGCCAAAGTATAAAGTATTTAAATGAGAAGTTACCTGACTGATGAAAGGAACTGGGTGGGGGCTGTAGTGAGGGGACCTGGGGGCCCGATCCTCCCTGTCAGGCTCCAGTGGGTCAGGGTAATTATAACTCACAGTATAGGAATGGAGTGAGGGGAGCAGTTTCAAAAGCCAGCCCCAGGTCATCTCCTCACTGTTGTTAGTCACAGAGGCTGTTTTTGTTCTTCCCTTTTAAAAGGGCCCATGGTTTTTATTCCGTGTGTGTGTGTGTGTGTGTGTGTGTGTGTGTGTGTGTGTGTGTTTTAGGGAAGGGTCTACAGAGTGTTCAGGGCCTCACTACTAGATCAGACTCATAGTGATCCTCCTGTTTTCAACCTCCCAAGTGCTAGGATTACAGGCATGCGCCACCACATCCAGCCTCAATTGCCATCTCAGCACGCCTTGGGGGTGGGACCAGCCTGAGGATTGAACCCCAGCCCCTGTGCCTGCTTGCAGGCACTTTAATCTGCTGAGCCCGTCCATGGTTTTTATTCTAACCCCACCTAGGAGTTCTGTCTTTCCCTATACAATCCTCCTGCCTCAGCTTCCTATAATATTGAAATTAAAGGCACAATTAATAAGTAATTTTAACTTGTACTATGAATGATCATTATGAAGACAACAATATGCTATGTATTAATTATTGAAACTCTCCTAATTGGGTTTGAAACTGTCTCATTGCTATTTGTTTCTCAATAAAAATCAATAAAAAATAAAAATAAAAAAATTAGTAATTTTGATTTCATAAAGTAGTGGGACTTATATGGGAAAATACCTTAGAAACACAGAGCTTGGTACCTAACATGCTCTAAACAATTTTCTGCGGGTATTTGACCAGCAGGTAGTTTTTGGTGCGGCATATGTGAATTGAAGGCTTTATCCCAGTGCATGATAGCTGCTTAACAAATGGGCAAATGGTAGCTTGTTTTGCAAGATGAAAAGTGCTCTAGAGATGGATGATGAGGGTGGATTGCAACGATGGGAATGCATTTGGCATGGCTGAGATGGCTTAAAGATTGTTAAGATGATAAATTTAAAGATGGTTAAAATGATAAATTTTAGTTAGGCGTATTTTTACCACAATTTCAAAAAAAAGGAAAGAATGAAAACAACAGGCGCAACACTACCCACAATACCCTTTTATGAGACTCCTGCGCTGGGGGTTGGGAGCATGCTATGGTGGAAAGTACTGACAAGGCTGAGCACAGGCCAGGGGCTGACTTCCTGTCTGCAGGCTCTGGAAAAAGTTCCGTTCTGAGCTCATTCCTGCTGTCGGTGGTTGCTGGCTGAGGTCTGGGTTTGACTGTTGGCTGTTGGTGGTGGTCACTCTCAGCTCTCGGAGACCACCGTCAGACCCAAGTTCGTGTCCTCGCCCTGCTCCCTGCACTCCAGCAAGAGGTGTGGAATCCTCATTATTCATGCAATCTCCAGTTTCATTTCTAAGATCAGCCAGAAAAGTGCTGTGTGGATTGACTGTGCTGCTGGGGGTCCAGCCCAGGGCTTTGGACCTGCTAGGGAAGTGCTCTGCCTCTGTGCTGAACCCCAGCTGAGAAGCCCTGGCTTTAAAGGGCTCAATAGCTAGGTCAGGCCCACCTGAATCATATCTGTCTTTTAAGGTCATCTGATTTGAGACTTTACATTCATCTGTCAAATGCCTTACAGTAGATTCTAGATTGGTGTTTGATGGAATCCGGGGATGGAGAATCTTGGGGGGCAGTTTGGAAGTCTGCCTACTGTGGGAAGTATAGGATGGGGATTGGTGAGTTTCCAGGTAGAGAGCCTAGGATACCAAAGGAACCCGCGAGGACAGGCATAACTAGTGGGGGTGGGGAGCCCTGTTAGTGCTGGGGTGTCTGTGGGGGTGGGCTGTGTGAGTGGTGAGGCAGGGCTGAGGGTAGGTGGGAGGTGTTAAAGATCCCCCGGGGGTGGGGCTTCTCTCGAGATGTTTAAGGGTAGGAAGGACCACATGGGGTGGCTCAAGGAGAGAGCGATGGAGGCTTGGGAGGAGGCTTGGGGGCCACAAGGCTCCTGGAAAAGCAGGAATGTTCTTGTCATTTGCCCTCCTGCAGAGGAATTGTGGCTCCTTCCGTCATTCTCTCCATTGTTTTCTATCCGCTCAGCAGTTATCAGGGAGCAGCTATGATGAGCCCGAGGTCAGAGTGGGGTGTGGGTGGGTGCTCCCCTAGAGTCATGAGGAAAGAGGTGAAACAGAGTGGGTTTTCTGCAGAGAACAATACAGTGACAAGAGAGGGCTCAGAGTTACAGGGACCCTACGGGAGGACCCAACCCCAGGATGGCTGCAAGTGCCCAGAGGCTGTAAGGTTGATGAACGGCAGAGACCCCCATGAGGGCCGCCCAAAAGGTATTTGCTTGAGTCTGTCTCCTTTTCACTCAGGAGGAAGCTTTGGCTGGTGCTGCAGGAGCCCAAGCTTGGTCCTGAGAGTGCTACTCTGGAGGCAGGGGCGGCAGAGGGAAGTACAAAACTATTTGATCCGAGTCTGCCATGGAAAAGAGCTAAGTGTCTTTTTGCTGGCAGCTGCAGCAAAAGGTAACAATCATCAGAAGGTGGCATTTTGCATTAAAATTGTCCCCATCAGCCAGTGACATTTTCTTGTTCCTTCTGGTCAGGAGACCTTTTAGTGCCACTGATTCAAATGACTTAGGCATCAGGATTTCTTTGCCTCTGAGAGAGAAAAGCAGTCCCATTACCCCTGGGTGGATCCACACATTAGCTGAGGTTAAAAAAGCAGATGAACCAGTGAGTGGAGCAAGGACGGAGGGCTGTGCGAGGACACGGAAGAGAACAGGAGCGCACGTGTAAGTGGGTTGCGCCTAACCGACTGCTTTGTGTCTATGAGGATGACAAGTCTGGGTTGCAGGCTCAGCAGGTGCAGGCTTTCCAAGTGCATTCATTACATGCACAGGAAGATCCAGATGCAGGTGTGTGTGTGTGTGTGTGTGTGTGTGTGTGTGTGTGTACAGCAAAGACAGCAGTGGACAGGTGTGCACAAGTGTGTTCAGGCAGGTGGGCACCCGCTCATCTATGTTTATTTCACCATGAGCTGCGGTGGCTCATGATGCAGTTATTAGGTAGAGGCCTGCAGAGTGGCACCCCTGCAACCTGCATGTCCCTGCCCACTGCAGCCTCCCCAACTTCAGTAAGGGGCATCAGGCATGCCCAGTTCTCCAGCCCTGAGCCAGGAGTCCTCCTTCTTCCTGCTTTTCTTTTGGGTGGTGCTGTGATTGAGCCCAGGACCTTTGCACAAAACCACATTCCCACCCTTTTAAATTTTTTTTTATTTTTATTTAGAGCAGAGTCTATAGGGTCTACAGGGTCTCGCTATGTAGATCAGACTTGTAGTGATTCTCCTGTTTTCAGCCTGCCAAGTGCTCGGATTACAGGCATGCACCCCCTTGCCCAGTCTCAACTGCCATCTCAGTGAGAGGCAGGGCCACCATGGCAGACTGGGGACTGAGCCCTGGCCACTGTGCTCTGCCTAAGCAGGGCTTTAGTCCACTGAGCTTTTGGGCTGGCCCTTATACAATCTTGATACAGGGTCCCACCTGGTTACTAGATTGGCCTGGCTGGGTTTGAATTTGCAATCTTCCTGCCTCAGCTCTCAGAGTGCTGGGATCACAGGCACGTATCCACATAGCTGGCTTTTTCCTTCTGTCATTAAAGTCCGCGTTTCCTCCACCAGACAGAACTGTGATTACTTCAGTCAAAAGAGCTCCGTGTCCCATCGACGTGGATTTGCCATCACAGCACATGCTGTCCTTGCTTTGAAGCTCCTTCCCTTGGTACAGTCACTGCGATGTGTGTTTGTGTGTATGAAGAGTGTCTCCATGTCCTGCGGGATGCAGCGCCCCGAGGGCGAGGCCAGCATCCTCACACACTGCTGTAGACCGTGGGCACACTGCAAATACTTTGTAGGATGACTGAGAGATGACTTGTGTCCTGGTGCAGCCCCAGGGCTGACTTATCTCTTGGGGGTCTAGGGTTATCTTCAGTGCTGGGCACACCATGATGTAGAACGTACTGGCTTATGAGGAGGTGAGCTCCTGGCCATAGAAAGCAGGCAGAGACTGACCAGACACTGCTAGCCACCCACACCATAGGCCACCATCCAGTGCCATGTTGTGGGAGACTGGGCTTCAGGACAGACCTTGTTGGGCCTCCCAGTACCGCTATTTTCTAATTATAGCCTATTTGTTCACAGCTGCCTATGTATATGTGCCTTTATGGTGTTTTTTGGAGCCCTGCCCCTCTTTTTCTGTTGTAGTGCTGGGCACAGAACCCAGACGAGTGCTCTCCCACGCAGCTACCCCCTCAGCCCCTCCTCCTTGCTCCCTCATCTGGCAACTCATCCTCATCCTTCTAGGCAGCACTTGAATATTCATGCTCTGTGCAGTATCTTCAGTTTGCAGGCAGAACCAAGGCGTCCTATGTCCCTGTTCCCGGCGGCCGTGTTTCGGACCTGGGAGTCTTCTGATCATGGTGAATGTGTTTGCTACATTTCTCTGAAGCAGCCTCAGACTTCTCACAGACAGGGCTTTCTTTGGTTTCCCCAGGCCTGGTATGGGGGTCACTGCAGTCTCCAAGAGGTGCTTGCTGCTGTTCACAGCAGATGTGTGATGGAAGGTCTGGTGGGGCAGTGAAAGATGTGGCACCTGTGCTCCTTGACCATTGCCCCTCTGACTTTGGGCTCAGAGTTTCTGGTGATTTCTGGGCTCCACTTGAGCTCCTCTGGCTTCCCCAGGGAATGGGTGACTGTCCAAGCTTCCGGTGAGTCCACGTGTCAGCCCAGGCCTCCACTAGTGTGGTCCCTTCCCAAAGCCAGGCTCACCTGGCAGAGGGCCGTCAGACTCAGGCCCCTGGGGGTGCTTACAAGGCTGCCTCCTCCCAGGGCCGCGCTGGACTGTAATGCGGAGGTCTGGGGCTTCCTGAGTGGTTAAGGCTGACTGTGGATGGGCAAGGCGATCCTGAGATTCCCTTCTCGGAGTACATTCCATGGAGGTACAGACACAGGCGAAGGAGTACAGAGAGAGTCCCTGTGTGGCCAGCCTGGGCTGCTCCATGCCGAGTGAGTGCCCAGGGCAGCTCAGGCAGGCCTCCGTCCTTGGGGCAGCCTGGGCTGGGGCTGCTTGCTACTACAGAGTGCGCTGGAGGGTGCTGCCGGCCAGGGCCCCAGAGTGACTCAGGTGGAGCACCACAGCTGTGTCGCCTGGAGCTCCTGGCTGCTGCTTCCTGGCGCTGCTTCCCTCCCCCCCTGCTCTTGCCACCTACCCCTGAGGCTAGGCGCAGGCTGCTGCCCTCTCTGCCTGCTTCTGCTGCCGCTAAACTTTACACTGGGCTCTGTCATTAGCCCAAGAAGCTCCCTGTTTGACTAGCCCTGTCCAAATTTGCTCGGTGCGAGCGGGAGCCCATGGTAAGCAAACGGTTTTCTGTTGATATTTGAGCACTAATGAAGAGGCAGCGAGCATGGCCCATTAATAACTGAGGAGATGATTGTGTTTGCAGAAGGCCCGTATACAACATGTCAGCCTGCCCAGGCAGGGCCTGCCTCCTTATTGATTACCCAATAAGCCCTGGCAGTGCTCTTGTTCTTGCACCAGTCAGAGCCACTTCAGTGCTGTCCCAGGGACTGTGTCCTTTCTCTGGGTGCTGGGCCTCTGCAGTCTGATCTCAGGTGAGGGGAGGGATTTCTTTCATTCTTGTTATTTTTAATGTATTTAGTACAGGTTCTACAGGGTCTCACTATGTAGATTGAGCTCATAGTGATCCTTCTGTTTTCAGCCTCTCAAGCTCTGGGATGACAGGCGTGAGCCACCACGCCCAGTCTCAATCACCCGCTCAGTGTGCCCTGGGGGCAGGGCTGGCACAGTTTGTTTCTTTTATTCTTCATTCAATCATCAAACATGTATGGATAGATCATCGTTTGTGCAAGGGTATCTTGCCAATAACCGTATGTTCATCCTTGCCTAAAAACACAGATTGCGCTCAACTGTGGGTGGTATGGTCCCTCATACACTGATAGGCACGTGAGCCGTGTCTGCTTGGACTTTGACAGGATCCAGGTGGAATCCTGTCATCATACGCTGCCCATCAGAGGACTCTGTCATCATCTTGAATGGGCTGACTGCCAGGCCTGAGATGGGAAGTGGTCCTCTGAGTGGCACTGGTGGAACCTGTGTGTGCTTTCCTGTGTTGTCCCCGAGATCCAGCAGGCTCATTGTAGGAACTTTTGGTTTTATGTCGGGAGACACGCTGCAGGACATATCTGGAACATTCCAGATCTTGAGCTCTCCAGGGAGATGCCATAACAGATCGCAGACCAGGGCTCTAGGAAGACTCCCAGGATCTCCAGCCTGAGGCTGTTAGGCCAGTGTGCTTCCTGGTGAGCTTGTAGTTTGGTAGGAGAGGCTGACCTGTAAACAAATTTTTGCCAAAACAAATTATACTATGTTGGCAGGCATGGATCCAGGACTGTGGATATAGGAAGGTGATAGAAGGCGGGGAGAACTTTCCAGAGGAGGTGACAGTGGAGGATGTCCTTTAAGGCCAGCTGAAGGCTTACAGAAGCTGCAGAGACTATTGTCATTGGTAGAGGAAGAAAAAATCATCGGAATGCTTTGGCGTACAGAGACCCAGACTCATGTCTCCTGGCCAGGGTAGGTTTTGTTTGTTTGGTTGGTTTTTGGTTTTGGTTTGGTGTTTTAGTTACCTTTCTCATTGCTGAGATGAAATACCAGACACCCAAAGTTAAAGGAGGAAAGGTTTATTTAGCTCACCATTTGTGGAAGCTTCAGTTTGTTATTGTTTGTGCAAAGGTATCTTGCCAATAACCATATCTTCATCCTTACCTAAAAACAGAGGTTGCCCTCAACCGTCCCCAAAGACTCATGTGGTTACAGCTTTTTTTTTTTTTTTTTTGAGGTAGCTGAATCTAATGGGTGATTGCTTCATAGTGAAATTCTGGGATTAAGGGCACTAGGATTGAGTGTGTGAGTGCTATACCCACCCTAGGGCTGGTAGCCTGCATACAGTAGGAGGGGGAGCAAGAGGCTTCTCTCTGTTTTGCTGTTTTCTGCTGTTACAGACCGTTGTCTCTCTGCCATGTGCCCTCTGCCTTGGAGCCAGCCAGTTATGGGCTGAAGCCTTTACAAACTGTGAGCTAAATAAATCTTTCCCCCTTTGACTTTGGTGTCAGCTATTGTTGTCTCAGCAATAAGGGCAAAGTAACCGAGACATAGTCTGTAATTGGCTGGCTCCAAAGCAGGGTGGCATGGCAGTTGGGCATTGCAGAAGAGAAAAAGTTCATGGTAGGCAGAAGGCAGAAAAGCAAGCAACAGATGACCACAGCCCTTCCTATCTCTTTTATATCTATGCCTATATCCTATATCCTAGCGCGGGTAGCACTGAGACCCTTAATCCCAGTGCCCTTGATCCTAGCACTGCACCACAAATCGATCCTAATGTCACACACTCTAGATTCAGAAACCTCTGAGAAAGCCCTACCTGTGACTGCATGAAGCTTTGAGGGACGTATCTGAACAGAAACCCTAACATTTGGGTTTTTCTTCAATGGCCTTGTCAGAAAGATCCTTGAGTTAGGATTAAAGCCTGGTGGCTGGAGGTAGGGTCATATTATAGTTTATATCTGGATGTCTCCCTAAAACCTGAGATTGTAAGATGGGGCCTTTGGAAGGCGATCAAATTATGGGGCTTATAGTTGACCTGCTCTTAGGTGGTGGGGCCTGGTCAAAAAAGCTGGGTCATTGTGGACATGACCAAGAAGGTCATATCTCCCTTCCTGGCTCCTCCCTTAATTGTGGAGGACCACCAGGATGACTGTCCTTGAAAGAAGAACAGTTATCTCCATTTTGGCTAAATCTGTCCCTATTTCCATGTACTGATATGTACTAAGCTTTGTCCTTATGCCCTTAATTGACTGCAAGCAATGCAAATGGACCTAAAGATGCTGATCTATAGTCTTTAGAGCAAAAGTGACAGGTAACAGATGCTCCGCCTGTGGTTCTGGAGTAGCATGTGTCAGGCCAAGAGGTGCCACACTATCCCGAACCAGCGGGTCAGTTAACGAAGGTCACCTGGGAGAGGAGCAGGGAATTGAGGAGGGGACAAAGGACAGGAGACGTGAGAAATGGAGACAAGACAGGATTCTGATCAAGTCTCGTTTATTCAGGGGAGGTGCTGGGTACATATAGTGGAGGCATAGGGAAATGACGTTGGCGGGTAAAAGGCGCGAGTAACTAGGCAACTGGGCTATGACAGGAAGTCCCACCTCTGGGACATAGCAGAAGACTTATGGGAAATAGGTGGGGTAAAAAGAACTAGGAACTTAGCTCAGCAGAGGTAGGGGAGGAGGAACCCGGAAACCCACTTGCAATAGTATTGGAGGCCTGGAGTTATTGTGCCTCCCACACATACTGTCAGCTGAGGATGAGCCTTGAGAAAAGAGGTTAAGACTTCTCAGGGCATGGAAATTACACATCAAAACTGATACACCAAGCCCAAAACACTAGATACTTCCTTAATCTGTGGTATGTAGATTACTCTTTACGCATCTCTCTGCATATTGCAGAGGTGAATGCAGGCCTCCTGCCTAGCTTAGCCCATGGCACTCACGTACATCCCACCGCTCTCACAGCCACTGATCCCCGAGGGTTTGGACCTGGGTGGAAGCCTTTGCTCCAGTTAGCCATTATTCAGACTAGACTTAGGATCTCCTTGGCTCCCCACAACTACAAATGTGCCTTAGTGTCTGTTCTTGCTGCGTATTGTACTAGAAGTGGTAGATTGGAATTAACTCACTAGAATTCCAGTAACTTTTCTGTGCGATAACAAATGTGGATTTTTCTGGACCACAATGAGGTCCAGAGGGCTTTCTATACCTCGACACACTTTGCTTCCTGTTTGCCATGCCCCTCTGCCATGCTGCCCTGCCTTGGAGTCAGCATCATGGATGAACATGAGCCCAAATAGCGTCTCTTTCCTAAAGCTGTGGGGCTTGGATATTTTGTCCCAAGGATGAGGAAAGTGATAAAGACAGGCGAGATGCCCCGGGTAGCATACTGCTCCACTGGGTGTTGGCGTCCGCAGTTCTTCTCTCTCTGAGTGTTCCTGGGAAAGGGTGAAGGAAGAGAGATGGGAGTCAGGAAGCTCAGACTCTCACCTTAGCCCTGCCATTAATGGGGGGTGGTGATTTCTCTTCTTGCAGCCCTTATGACCTCATGTGCAGAACGGGCCTGGTGGCTTCTACCCTCAAGGCATTCTTGGGAGAATCATTTGGGGTAAGAGAATTAACAGAGTGATATGGCAGCCCAGCTCTGAGGAGCGGCCAGTGCGAGAAACACGACCCAAGCATCCTCATCTGATGGGTTGTGCTTGCTGTGGGCACACAGTTTGTGCATACTGGACCCTTCCATGCTTGTACCACTCTCCTCTCATGGCATCTTTGGGATCAGGGCCCATGGGAAAATAACAGAAGAAACTGGGTTGTAGGCAGGCAGGACCAGATTGTGATGCCGTGGACTGAGGAAGTGAATGAGAAAAATTAGGTGGACCCTTGCCCCAGTCCTAAGGAAGCCAGCCTTGTGCTGTGTCCTTTCTTCCAGGCCACAGAGGCCCCTGGCAAGGATGATAGCTTGAGTACCTTCCTTCTACCAGTGTGCTCATAGCTTTGGGGATGTCAATGGGGCAATCTAGGACCTTCTTGGGATCCTCAAAGAGTTCCAAGGGGGAGGGATCCTAGCCTACTGTGCACGCTGCCCCAGCCTGTTGTTCTAGCCTCCAAATGACTTATTTTCTCTCATCAGTTAAAGTTGCAGGAAGCCCAGGTGAGGGCTGCAGGGAGACAGCCTTTCTGCTGGGTTGAAATCCACAGATGAGTGAAAGTCTTGCTTCTCTGAAGGGGGGAGTGGATATGCTAGGCATGTGACCTCCTTCCTGTCACCCTCACTGCCACACTGTCTCTATTTATGGTCTACTGAGAGAGACAGGAGGGCACCAGCCCAACCTCCTCCACCAACTCCTGTTCTGTATCCCCAAATTAGCCTAGATACCTGAATGCAAGGCGGCCGGATCACGCGTCTGGATCCCTTTCCTGAGATGGTGCCGGGTCTCCTTCCTGGCGAGCTGGTCTATATCCAGCAGCAGAAGAGAATCTTTAGTAAGACTGGGACCCCATCCTAGCTCAACTGAATAAAAGTCTGTGGGCGGAGCTCTGGCATCCTTTTTCTAGAAGGCTGCCTGGGTGGTTTTGATGTATCATGCGGGCTGAGAGCTGCTGGGCTGGAGAAGATTTATCTTCTGGGCGTCGTCTCTCTGTGGCTGGTTCCTTCAGCCTACAAGGCCTGCAGGAGCTGAAACCCCTTCTGATTTCCATCAAAAGGAAAGCTGGACAGACTGATTGCCCGTGGACCTGAGTCAGGGGCCAGGAGGAAGATGAAGCTGGGGCTGGGGGGAGGGGGGAAATCTTCGAGTGCGCAGAAGGAGTCAGCTGGAGTAAGCTGTGGGCAGCTTGATTCTAGGACAATTGAGGGCTGCTGTGTTCCCTCCCCCATTTCTGTGTGCTCAGTCGTCTGCTGAGATTTATTTCTGAAAAAGTGTTGACTTTCCGTGCTTCCAGCTGATAAGAGCGCAGTTAAGGGTGACATTTGGGGAGCTTCCCCTCAGAATGTGGGCTCTCACCTGGAGTGCCCCCTGCACTGCAGATCAGCGCTGAGTGTGCTGCGATTGTGTTGTCACTACAGCTCTTTGACTGCTGGACTCAGGGTAAAAGAGTGGAGATGGGGTTGGGAAGAGCCGGGAAGCCCATCAAAAGCTGCAGGGATGTGGGCACTTCCACACTGGGAGTGGCATTGAAATGTGTGTGGGGGGGGGGAAGAACGGACAATTCAGATGGAGGGCCAGACTTCTTGCGCATTAGATGAGAGGGGGGAATAGCTCTACAAAAATCCCTCCATGAAATTATCTACTGGAAAAGTTTTAAAAAGTGGCCTCTGGGTGGGCCCAGTGGTAGAATTCTTACCTTGGAGGCGCTAACAACAACAACAACAACAACAACAACAACAACAGCAACAACAGCAGCACAACATAGTAGCCTCAATGGGCATCTAACTTCTGAAGGTGCTTTTTAAAATTTTTATTATTTTTTTTTAGCAGAAGAAGCCAGGGCAGTCGCATAGTAACTCAGGCCCGGCTTTTGTCCTGCATGGTCATTTGAGCTTGGACCCCCCAGGGGCATGGCTGCTGGTGTAGGACCCAGTATTGAAAATCAGCTCAGGAATTGCCAGGCTAAGCACCAGCTAGTTGGAACCTGCAATTCTTCTGGAAACTGGAGCTGGGTGTTAGGAATATGCTGCTGAGAGTAAGAGGAAAAGTTTGAGTCATGGTAGAGACTGCACAGTAGTGGCGCAGGGTGGCCAGACTGTGTGTAGGGGGAAGCTGCTGTTTATGACACTCAAATAGCTGACTAATGCACTCTTCGCGAGAGAGCTATTCACAGAGCAGAGCCATACAGACGGTCGTGTCTGCAGCGCTGGCTCCCTGCCCGGGACGAGCATGTGGTGGCGTGGGAGGCATCAGTCTCCCTCATTCAGCATCTTACCTCGCTCTGTTACATAAGAACTTAGAAATGTTGGTAAGTGTTTCTTTTGCTCTACCCCCAACGCAGGCTGATGAGTGGGGATCAGGACCTGCCCAACATGGCTGGGGCGCCCTTCCTCACTCTCAGTTCTGAGTACTGAGACCAAGCTGTGGCTCTAGGTCCTTGCTGTGCATGCCAACCTAGCCTTCTCAGCAGTGTGGCCGCTGGCTCTGTCTGCTCCCATGGAGAGAGCTGCTGTGTGAGGTGGGTAGCACAGAGTGGCCCAGCTGGGCTAGGGAGTAAGGGCACTGCTCACGAGTAGGTGGCATTAGGGAAGTGCTGGAGGCATCCAGAACAGAGAAGCTAGCAGGTGAAGCTGAAGGGGTGCAGGACATCCCTGGGGGTGGGGTGCTTGGATGCCAAGCTGAGTTTGAATTTTACTGGGGACAGACAGGAAGCCACTAAAGTTGGTTTGTGGCAAAATGGAATTGAATGAATTTAGAAACGTGGCTACTGCCTAGAAGGGTGTCATGAGGAACTAAGACCAGGGTGTAAAGTGTAGCTTTGTGGGACAGGTAGATGGCATTCTGAACAGTGGGGAGTGAAGAAAGGGGTTAGGTGGAGTGGAAAAAGGACAGTGACATTGTTGCCAGACTTTTGAGGCCTGAACCACTGAAGGAAGATTAGAAAGCAGGATTCAGCTGGAACCTCAGGGAGGGAGGCTGGAAGCATTGTAGGAAATGGGGGGCCTGGGCTTTGGATACAAGAGCTGTTGTTGTACAGGTCTGAGGGAGGGCATGTGAGGTGGAAAAGCATTGACGGGAACTCATGGTGCGCTAAGGGTGGGCAGGGCATGGTTTGAGGTGCAGGAAACCAGAATGTGGTCTCCCATTGTTGCCAAGATCAAGGCTGAGACCTCATTGCTTGAAGTAAGAGTTCAGTACTCTGAATTGAATTTAAGACCCAGAAGGATGCCATTTAGAAACCAGAGGATGAGGACCAGCTCTTAGAGGTGGCTACCCCTCACTGGGGTAGCCATTAGTGGCTGGAGGCTTGGGGACCGTCAGGTGGTAAGGACATGGGGGCACCAGGGCAGGCCCTCTCTGAGGTTGGGAAGGTGAGAGGATAGAGGAGCAGTCGTCTGAGCTCATGGGAGACACAGGTGTGATTGTGGGAAGAATCTGGAAGTGGGAGGATGGGGAATGGGGCTGGGAGGGTTGCTGGGAGCAGCTCATGTCCTCCTCCCTGGAATTCCTCGTGGTTACTTTCCCTCCTCCTGGCAAGGCGTGGGCTGTGGCTAAGGGGGCAGCAGTGAAGGAGACAGCAGCTGCCTTAGCACTTTGGCCTGCCTCAAAGTCTGCTTTACCATAACTTCCCTCTTTCAACAACTCACAAGTACTTTATTTTAAATTTTAAAAAATTGTTTGTTTGTTTATTTATTTGGTGCAGGGTCTCATCACGCAGCTTGGATACATAGTGATCCTCCTGTCTCTGCTTCCCCAGCACTGGAATTACAGGTGTGCACTCCCAGGCCTGGTTTTAATGGCTGGCATGAGGGTACGACATGTGGCACTGGGGATCGAACCCAAGTCCTTGTGCTTGCCAGGTAGGTGCTTAGGCCACTGAGCTATCTCCCTAGTCCTCAAGTGCTGTAAGTCCCTTCTATGGTTGGTGCCAGACAGAGAAAACCCAGGCTTTGGGGGGCTTGCTTCATTCGAATACGGTAGATTGGCTCAAAGCCAGGTCCACAAATCAGAAATCCTGGCTCTCAGATAGACATCTACCATGAGCAGGAACTGAGCTAAGGATGTAGAGATGAAGGATACCCCATTCCTGCCTTCACACACCTTATTTCCAGTGGGATGGACAAAGGAGGACGCGCAGGGCCTGTATTAGTGATGGTGGACCTTTGGGAGCTCTCAGTGGTAACAACCTGCTGCAGCACATGTGCCACAGATGTGCCACACCAGCACGGCTGTGAGCCTTTGCCAGCTTGGGGCAACAGCACATCCACACTTTAAAGCCCAGCTTCCGAGGTCTCGCACATGAGTGCTCGCTGGTGCTGGTGGCACCCTGGCTGCACATGTGGGTGCCTTCTCCCAATGCCACATATTGAGGAAGTTGAATTCCGGTGGCCTGGCATTTCTGGGATCGCTGTGTCCTCTTGCCTCCCAGTGCCCTGCCCATGAGTTGTTACCCTCTGATCCTAAGGCCCCTGCCAGACCACAGTGGTGTTCTGAGGGCCCCAAGCCCTCAGTCAAACTCACATGCCAAGCCACTATTATTGAAAGTACCCATATTGTCCCACTGATTAATAACTTTATAGTTAATTTTGTCATATCATAAAATCTATCCACTGTAAGCATGCAGGTTATAAGCAAGTTTATAAGGTAAGCAAGCCAGTTCGGGGACAGCTGCATGGAATCCCTTGATGCCCACGTGTCTACTCCCATCCCTGCAGGAAGGAGGCAACTCCTGATCCACCTCTGGTTTCTGTGGGTTTGTCTGTTCTGGAAATTCTATGTAAATGGATATAGAATGGTTGCATGTGTGTCTGGTTCTTCCAGTTATCATGATGTTTCTGAGGTTTGTTCTTATAGTTGCCTGTAATGGTAGCTTGCTTCCTTTTGTATTCCATTGTATCGTTGTACCATAGTTTGTTGATAAATTCCCCAGCTGATGGACACTTAGATTGTTTCTAGCTTGGGGCTGTTATGAATCATGTGGCTCCGAATTTTTCTGTATGCCTCTCTGTGTGAACTGAGGGAGATTGAAATATGCCACCCCAAAATACACTTCGTTAGCTTATCACCAGATGGCCGTTGAGAGATAATATATGAGAATGGCTGAGAAAAGCTGTCCTTTTGTAAAACAAAATTTGCACCTAGTATGAAGCAGATTGGGCAGGGCTTTGCTATCAGATTTCTGCCTAGGAAATTTCTTTCCCAAGAAAGAAGTGGTTGAGGGGTCTGACAACTGCCCTAGCCAGAGACAGGCACAGGTAGCTGGTACCTGGGAGACTTCACTGAATCATGACACGGACTCTGCTCATTGTCTGGCTTCCCTCACCTTCTCAGACTGACACTGCTGCCTCCAGAAACCCATTTCTTTCTGCACAGTGTGTGAGTGTCACCTGCTTAGACATCCTTTGAGGTGTCCCATGTTTCTGCTTGTTGATCAATTTGTATGCTTTTTTCCTCCTGTTTATCTGTCTATTGTCAGTTTATTTCAAGGACTAAGAGTGTTGAATCTTAAAAGGGAAAAGAGAAAAATTTGAATTTCCCTAAGCAAGAGGCTTGCTGGTGGGATCACAGAGACGGTCTACACTGAGATTGTGCAGGCGATTGCAACGCTCGGTACATATACGGAAATCTTAAAGGAGGTGAGTGTTCTGTTATATAAATTATATTTAAATAAAATGATAGAAATAGAGACAAAACCAAATTAAAATGATGAAAGATTCCCCTGTAGGCCATACTTTTTCTTTGTAAGTTCTGAAGGGGTAGGTAAATAGGAACTAAAGCCAGAAGAAGCCAGGTGGGGCGGTGCATACCTGTAATCTCAGCAATTCAGGAGGCTGAGACAGAGAATTACAGGTTTGAGATTAGCCTGTGCAGTTTACCAAGACTCAATTTCAGAATAAAAAGTGCTGCGGATGGTAACTTAACACTTGCCTAGCATGTATGAGGCCCTGGGTTTAATCTCCAGTAGAAAAAAATCAAAGCAAAATAGCAATCAGTAGTGAGAACCCTTAGTGTATGTAGGGGATGGCAGTAGTTCAGTATCCTGGGAGTGTAGGATAACCAGGCAGGCTGGGGCAAGACCACAAAACCAGGGCCACATTGCTTCAGGGGCACATTGCTGGAGAGGGGCAGGTGTTGGTTTGTGTCTGGAAGGGTCTAAGAAACCTTGGAGTTTTATAGGAATCCATAGGATCAGAAATGCTTTGTAGAAAGACTTGGGTGCAGCAGAGAGTAGGCCACTTAGAAAACTATTCTAAGTGTTAGGTGATGAGTACAAGGTCCTGAGTGTGAGTGTTGGGGAGTAGGTGGCCATCAGATGGATCACTCTATGTGCGTTACTGAGGAGGGGAGGATGGGGGTGGGACAGCCAAGGGGCAGCCGAGCTGTTCAACCTTGCCCTCAGCCCCAAGATCACCTGTTCTCCAGTGAGGGGCAGCCCTGGCTCCTGTACAGACCTG
The DNA here is from genome assembly GCF_000260255.1 of Octodon degus. NCBI lineage: Eukaryota > Metazoa > Chordata > Mammalia > Rodentia > Octodontidae > Octodon > Octodon degus. The sequence goes on from NW_004524656.1 coordinate 8,754,722, forward strand.
TGTGTGTTTCTCAAGGTTAGCGCCGTGGGGGTCAGTGCTGTTTAAATGTTGATTACAGAGACAGTGGGAGCTGCTCAGATTTCTAATTAAGATTAAAGAATGTACGGGCTTAGAAATGGTTCTCAGGAATGTATAATTTGATTAGTCTGTTTTCTTCAGGCGTTTTAGTTTCTGGGGTAGTGAACGTGGCCTCTGACTCCAGGTGGGGCTGCTTGCTTCCCACATACAGAGTTTAGGGCCTTGCAAGGTATTTAGGGCCCACAAGGGAGGCAGAAGGGTGAGAGGACGAGCAAGAGCCTTGGAGAAACAGGCCAGGCCAGAGTGGCAACGCCTGTCTTCTCCTTTTTCTCTCCACTTACAGGGAAAAGTGATCCAGCTGGAGATCAAAAATAAACATTATGAAATAAAGTGTGCTCATCTGGCTCGCTCTCTGCCTTCCTTGTTTTACTACTTGAAGACTGAGAAGGCCAGATCCTCCTCCTCCTCCACCTAGCCTTCTTTTTTTTCCTCTCTCCTGTGGAGCCTACCTTGTAGGACCAAGATTGATTGGGGGACATTTGTTGGGCCCACCTAGGGAGTTCCATTGTCAATCAGTCACCATGACAACCATAGGGCCCATTCAAAGGCTTCCTCTTCTCATTTGGCCTTGGGTTCCACCAATGAGGGGCTGGGGCAGCTTCAGGATTCATCAACTTAGGCTCTAGGGTAGTCGCTTTCCCTCCTCACGCCCCTCAGCCTCCTGCTCCTGGCCACGGTGTAACACTGTGGCCCCCTCTGTAAATTTGCTTACATGGGTCACTTTCTCCATTAAAAACAAATACACAAACAAATGGAAACCTATTTTATGACTGCATTGGTATACAGAGGAGTAAACTAATAGTATATACTAAACATTTTACTTTCTTTGAAAGATTATTTCTTTTCTTCTGATTTTAAAAGAAAACATTTCCAAGGGTGCAGCCCTGGGCTTCTCATGGATAATGTAATCCTGTGATGCCCCTCAAAATTCCTGACAGGCAGCACACCTACCAACCCATTGCTCCAGTGCCAAGTGGTGACTTTGAGGTTAGGCAAACTGCTCCTTTCTGTAGAAGCCCTCAGGCCAGCCCTGTAGACCAGCTGGTGGCTCACCTGCAGGAGCCTTGTCTCCACAGCTTCTCTGAGTTCTTCCTTGCCCTTTACTTCCATGCGATTGACCTCTGGGGGCTTCGTGTTCAGCTTGAGGTGAGCAGAGGTTGGTTCTCAAAGAGTGTTTGGAGGAATGGTCTTCACCATAATTGTGTATATGTGTGTATGTGTTTACACATACACATATGTTTAAAGAAACCCCAGAGATTGTCCAGATGATTTCTTGTGCACATGGAAGCCTGAGAAAGGGCATGAACTTAGCTCCCTCCCTCTCCTTCCCTTTCACAGACCTTAGGCTACCAGCTTCGCCATTATACCACTGCTTAGAATTCAATGAACATTATCAAACCCTGTTATCATGCCCTGGAATCTCAAGGGTGAAAGGGGTAGGTGAGGCCTCGTCTTATTTTGTGGGGTTGCCCCCTACCCAGCCCACCCTGGAGGCTGTCTTCTCATGCTCCTGAGGAGGATTTCTAGGCACTCGGCCTCAAATGCGGAACAGCAGTGGTGAGCATCAGTGTACGCAAGAATACATGTGGCCCTCTCTGAAGGTGGGCCCCCTTGCACAGTTCTGAGGAAAACATTCCTGGGCTCCTGCCTTGCACTACCACTAAGCCAGGTGTGTCGCAGGACAGCCCTCGTAATGACTCTCAGCTTCTGTTGCTTGTTCACATTCAGATCATGCCTAAAGCAGTTTGTAAATTCTAAGGGCCCTGGACCTCATTTGTTATTGTTTTTCATCGGAAAGAGTTCCAAGTTACGCTGTAGCTGTTCCAAGGCTGCCCTAAGATGAATCTTCAGTGCTGGGGAGGAGCTGAGCCTGGGATTTGGCGAGGCTCCCCAACTGGCTATGTGATACAGCAGCCTTCACTGCTGGGCCCGGGCTGCCACAGATCGGTGATCCCTCCTAAAGGTGGGGGAAGGGGCTAGGTAACCCTCCAAGTGGGTTTTAGAACTTCCATGGCAGCCCCATCCTGAGGGCAAGGGTGAGATCTCTAGGATGATGACCTGGAGTACCCAGAGCCCTGAGCTCAGGTCTGTGTGCCCAAGGTTCTTCAGCTCTAGAATGGGCCTCACTAGAGACCTAGTTGGGAAACAGGGTCTCTGGTCAGCGGTGGCAGCTCTGGGATCTACCACTGGAGATCCCATCTGGATCCAGATTCCTTCTCCTCCTTGGCGTGGCTGGGTAGGCTGGGTACAGCTGTGGTTTTACATTTTAAATCATTTGGTACAGGGTCTCACTACACGTCTCACACTTGTAGTGATCCTCCTGTCTGACCCTCCCCAGCACTGGAATTACAGGCATGCACCACCACCCCTGATCTCAGTGGCCAGCTTGGCGCGGGGCGTCATGTACCAGGGATCGAACCCGAACCCCAGTCCTCGCACTTGCCAGACAAGTGCTTAGACCGCTAAGCTATCACCTGGCCCTACAGCTGCGGTTAGCTGTGTTTAGCTCTCGGAGATTCCCCACATTGTGCGGGAAGTGAATTGGGATGGGGCTAAAGATAATTAACATTGGGGCGCGTTTTGTCTTCCAAATGCTTTACAAACAAGACCTAATTAGCCCGCGGGGAAGAGCGGAGCCACCGGAACATTTTCTTTATTATTCATCTTTATGCCGCCTGGAGCGTGCAGCCGAGCTTCTCGGCCAGGAGGTTGTGCCCCACGTCCAGACTCCCAGCCCTCGGTGGAAAGGACCCTGAGGGCCTGGCGGCCGGAGCGAGTGCTCTTCGTGCAGTTAGCCCGGTTCTTACACGTGCACTTCATTTCATCTTCGCCGAAATCTGCAGGCACACAGCCTGTACGCGGGCTCTAACCTGGACCCCTACCACGTTCTAGGGCTTTGTCCTTCCGCTGGGCGTCTCGAGCCTCGGGCCATCAGCGTCCCCAAGCCAGTGGCGACCAGAGTGGGCGGTGGCAGCGAGCTCTCCCGGGCCAGGCGGGCGAAACTGTTGCCAGCGCAAAGCTCCCTGCTACACCTGAGCTGGGGACAGATGTGCATCAATATTTATTCGGAACTCCCAGGAAACCTGGATGAAGTGTAATTATCTCAGCTCAATCAGCTCGGATTAGCATAACATCAAGTCACCCATCAGACGGTGGGTTTGATTTCGGGGATCAAAGCGCCGCGCTGTAGCCGCTGATTAATCCGGGAGAAGGGAGCGGGGAGAAGAAAGCGACGCCGGCTCCGCGAGCCACAGCTGCAGCGCTTTGATGCGCCGATAGTGCCAAGTTAACTACCCGGCCGGCTCCGTGCCCACCCCACTGCTTCTCCGACCAGCTGCACCCGCGGGGTCTACAGCTTTTAGCGACTGTTCTCGGGCAGCAACTCACCAGCTCCAAAAGCAGCGTGACCCTGCCCTTCCGGGGCTCTTCTGGGAAGAGGTGCTTGTCTGTGCACGAACTTCGCAGCATGTAGAGGAGCAGGGGACTCCCTGGCGGGCTGGGTCTCGGCCTCCCTCTCTGATCTCTCCTTCAGGCCTGTGAAGCTGACCCCTCCACGTGCTCATGGATGCTCCCCTGAGGCTGGTTCGAGCCACTCTGCCTGCATCCTCTGCCCCATCCCCTCACACCACGCAGAATTTACTCTGGTAACTTAAATGGCCTTTTCTTGGTTCTGTACCTTTGTGCAACATTTTCCCATGGGGATGGATGCACTTCCATCCCTTTCATTTGCTAGCCAGCTCCTGCATCCCTAACATGCAGTCCTAAGCTATCTGGGCCCCACGAAGCCTGCCCCCACCCTCCCGTGGGGCAGGCTCTGCCAGGGACACCACTGATGGCACGGGCTCTGTCATGGTTTGATTAGGTCCCTCTTCCTGGGCAAATTTTGTACTGCAGACATTTGGAATCCTAGCAGTCCTGGAGCTCTTGTTTGAGTGTGGTCTCTAGCTGATGAGAATGGTGGGGAACAGATCAAATATGTGCTTAAAATCCTGGTGATTTCTGGTCTTCCCCTCCTCATTGTCCTGGCTTTATTTTGCTCTCATCAGCAGTGCTGAGGGCAGGAGCCCAGTCTCACTTACTTATGCATCCTCTGGGATATGGTCCTTAGTACAAGGCAGGTTTGGGTTCTAGGCCGCATCCCCTGCTAACTCTGCTTGCCAAGTGCCCCTACCTCCCAGGAATCAGACCTTCTTGCATAAGCCATCTCATGGGAAAGCACCTCAGAAGACGGTGAATCCTGGACTCTCAGGGCAGAAGGGATGCTCACAGTCCCCGTACTCACCCTCCTGCACCTTCATCCTTGGCTTGGGGGATAAGGAGAGTGGAATGGAGTCTGGAGGGACTGCCCTGCCCTGGCCTCCTGGGAGCAGGCTCAGCATGCTGAGGGCAGGGAGACTGGAGGACCCACACACCATCTTTAGGGCTCTCTCTGGCTGGTGGGATGAAGGCTGCATACTCCCTTCCAGAGCCTGCCCAGGCTTTGGTCTCACTCAAGAAGCCATTGTTGACCACTTATGGATGTGCAAATATAACAATGATTCTTCATAATGTCCCCAACCAATGATTTGATCTCGCCAAAACCAAAACGCAAACTTGAATTTCAAAACAACTTCTTTGCAGGTGGTTTCCTAATTTTACATCTTAAATTTTAAAGAATTGTTTAAAGAGTATTCACCCATATAACTTGGGTCATCTTTACTGTCAGGCCACGAAGACATAAAAAATAATTGCATAAAGGTCTACAGAGGGCTGGTGAGATGGCTCAGTGGTCTAAAGCACCTACCTAGAATAAGCTAAGCAAAGCACCTGGTTCAATCCCCCAGCACCACATGCCAACCAGCCCCGCCCCCTGGTGGGCTGAGCTGGCCACACACACACACACACACACACACACACAAATACACATAAATAAATAAAAAAATTAAAAAAAAAAAAAGGTCTACAGAATGTGACTGCTTAGATAGTCCCAGCCACTGTCTTAACTGGTCCTCCTAGCAGTCTTGGAGAGACAGGGAGCAAAGAGGATGACCCCCTCTGAGCATGTGTGGGGATAGAAACTCTAGGAGAGAGTGATGGGCCCCAGGCCAAAGAGCAAGGTGGGCCAGGACTGAACATGTGTGTCCTCATAGCTTTGGCCCTGAGTCTCTCTACTGTGCTCTAAACCTCCATTGAGTTTGTTCTGTTTTCAAGAAGGTTGAATGCACAAGAGGTGGAGAACCTTGTCCAAAACCGTAAGCCAAACGGGGCCTGCCCCTTAGCTCAGTTATTTAAGTGCCTGCTTAAACAAAGCAATAAGGCTCAGGTTGCTGTGGTTTGATTCCCAGAACTCAAGCCAGCCAAACCTGCCCTCAAGGCATTCTGAGCCAGCCCCCCCCCAAAAAAAAAAAAAATCCTCCCAAAATCTTAAGCCAAGTCACTACCATCTAGGTGCAGGACAGTGGCAGCTCTTCCTCTGCATTGACTAGGGTGTCTGGACATCAGGACTTTTACCCCTGGAAGACCTTGGAGGTTAGCGGGGGAGGGGGAGACGCAGAGAATCCTGAAGCGGAGATGCGTGTGTATCCATTGGCATTCTTCTTTGGACTGTGAGCTCCCTGAGGGCAGAGACCATACGTTTTATTTCATATAGGATCAAAGCTCAGTGTCTGGAACATATTAGGTTCTCAATAAATAGAGGTAGAATAAATGGAAGAAGTAATGAAGGAGGAAGAAAGGAGAGAAAGGCAGGAGGTAGATTAAAATACAGTCATCCTTGGTAGGGGGCCAAGTCTTGAACATGGCTGGGTATGTGCCCCTTATACTGGCAGAAGGATGATTTATCTCCATTCCAAATCTCATCGTGGGTTTTTCTCTCCCCTTTAATTAAGAACTAAATATAGATCTTAATTAAGACACTGATGAATTTAATTTAGAGTGGCATTAGGGCCTTAACTTGCAGAGCTCAATGCCGTGTTTGTATAATGTGGGATATAAGCTAAATGAGCGCTTGCTTGTTACCACCATAAATAATTCCCTTGCAAATCCCTTCGAAGCGTCACTAACACCAATCTGCCCCCACCTAGAGGATGTTCTGGACTCCCACTGCCCAGCCCCTCTCACAAGGCCCCCTGTCTTGCCCCCTGGGCTCTGATCAAATGAAATCCCCTGTCACTGCCACAGCTGCCTTGCCTGCCTCTGTGTCTTTGTTCGCGCAGATCCCTCCACTGGGAATGCCTTTCCCCTCACTGTTTACTCCAGCTCTCTCCAGAGATGCCTCCTCTTCCTTCCAGCTTTGGCCCAGTGCCTGGGTCCAATGAGGTCTCTCTGTTCCTTGCTCCCTGGCTCCTGATCCCCAAGCATTTAGAGTGTGAGCTGTAAATGTCCCAGCATTTTGTTGATTCCAACACTGACTGCCATGTGCTATTGTCTTCTCTCACTGGCGCTTCTGGGCTGTGAATGCCAAACGTAGAGCCTGGACATAGCAGGGACAGGGAGGAGGTGTCGCTTTGCTGTCCATCTGTGGAACACAAGGAGCCAACCTCCCCATTGCAGTGCACTTTAAAAAACATTTGTAGAGCACATACTGTGTGCCAGATATACGTGCGTACTAAGTTCTATGAGACGTTTGAGGCTTCTGCAGTGGATGGGCGCTGGATGGAGGTGCAAGGCAAGTGCAGGAGTGCTGTCCGGTCGTGCTGCGTGGAAGTGCAGAGCAGAGAGTGGACCCATTTCAGTCTCTGCCCAGGCTCCTGTCTGATGCCAAGAGGCAAGGACAGCTGGTGGCTAAAAGCCATTTTTCTAGAGCCTGGTAGCCTGGGGCTGGATATGGTTAGCTCAGTCAGTAAAATAGGGTCATTTTGAAGCTAATAGCATGGGGTAAGTGCTCAGTAAATAGACATGCTGCTGCTCCTGGGGTGGGATGACATGCTAACCTAGTTGGAGACTGGGCACCTTTCAGTCCAATGGAACACGGACTCCGACATCCTCTAGTGGAGTATGTCATTCGTGCTTTGTGCATAATTAATTGGGGGGTGCTTGGCCTCTGTAGGCGCTCCCTGCTGTTGATCCAATTTGTGGCTCTGGAACCTTCTTCTCTGTCTCTTACTCAAGAAATAAAAGAATGGGATGGAGTGACTCCCCAGCTCCCTTTATTGTCTAGAGTGACTCAGCACCCTGCATCCTTCTCCTTCCTCTTCCCTGACCTCCCATCAGTGCTACTTCGTCCCCCTGTCTAGAAAGTGGAGATTCTGTCTTTAAAACATCATTCTATCCCTTGCCACGCTGAGCACATAGTGTTTATGTGTGGCCAACAGAGACTGTCTGTGATTTTTAAGGGCTGAATCATTTCCCTGGACTCCTTGACTCGCCCGCCTGCTGTTCCTGATGCCCAGGGGTGAGTCCTGTGGGAAATACACTGATGCACCTCCTTGTTGTGTGGAGCTCTGTCTAGGAGGCTCCAGCCTGTGGGTTCTTAGCCTTAGCACTTTGGACAATTGGGTTGAATAGTTCTTTGCTGTCGGGCTGTCTCGTGCACTGAGGGATGTTCAGTGGCCTCTATCCACTGGGTACCAGTATGATCTGCTCCTGTTTGTGACATCCTGAATGCTTCTAGATACTCCTAGCTGTTCCTGGCATGGCAAACTGCCTCTGGGTGGGAACTATTAATGTGTACTAAGCATAGGTCATATGTTTATCTACTGGGGTAGAAGTTCTGGAATTAGGCAGTCAGCTCAATCTCTTTTCTTCCTTTAGCCTCAGTTTCTCACCTTTAATTTGTTTTTTAAGCATCCCTTGCTCTCCAGGTTACTGTCAAGTTCTTTGCACAGTGTTTGACACTTAGTAAAGGTGAATCAATACAGTCATGTGCTTCAAATGACATTTCTGTGACAGTCTGAGTCTGCCACACAGCCTCGGTGTAGGGAGACCATACAATCAAGACTGTGCAATGAAATAGTCTAACTAGGCATTTCCCAGAAAACACTTCTGTCATCTGTAGCTGCACATTCAGACTCAGCCTACAATTTTATTCTTTTTTTTTTTTTTTTCCAGAACCAGATATTGAACTCAGATCCTTGCGCTTGCCAGGGAAGCGCTTATTCCACTGAGCCATCTCCCCAGCCCTCAGTCTACAATTTTAAATATCCATTATGTCAACCACTGCTTTAATGCATTCGCTCATTAGATCCTTATAGGACTCTATCATATGGTAAATATTACTTGTGTTATTCAGATGAGGGATAAAAGCACATAGAGTTAAATAACTCGCTAGTAACTTGTGATGTGGGGATTTGAACTCAAGATAGTAGGGCTCCAGAGCCATGCACTTAATTACGATATTATGAGTGGAAGCTTTCATGTTCATTTTATTTATAAGTCACCAGCTTACTTCCAAAGGCTCCTGCTTCTAGAACTGTACCTGTGCCATTTAGTAGCACGTACGACTATATAACTTGAAATTAACTAAATTTTAAAATTCAGATCCTCAGTCACAATAGCACATTTCCAGGGCCTGGTGGCTCCGTCTACTTAGTGGCTACGTGTTGGGTGGCACAGATACAGAACATTTTGATCATCACCCAGGGTCGGTTGCACAGTTCCATTCTAAGGACTATGGAGAATGCATTTATTTCTTCTGAGAGTGTTCTGATGTCCCTTTAGCTAATTGTTGTCAGTCAATCAACAATTGCTCCAGAACTGTTAGCTGCCAGGTTATTCTGTTCATTTGACGTTTATTAGCTTTCTACTGTGAGTCTGCAACAGTACTTGGAACTGAAGAAGGAAAGATAGTAAATATGATTCCTGCTCATAAATGTAATTTATAATAGCAATGGTGTGTGTGGAACTCTTCCACAAGCGGAACCTAGGTGAGGTCTTCTCAGCTCTAGAGATGTTCTACCGCTTTTTGCCTAGAATTTCTGCTGCAGAAACTTGCAGCAAAGAAGGTAGAGGTATTAGGGCAGGGAAGAATGATTTGAAGCAGAGTTTGTCAGAGAAGTTACATTCCAGTAAGCCTGCAGTTAAATGCAGTGAGTAGCCGGGAAACAGAGCCCAGAAAATCCTAGTGTCGTCTCTAGTTGAGCCTCCAGAGACCCCCAGAGTCCCTCTGTCCTCGCTCTGCACTGAGAGCTTCCTCACCTCCTAGTGTTCTCAACTCCCCACTTCCCACCACGTCAGCTGACCGTCCCAATTGCCCATCTTCCTGCGCCCATTCAGCACTCTTCTAGCTCAGAAATTGCTTGGTTATATTGGGAACAATGAGGCCTGACTCTGTTAGTTCAGAGCAAAATGGCTTTTTTTAAGAAAAAGGGAATTGTATTCTCGGTGATGTGTGGACAAGTCAGGAGAGCAGAAGAGGGCTGGGCCGGGAGGGGACGGTGAGGAGGTGGTTCCAGACAGCTACTGCGGACACATGGGCTCTTGGTCCTGTGGGGCAGGGTCCAGGGTGAGCCAGGCAAAGGAAAGTCCTGGTGGGTGGGTGGGTGGGAGGGGCAAAGGCATCAGGGTTACTAAGGAGCCAGGACCTACAGAGAGCTTATTTCTCCCAGGGAATATACAGAGGCATCAAGTTTAGCTCCTGTCTCATCCGATTAGACAAGAATGAAGCAGTGGGGTGGGCTGGAGTGAAAGGTTCCACTGGGAGCCACACTCAGAAACTGTAAGTCCTTTGTCTAGGGTCAGACAACAAGTTGGTGGCTCTATTACTGGAATGCAGGGCATGCGTGCTCTCTCTCTCTCTCTCTCTCTCTCGCTCTCGCTCTCGCTCTCGCTCTCGCTCTCTCTCTCTCTCTCATGTATGGTGCATTCCTTTTTATTGTTGGATACTTTTATTCCAGTGGTGTGTTTGCCAGCACTCTGTTACTTAAAAATACTTGAAATAATCAACTTAGAAAGGTGAGAGATTTATTTCGACGGTTTTAGAGGTTTCAGTCTATGATTTCTTACCCTGGTTGTGTTTGGGCTTATGTAAGCTAGAACATTAGCACAGAAGTGCTAGAGAAAAACCTCTCCACCTATTAGTGGCTGGGAAGCCAAGGGAGGACTCATTGTGTCCCCCTCAAGGCCACATCCCCAAAGGCCTACCTTTCTTCTACCAGTTTCTACTTCCTAAAGGTTCTACCACCTCCTACTAGCTCCACAGGTTAGGGACCACTCCTTCAACACACGCCTTTGGGGGGCACATGAGATCCCTGTACAGCTTGTGGTATTCCTGGAATACTATTTAACTATTCACTCATTGAAAGACATTTGGGTTGTGTTTAAGTTTGTGGCTTACATGTTTGTTTAATTAATAGGTCATTTCTTAGATCTGGGTAGGCTGATAGTAAAATTGACAGCACATAGATATTCCATTTAACCTCCTCACAGATTCCCATATTACTAACATCTTGCACTAGCAAGGTACATTTGTTACAACTGGTCAGGGGCCAGGAAGATAGCTCAGTGGCTTAAGTACCTGCCACGCAATCACAAAGTACCAAGTTCGATCCCTGGTACTTAAAAAAACACACACATACAAAAAAGCGACAACAACAACAACAACAAACAATTGATGAATCAACATTGGGGTATTCATATTAACTAAGTGCACAGTTTACATTGAGGTTCAGTCTTTGCATTGTACATTCTGTGGGTTTTGACAAATATGTAATGTCACATACTCATCGTTAGGCTACATACAGAATACTTTCACTGCCTTAAACCCCACTCTGCTCCACTTGTTCATCCCTTTCTTTCCAGCAACCCTGGAAACTTTTATTGTCTTGATAGTTTGGCAGGGCTTTTTTGGTTGCTTCTCTTTAGAGCTTCCTAGATGTTTCCCTCTTGGATACCTTGGCCCATTCATTCCTAAATATACAGCCTTCTTGGAGATGAATCCACACTGCTTTATTTTAAGCAGGGACTACTGCGGCCACAGGCTGGTGCAGCCTTGTCCCATTGGTTGGGCTGCAGCTGCAGGAGGGCTAGGTGCTCCAGGCCCTGTTTGGGCTGAGGAGCTCGTGGGAGGGCAGAAGCTGTCTTTGTCAGCTGAGTGCTCTTCTCTGGGGGCCTTTTTAAAGCTGAGGCCCTGGGAGACACTGAGCACTCAGCTCCTTCACATCTAAGCTTAGAAGCCAGCTGCCGGCAGCCCTTTCCCTCCCATGCTGCTGGCTCAGCCTGGGGCTGCCTCCTGGCTTGCAGGCTCCCCTCGAAGCCCCACTTTCATTTCTAAACAGACAAGAAAATAAGCAATTGATTTTTGGATATTACATAAGCTGGGCAAGGGAAACTTTAATAAGGAAAAGAACAGAAGGAGGGGTCTGAAGATCTTAAACTCAAAACTACAGAAAAAACTCACTGTTTTCAACCCAAATGGAGACAGCTGCAAACCTGGTATGATCAGAGAGATGGTGCAGGTGGCCCCAGGCCCTTGGGAGAGGACTGATGGAGGCAGCTTGGGCCCTGTGATGTCCCATGGTGGCTGGGGGCCTCCCTCCCGCCTCAGCTCCAGAGGCCAGCCTTCTGTTGCACAGCCACTCTGTACCTCTGCGTTTGGCTGTTTGATTCTTATCCTTGGAGGTGCAAGGCAGGTGGGGACCCTGAAGGCCAGGGGCTCATTGGATGTGAGGACTACAGTGGACAAGGCCCTTCTACCACCACTCTCCAGAGAGAAGCACCTGAAGTGAGAAGATACCGTTAGTGTAGAACAGGGGTAGCTTGTCTTCCTGCTGCTAGGTTAAGCTCATTCCATCCGTGAGGAGACGAGAGTGTGCAGTTCTGCAGGCTGTCGGTGGTTACTGCTGTGGAGACTGCACACGTCCTGAGGAAGCTGAGACTGGGGGAGTCTGAGCTTTGAACTTCTGCTTTGATGTTGTTGATTGTTCCGTGTTTTCTTTGTGATTTTATCCATCTAGTTCATTTTGGTTGGGTAGATTGTTCAGATGAGATTATTAGAGTATGTGTACAGGCATATGTGTGTGTGTGTGTGTATTGTGTCTCTGTGTGTGCATGTTTTCATATGTGTGCATGTGTGTACATGTATGTGTGTGTATATAGGCTGGGATAAGACAGGAACTGTGGGCATGAGTGGTCACATGTTATGGTTTGAATATGTTTCCTTAAAGTTCATGTGTTGAACACTTAATTCCCTGTGCAACTGATTTGTGAAACTTTATGGTGTGATGAGGCCACAAGAGAGCTGTCATTATGAGTGGGCCAATAGCTCTGCTTTTATGAATGGATTAATGTTGTGATCGTGGGAGAGGATTCTTTATCCTAAAAGGGGGTTTGGTAAAAATCAAGTGCAGGCTTCTCTTGCCCTCTCATATTTTCCTGTACTCTCCCCTTGTATCATGAGATGACATTGCAAGGGGGCCCTCGCTAATGATGAGACCCAAACAATGAACTTTGCAGTTTCCAGAGCTGGAAGAAATAAAATTTTTTTGTAACCTGGTTGGTCTATAGGACTTTGTTATAGCAGTGGAAAACAGACTGAGACAACACAGACTAAGACTAGGGATAACTGATGTGTGGCAGGAGGAGGGTGGCAACTGAGGAAGGGACTCATGAATCCTGCCACACACTGGGCAACATGCTGGTCTTCTAGCCTGGGAGGGAGTCTCCTTTAGGCATACATCCTGAGCTGGCACGTGAGCGCTGGCATAGCCTCTGTTTCCTCTTTTCTTATGTTACTTCAGCTCTAGAATTCAAAGAATGCTGGCAGACAGACCTGGGAATCCTCCATGCCTCATAATGTTTGCATCCAATGATTAGGAATCCTGGAGGGGATGACTGGTGACCTTCCCTCTCAGACTCCTTGCTGACATTCTTTGAAGTTCTTAGTTGTATTGAATTTTGGAGCCAGAAAAAATTGGCACCCCTCTTCCACTCCCCCAGGGAGGGGGACATCCAGCCTGTGTCTGATGGCACTGTGCTTTTCAAAGTAACTAAATCCTTAGACTCTTGGATTCTTTTAAAGAAAATGTTTGGAAATATGACAAAACAGGAAAGATTTGATGTTATGGATTAAGTATTTACGCCCCCACTCCATTCATGTGTTGAATCTTTAACTCTCAATGTGATACAGTGTTTGGAGATGGGACCTAATGAGGTTTAGATTAAGTCATGACAGTGATGACCCATGTTTGGGTTAATCTAATGAGAAGAGAGAGATTAGAATATTCTCTCTCTTTTCTTCCCTCCTTCCCTCTCTTCCTTCCTCCCTCCCTCCCTTCCTCCCTCTTTCCTTCTCTCCCTCCATCTCCCTCTCTCTTCCTCTTCCTTTCTCCCTCCTTCCATCCTTCCCTCCCTCCCTCCCTCCCTTTCTCTCTCTACCCATGATTTGAGTATATAGTGAGAAAGTCGCTATCCAGAAAGAGGGACTCACCAAGAACCAGGTCTATAGTCACCTTGGTCTTGGTTCCCTAGACCCCAAAAGTATGAGAAATAAATGTCTGCTTTTTCATCCATCCATTGTGATCTCCCTTTACTGAGTTGTGGAGACACAGGATGGGCTTTGCTCCAGCTGTTTCCATTTCCAGAGGAGGATAAATGAGCACACAGAAGGCCCTGTGATAAGAGGCGGGCTATGCTTAAACACCCTAAAGGAGGTGCCAAGTTCCACATAGCTTCAGAAGGGAGAACATCCTCCTCTTGGTGTCTGAACAATAGACAAGATTTCAGCTAATTGTGGTGCAAAGGAAGAGTGCTCCAGATAGCAGGAATGGCATAAAGAAGGGCAACAAGAGAAGAAATTGCCTTATATATGAGAATTGGCCAACTTTCAAGTTTAATTGCAGTACAGAGCATGGGCAAAGAGAAATGACAGAGAAAGCTTGGGCACAAGCTTGAGTCAAGTCCCAGAGAATCTTGGAGTTCTAGCCAAGGAGTCTTGGGGGTCATTAACAGTTCTGAGCTGGGGATGATACCAATGTTGGATGAAGGAGGTTCATTAAGCACAGAAGATAGTTAAGCAGTATTCTGATGATAGATGTGATCTAGGCCAAGATGGTGAAGGTGTATGTGAGGAGATGCAGAGTATACACTGAGGAGATGTAGAAAAAAGGAAGGCATGGCAAGCCTAGCTGTGGAAACAGGACTAATAACATGGATTAAAAGTGTGATGAAGTTATAAAAAGTTTAATCAATTATTAAGTTGTATTTGATTAAGTGACATGTTATGTACTTGAGATGAATGGACAGGGGCTAGAGAAAAGGAAAGTTTTCTGGCCCTGGTGGATCTTGAACTGATTCTTGAACACTAGCAAGACGAGAAGAAAAGGAGAGGAAATAGAAGAGAGGATATCTGGCAGGGAACAGTGAAAGTGAGGGGTTCTTGACTAACCCCTGAAGTTAAGAACCCGGGTCAGGCCAGTTTGAGCCAGTCATGTTATTTCTGGATGTTTTTCTACTTTGGGTTCTTGGAGCTTGGAAGCAGAGAATGCTGGGAAACCGAGGTGAGGGTCTCCAATCCTTGGTCTCTGGAAAGTTCCAGATCTCTAGCCTGGCCAAGCACTACCACAAAGCCCTGCATAGGCTGGCTGTCCAGGCACCACCGAGAGCTCTGATGCCATCTTGTGTGCTAAGGCTGTTCCATCTACTGGCCACGGCAAGGAGCTGGGTGTCAGGGTTGAGAAAGTAGCTCGAGTTACAGGAGTCAATGAAAGTTGCACTTTTGAGGTCTTGTCTGGTCCCATCACCTGTCCTTGTTTCCTGGGTGCCCAGCGGTGACCTAAACTTCTAGTAGTATGAGGAAACCTACTCTTTGGGACTCAAGGAGGCAGCTGTCACTGGCCTCTTGCTTTCTCACCCCCTCTGCCTTCAGCGACTTAACCAGTAGACTTGTCCTTCAATGTCTCCTTCAATGACTCAGTTTTCTCACACCACCCTGGCCTGATCCACAGTGCAAGGCACAAAAGCAAGAGAGCTGATGGGACCATTTTTGCTGGGTGCCTGTCTACCCATGGCCTTTCTCCATCTGAGGGAGGGAGTCCATAGCAAGTTAATGCTCCACCCACTAGTGGTGGGCCAGGTCCCACCTCCCTCCTCATCCTGGTGCAGGGATGGAACTTGACACTTCTGTGAAGGTATATCAAAGCTCCAGTTCTGGACTTATGGGGGGGGTCATGGATGTGACAGAAGGATATGGGATGGGACAAGGCTATTTGACTTTAGATCTCTCCTGCTCCTTGCTCAAGGCCTACATCCATTCAGGTGACTAAATGCCAAGTCTCTTGGGAAGGAACTCAAGTGACCAAAATGATCTTGCGGCCTGGCAGGCTAAGAGTGTCCCACAGTTCTATATGGATGTCATGAGATTTGAGGTGCTGTTTAGACAGACTTCCATCTTTCAAGTTACCTCTCATGCTGCCTCCTGAGGTAGAGGTCAGGACACAGCCATGGGCTGGTTCTCATGTTGGCTTTAGAATTGGCATACATTATATCTCCACATCACTGTGTGAGGGTTTTCCTTCCTTCCTCCCATATGATACAGACTTCCTCCCATATGATACAGAAGTCATGATACAGAAGGGCTTCTGCCCTTGGGTGACTTCTGTATCATTTACAGGAATAGTCAAGTCTGCCCATTTGTTGTTGTAAAGAGTTGGTACTTGGACTTGGGGATTCAATCCCAGCTTCCTTGTCTAGAGGCAGGGATGGGGCATGGTGGGTTGGGGATCCCTAGAGCTGGGGTCAAAGTTTAGTAGGGCCATCTTCTGATGCCTGAGTAATTCTGTTAGGGGAATTCCTGGAGTGTACAGGATGAGGGGATCCATCCATCCACCCATCTATCTGTTCATCCACCCATCCATCTGTCCATCCATCCATCCATCCATCCATCCATCCATCCATCTACCCATCCATCTGTCCATCCATCCATCCATCCATCCATCCACCCATCCATCTGTCCATCCACCCATCCATCCGTCCATCCATTCATCCAGGACAAGACCCTTCTGTCTCACTATGCAGTTTGGGCTGACCTTGTGCATACTTCTGTATTATCCCAGGCTAATCTTGAACTCATAGTGGTCCTCCTGTCTCAACTTCCTGAGTGCTGGGATTACAGGCATCTATCACCATGCCCAGGGTTTGATGGGTATTTTGAGGACCTTTTGATCAGGCTCCCTCAAGGAGTGGCTTTTCAGATGTGCCAATGCCCACCCATCTCTTTCAAGCCCTTTGTAGTATAAGGGAATTTCTGCAGCATGTTTCAGACAAGGGAGCCTGCCTGGTCCTGAATCTCCTTCCCAGGAGCTTCTCTTCCTTCACTGCAAATCCAGCTTGAAGCGGGGTGATATCCTGCATTTGCCTGGGTGCTGCCAACCACCAGATAGCCCTGCCCTTTGCTTCACTGCCAGAGCACTTTTCCAGGCTTTCAAAGCGAGCAAGGGAGCTGCACTCCCAACCCCGTGAAAACCACTCTGCCTCGGCTGGTTGCAGTGTACCTCAGCCCAGAGGAAGCCCCTGTGCTGAGAACAAAAGCTGGGCACTGCTTCTTCTGCTGCCACCTCTGTGAGACTTACTTGAAAGACCACATTCAGGACCTCCAATGCTGGCCCTGAGAACGGAAAAATATTTAACTTTATGGAAAGCCAATCTGGGTGCCTGGTGGGCTGGAATGTGTAGAAAACACTTCCCTAGCATGCTACGCAACTGAGGGAGGATGGGAGAAAATGCAGAAGCCTTCCTGAGGGAACCTGGTGAAAGCTTGCAGCCACGCTTCTCCACTCTGAGGCTTTACTGAAAGAGACCTCTGTTTTGCGGCCCACCAGACCCTGGCTCCCTCCTAAGTCTCCTCCTCCAGGTTGGTCCCTGAGGCTCCTCGTCCCAGCCAACACCGCCTTGAGCGGAGCTGGCCACGTCAGAGCAGCGCTCCGGGCCCAGAGACTCTCTTCAACCCAAATGCACATACCACTGCATTGCACCATGTGCTTCACTGTCGTTCATGTTTTATTAGTATAAGTGCCTTAAAAGCAGATCAGAGATTCAACTAATTTGCTCATTAGTAAAAGGAAATTAGCCATTTGAGATCTGTTCTAATAAAATTAGCTTGGTGACAAACGCTTTGTTGCCGTGTTTATTAGATTACCATACTCCCTGCATTTTAAAGGCCAGCACAGTTGTCAGCAACTCTTCAGGGTATTCTCTGAGCTTCTCTTTTACCCTTGTTTGTTCTTCCTTTTAGGCCTGTGGAGATGTTTTTCCCCTTTCAAGGCTAATTGGGAAGGCCTGACCCAATTCCGGGCTCCAATTCACACACTCCCATGAGCCCCACGTTGCCCGCCCCCTGCACCCACTTTCTGGGCCATTTGACCCCCCCCCCATGTGCTCTCCCCTCCGCTTCTGTGCTGCTGGCTGCCTTTGTCCATTTGTGCTGCTATGAGAGACAGGGATTTACTGGCTCACAGTTTTGGAGGCCTGGAGTCCCAGTGCCCAGACAGCAGCATCTGAGGGTCTTGCTTCATCGTAAAACAGATGAGGAAAGAGACAGAGGGAGACCGAGCCCACTTCTGAGATGGTGAATCCACTTCTTTCATAAAGGCGTGCATGAGAGCTGACTCCTTATGGTTTAAACAGCTCTTGAAAATGCAACTTCTTGATACTGTCACAGTGGAAACAGTTTCAGCTGAGTTTTGGAAGGGACCATAACACATAGCTCAGCTCCTTTATATGGAGCCAGCCTCCCATTGCCTGCTCCTGGCTCCCAAGGCTGCAGCCTCCTTGACCCAGTCGACTGGGGGCAGCCGGGCACAGTCATGGGGGCACTAAAGCCCAAGTGTAATCCAGACAGCTGTATGCAGCAGGGAAAGCCAAACAGGGTTCCTGGAGCCATGGGAGGGGTAGCTGCCGTTCTGGAGTGGGATGTGAGCTTCCTGACATAGGCTCTGTCGGTGTCCGTCTCTCTGTCCCTGCCAGTGCCCGGGACAGACTTCTACAGAAACATCTACTGAGTGAGCAGCTCTCTAGGAGACCGGTGATCAGAAGGTGCAACCATCTGGCGGGCGAGGCCTTTGCCTGGCACCTGGGGTAGCGCCGTGGAGCCCGGGTGCTTCCCCTTCTCGCTCTCTCTGCCTTCGGCAGCCCCAGCCCAGCCTCTCGCCTCCCCTCCCACAGTCCTCCGATCCTGGTACAAATCATTGGCTCAGACAACAGCGATGTGTTTATCCCACAGGATGTGACTCTGAATATTAGAATGTCAGAAGCGGCTGCCTTCCCAATAAGTTGCTGTCAGCGAGGAAATAAAAGGGGAGTTGCAGTTATTTAATTTGGAGCGTGACAGCGGGGCCTGAGGACTGGCTGCAGTCTTCCCAGCTGCTGGGACCCCGTGGGACCTTGCCCTCAGTTTTCCTCCCCTCCGAGGGCCCCCGTGGGCTCTGGTGTCCACTCCCCCGGCTCCGGCTCCGGGGCTCTGCCCCTCCCCCTCCCCTGCTCACGCGTCTCCAGTCCCGCCCAGCCCTTTCCATCTTCCTGCGCCCTTGTTACCCCTGCCAGGCCCACTCTTTCCTGGCACTTTCACCGCACTTTCTCACTTGTTCATCTTCCTACTCCCGGGAAGTACATTAAAGGGTGAGGAAATGGTGGCTAGAAAGGCCAGGCATCAGGTCCTCAGATGCCCTGTAGATGGAGCCACCGAAGGTGGGCAGGCAGCTTGCCCGACCGTTCCTACCGAGTGCCTTCCAGGGCCGAAGGAGCTTGAGGAGCGTCCCGGTGGATGAGGGGCAGCGTGTGCAGCCTCGGAGCCAGGTGGGTGGGGTGGGGTGCCACTGAGCTCTCCTCCCCTGGAGGCAGGAACCCTTGGGAAGGGATGCGCACCTGTCAGGGCAGGCTGTGGGTGGGTCTCCCTGTGTGGGGTGGGCAGAGGGCGCTGGATCCAGGCTGAGATGCAGACTTGCCTTTGTGATGAAGGCGTGGTCCCGCTTCACAGTGCTGGGCTGGAGGTTCGTCGCACACATGCTGTTGACCTCAGCTCCTCAGGGGGGAATCTGGGGACAGTCTTTGAAGTTAGGTACCTGAGAGAGATGGAGACAAGAGCACAGGCTTTAGAGTCTGCCACATTGGGGTATGGATGCAGCACATTAGCTTATGCCCTCGGGCAAATTGCTTAGCTTTCCAGTGTAGAGCTGTGAGGATGACAGGAAACAATGAGTGGAGCTGGAGTGATGGTTTTGAGGAGGGGCCCTCTAAGCACAAGGGTGTCCCAGTCTGTCAGCCTGGCCCAGGAAGGTGGTTGCAGGGCTTGGACTGAGGATCAGCTAGCCGAAGGTCTTTGCAATCCTGAGGCACCTACATTCAGCTTCAGTGGAGCCCCAGCCCTGCCTGGTGATTCAACCTCTGGGGGAAGGAGTGGTTTCCTGGGGGTAGGCTAGCTCAGTGGAAAGAGGGGGTCCTTTGGGTTTCTAGATGCCTCTGTGTTCCCCATGTCCCTTGTGGGACTCCTTCCCGTGCCTCAGACTTTCACCCAGGGCAGCTTTCTCTCTTCCCCAGTCAAGACCCTAAGCAGACCCTGTCAGGGAGTCCACATGGGGCATGAGAGTGAGAGGAGGGGCATCCGGGTGTGAGGGAGCCATGAAAAAGGGAGAGCTTGGGTTCCAGTCCTGGCTGGACCACGCAGCAGCTCTGAGACAGTCCAGGGGGAAGGGGTGATTTCAGGACAGCACGCAGCCCAGCCCAGCAGGCACAGCTTCTGAGCTGAAGCCTGCAAGGCTCTCACCAGCAGCCCCTGGCCCTCCTCACCCTCCTCTCCCAAGTCCAGAGTGGGCCGGTGAAGGAGACCCCTCATGGGAAACTCTTGCTTTTTCAAGTATTTTTTTTTCCCTGTGTTTTGTCTTCCTCTTCTTCTGAGTGTCCCACTGCAGGTACATTGGATGATTTTGTCACAGCCTGCGAGGCACTGCTCATCTTCCTTAAACAGTTTGTCTTTGTTCTTCAGCTTGGCTAATTCCCATTGTCCTGTCTCGAAATCCACAGATCCATTCTTTGACATCTCACATCTGCCATTGAGCCCATCTCCTGAAATTTTTCTCATTTCCTTTACTATATTTTTTAATCCTAGAATTTCCATTTAGTTTGTTTTTATAGTTTTATTTATTTATTGAAAATCTTGATTTGTTGAGTCATTTTAATGGAATAGTCCTTTACTTCCTTAAACATATGTAATTGTATAGTCCTTTAATTCTTTAAATTGGCTTCCTGGTACTTTTTAAGCATGTATGTAACAGTTGGGTTTTTTTTTTTTTGTAGTTTTAATAAAAATTTATTACCTAGCCATAATGTAATTGGCACTTCTCAAATCCAAATGATACCAAATACAGATCCTACATGGTGGATCAGAATGACTCCAACAAATGATATTGAATCTATGGTTTTATGTCTTGTAACACTTGCTTTTGCAGCCTTTTTCTGCGGATTGTAATGTCTGGGGCTGCTTGCATTGGTTTCTATTGACTTTTATCCCCGTAAGTATCAATTACTTTCTGTTTCTTTGCGTGCTGGGTTTTAGTTTTTTTTTTCTTCTGGAAATTGGACATTTTTTATATTATCTTGTACAATCTCTGAATTCTGATAGCTCTTCCTTGAATGTTGTTTTTTTCTTCTTTAAAAGTGTCTAAGGGCCAGCAAAATAGCTTAGCGGACTAAGCTCTTGCTTAGGTAAGCACGGGAGCCAGGGTTCAATGCCTGGCACCACATGCTGAGCCGGCCCCACCCCCAGGTGCCCTGAGCTGGTGATGGAGTCTGGGCGTGGTGGCACACGCCTGTAATCCCAGCATCAGGGAGGCAGAAAACAGGAGGATCACTACGAGTCTGAGCTGCATGGTGAGACCTTGCACAATCAATCAATCAATCAATCAATCAATCAAAAAGAAAGCATCTGTATTTGGATATAATGTGGGGAGTCTCTCTCCTCTGTGGTGCATGATGTCTCTATTTAATCTCTTAAAAATTCCTTTTATTTCTTAACTTGGCTTCTTAAGGTTTGTCTCTATGTCTTCACATCTTCTTGTTCAGCTGGTAGTTTTGTCAGAGGTCTATGTAGAGACCTGAGACCTTAAAGGTTCCCAGCCTTAGGGCGCCCCAGGGTGGGCTGGTGAGTGTTTCTCTCCTTTACTTCCCATCAGACATCCTGGGTCTTCTCTGCATGTGCACAGCCTCTCAAGACCTGAGAAAGGAGTGCTTCTCTAGCCCCATGGTGGCTCTCTGATTCTAGGAGCTCCCTGTGAACTTTCTGTCTGTCTTTTTCTCTGCTCTTTGTCCTACAGCAATCACAGATGGAGGGAGGAGAGGTATGAGCAGCTCCTTTTCAGACTTTCACTCTTCTTACAAAGCTTAATTTTTTTTATCAACAAATGATTCTTCTCCCATTTCACCTTTAGATTTTTTCCAGAACCATGAAAAATATAAATAACAATTATCTTTTCTTTTTTTTTTTCTGATTTCTTCACTTGACCATTGTTGGAAATCCTGTCTAGAGTCCTGAGACTTGTATTTATCTGTGTGTAACTTGAATTTTATTTGCAAGTGACAAAGGATTTTCTACCTGCTTAGTGTCCCATGAGTTTTTCAAGACCTTTGAGGACCTGACCTCTTCCCATGACAAAAGTGATCTGGAGAGTTGTATGCTCATCCTGAGTCCTGCCTGCTTTCCCTGAAGTCATCTCCACATTGCTCTTCTGAGAGGAGAGGACCACACCTTGAAACAGCCAAGCCATTCCAAGACTTGGGACACCCCACTAGGTCCACCTGTTCACTCTACATACTGCATTCCCCTGAGAAAAGTAAGGGGCAGTGGCTTCTATCTGGGGCCCCTGAAACCATGACCTTATGGACTTGGGTCATGAGTTCTCTCCTTAGACAAAGCACATCTGTCTGATCCTTTTTCAGCAAAGAGGATGCTGCTGCTTTCTGAGGAATCCCTGGTCCTTGCTGCCCGAAAGCCCTGCAGGAATTGGAGCAGCAGACTTTACTCTCCCGATGCTTCTTTCTGAAGCCTGGGCCTAGCCTCTCAAGGTTTTTCTCAACAACCTTATCCACTTGGCACTAGCCATTAGGTGACATTGAGACCTCTTAGCTTGGAGTTCAGAAGCCGTCATGAACTACCACCTGCACTCTGAGCTTGGGACTCAGCTCTCACCTGGGACTTCCACTCTATGGGCCACTGGCTGCTGCTTGGACATGCCCTCCCTCTCCTACCCTCATGTGTTTACCCAAGCCCTTCTGTCTGGAAGCCCTTGCCCCATCCTTCCTAAAACCCTCCTGAAAGGGCCTATCTGGGGGTGTCATCCCTTTCCATGGCACTTTTCTTTGGCCTATTCCCTCGTGCTGCCACCACCTGTTTCTATGTCCATGACAACACAAGGGCAGAGACACTTTTTGGCTCATCCTCCTGGTCCCAGTGACCCTGTGCTCAGCACCTAGTAGGTCCCCACATGTGTGTGCTGAATGTCAGAATGACCTTTCTATGACCTTTCCTGCCAGAAGCGATTTCACTTCATGGAAGTCTGTGGAATGTGATTCATTATCTGATTATATTCAAATGTGGGCATCTATATGACAACACCCAATTAAATTCAATTTTAAAATCATTTTGGGTGGCTTTCAACTTATCCAAATTCAGTATCAGTTGCACTGGAAACCACTCCCCATATTCAGGTTCTAGAATTATTTTATTTAGTTGCATTTTTTTTCTTTATAAATAGATGCAGTTGGAGCCTAAAGAAACAGCTTCCTCTCACTTTAATGCCATCTTTGACCTTTGAAGTTGGAGGTTCTGGGGTTCAGACAGAAGGTATATAGAGGTATGTGTAGGTGTGTAAGTGTATATGGCTGCATTTATGTTCAAGAGAGGGAAGCCTTATCAAATGAAATGGGATTGGCTTCTTATTTTATTATTTCTTCTTTTTAATAACCGAATTACTGATGCCGGCAAGTACTTATGATTAATCCTGTAAATTCCTCTCTGAGCCACAGTGATCCCTTAAACAGGCCCCTTCCTTGATGGAATACATTCCAGGAAAGAGAATCCAGAGTAAGCCCTACCCTTGTTAAGGTAGTCTGCCTTTGGGTTCTCTGACTGACCTCTGTCCTTTCTGGTGGTCTGGAAGGGAGCAGAGGGGTATCCAGCAGAACTCTGCTCCCTGCCCCCTCCTCCAAGCCTGTGGTCACTGGAGAAGTGGTGATTCTATTGTGGCCATGCCTGTGACGTAAAGGAGAGGAAGCCAAGGGCTTTGGGGAAGGGGGACTTCTGGGATTATAGCCTGGAAAGGCTCAGATGTCACCAAAGTCATTCCCCAACTTCTAGAGAGGTCTGAATCCACATAGTCCTGCCAATGAAAGTTCATCTCTGGGCATATTTCTCTGCCAGTAAAAATTTGATGAATTGAATATAAGACCCCATCCCCAGTGTGTTGACCATGCCCTAGGAAAGCCTTTCCCATAGGGCTTCCAGACATGTGTCCCCATTTCTGTGCATATCTGACTTCCACCTGTCCTTAGTCTGGTCACTGTGTCTTCATTACTTTTCTACTGCAGTACCCCGCACTGTCCCTGGACCATGCCATGGACTCCCTAATGACCTAGTGTATGAAAGAACCAGGGGATTAGTTCTGTTTAGTCAGAGGGCACTTACTGAAGTGGGGTGGAGAAAGCCAACCAGGACAGTAGAGTACCTGAGGCCTAACAGTGGTAGTGGGGCTGTACCCAGCCAGGCCCGAATGCCACGGTGAGAGAAGTTACCACCAGGTGATGGCTGAGGTTGTCAGAGTTGTGGTCTCAGGTAGAGGTCTGAGATAAGGTAATAAACATCCAAGCTCTCCTTCCTTCCACCCTCCAGGGGCTTGCTAGTGTCTCTCATGGTGATTCAAGTGGAAGCCAGAGAGCAAAGTGATGCAATTCATACAGGTGACCTTCCTGCAACACAGCCTGGAAAAGCATATGGACAGGAAAGGGAAGGAAGGGGTAATATCCAGCACATGGAGCTTGGGGTGTGCAGAGAGTCCAGTTCAGAGAGTGGGTGTGAGTTCAGAGAGTGGGGGCTGAGCTGGAGGTTGGTGGGCTGGTCACAGATATAGAACCACAAACCCCGCTTACCCAGCCCCCAGCCCAATTGACTGGGCTCACTCAGCTGATTCCATAGCCCAGTGGACTTTCTTCCTTTCCCCTGTGTCTTTCTCATGACCATCTACCAAGGCCCAGGCAGGAGAGCCAGCTGGCTATTGATGAAACCCCGAGAGCCTCATGTTCTTCTAGTCAATATTGGAGGGGAGAGGGAAACAATTAGTGGCTTTTTATCTTCCAAGAAGAGGGCTGTCTTGTGTGGTGCAGAGGTGGAGGGCACCCGGCTGGGAACACTGAAGTGCTTCATAAATCAAAAGCTAATGATTTCTGGGTCTTGTGGGATTCCAGGCTGGGAATATTGATGGACATTTGCAGGGTTGGTGTCTGGGTTTGATTGGAGGTGGAGAGGGAGGGGCATCAGCAGGAGATGGTTGTGCTAAGGGAACGAGTCTGGACCTGCAAGAGGGAGAAGGGCCTTGGCCTCAAGGTCCTGATGGTGGCTTTTCGTAGCTCATGCCACGATTGGCTGAGAGTCTTCACAATGGGGAGCAAGACCAGAGAGAGCACTTGGAGAAACTTAGCGATCTTAGTGACAGCCTCTGTCCTGTTACAGGGAGGCGCTTAGACCACTTACACCGCCGAGCTCTCTCCGCAGCCCCCTGCCTCCTGTCAGAGCCAGAGATGTGGCAGCTGCATGCATGGGATGCTTTCCTTAAGGTCACACATGATGGCCATGGCGATGTCTAGTGTTATCTTGTTAAATTCTTTCAACAAGCCTGTGAGGTAGGGCCTGTTCTACAGACTAGGACATCGGGGCTCAGAGGGGGCCCACGAACTGCTTCTGGGTCACATAGTCAGAAAAGGAAGCCCCGGTCTGTCTGGCTGTCCAGCCTGTGCTAGTCCACTGGACATGCTGGGAAAGTCTTCCGGGGCCAACCTGGGCCATCTCCTTGTCTTATGCCCTGTGAACCAAGTACAGGGGTGCTATTTTGATAACGTCCAGATCCCAGATCGCTGACTGTAATTGTCTGCCTGCCGTGGTGTTGCTCTGTGTGTGGGAGGATGCATGTGGGTCAGCCTAAGGATAATTAATGGGCCCCGTCCTTCTTTTCCCTGCTCAATTGAACTCAATTTAGATGATTTTTATTTGTCCATTTGCAATGCTTTCCCACACAGGGGTGGAAGGCTAATGGGACAGCCACATCCCAGGGGGCTTGGGTCACCCTCAGTGTGTGAGTGCCTCACGTAAGCTTTCCCCTATTTTCACGGAGCAGGAGGACCGCTGGTGGGTTCCGCTCTGGGTACACAGGTGCATGCAACAGCTGTACCCCTCTCCTCTGGTTCTACCTAGAGGCCCCAAATCTTAGATGTGCTGGATGAAAGGGAACAACTTGATATCTCATATTTGAACCCTTCTGAAGTACTATTCCCCTCAACCCCACGATCTCACCTAGCCTTTACTTGCATGACAAGGAGCTCGCCATTCCGTCTGAGTTGCTCCAGTCCGCCACCACGGGGCACTTGCTGTGAGTCAGTAGGACCGACTGCCATGTAGGTGGTTAGCTTCCCACTGCTGGTCACCTAGGGCTGTGGACAACCTTGGCCATTCCTTTCCCCCAGTGGACAGATGGGTTCAATTTCTGGGCAAGGTACAATGGGAGAATGTCAGGAAGCACTGCTGTAGCACATGTTTGTTGGCCCTGGCTGCTGTGTCCTCACACAGCCCACACCGATTTCCCATTGCATTTTCCAATCAAGTTCTGCCCTCTGTGGGCCACGGGGTCGAGTCCATTCCCCAGCAGCTCTTTAAATACTGGTAGTCTGTCCTTGTAAGCTTTTATGGCCGGATAATCCAAGTCCTTTCATATTTCTCCCACTGTATGATTTGAAGCTCATTGCCATCCGGGTCATACCCCTCGGTCTAAATCTCTGTAAAGTGTGATGGTCAGCAGTAACCCCAGTTTCCAAGGGAGGGCTGACTCTCTGGAGTCAGAAGAGACGATCACCATTGTCCCTTGGACTCTGTGTCTCTATGCAAGCAGCCCTACCCCATTAGTTTAGCACAAGCCTTTCATAGGGAGGATACTTTTATGGCCCGGAGACTGTAAGTCATTTCTCAAGGACTGGTTGAAACTTTTTCCCAGGATCACATCCGAGATTCAGAGGTGCCTGTCAGAGGCCACCAGTGCCTTCCACTCTGTGTCCTTAGTTAAGAAGTGCCAACTGCAGAGTATTGTTGGAGTGATCATTGTGTGTTCAGCCTTTGTGTTCTGCTCCCAGGACGGAAGAGACGTCATGAGGGTACTGCAGTTGCCTGCGTGTGCTACAGAGGCAACAGGGCTGTCTCCCTGCTTTCTCCTCTTCATCTGCCCTTCCTTATTCTCTCTGGCTGAGGGACCTGTACCCTGTTCCTGCAGTTCTCTGTTGTTCGATTCTGCTCATACTTGCTGGAAGGGCACTGCCCAGCCTTGAGATGCAGGGTTGAAGAGTGGGTGGATGCTAAGGTCTGACCAGCTCTTGCCCAGTACACTTTAGGCAAGTCAGGGTGTCTGTTCGCCTGCCACTGCCGGCTGGCAGTTAGAGGCTGCCTGGGTCAGCGGCTCAGGGCCACAGCAGATCACCGTGTGCCCAAGGCCCTCTGCTGACACGTTATAATTGTGACAGTATAGGCTCAGGGTGGACAGACCCCGCCTACTCCAGTCTCCTTGCTTGTTACTGTATGTCCTTGGGAAAACGACTCAACCACCTCCAAGGCTCAGTGTTAAAATCTGAAATATGAGGATGCCAGACCTGATATGAAACTTAAAAATGATGCTGTGTGGCTGGATGCCCAAAGAGTGCCAGGCACTTTCTTAAGACTCAGGTATCTTTTTATTGGGACCCTTCTACCACCAACAGAACTAGCACTTTTCAGGGTGAGGAATCTGAGAGAAGTGGAGATGACTTGGGGTGGCTGAGGCCCACTGTCCCCAGGGCTGCCCTCTTAGCCATCAGGCTCATTCCCAGAGTGGGGCCTTCCAGGCTGGGGAGCTGGAGAGTTTTCCAGGGAGCTGCTGCTGCCACTGCTGCTGCCGCCGGCACTTCAGGTCCTGCAGGAGCTGTCGACTCTGCCCCTGGCTCTAGTGACACTGTAAGTAAACAGCAGTTGTCAGAGTCGATTTAACGTTGATATTTTTATCACATAGCAGGGCCTGATGCCATGGCAAGGAATGACAGAAGCAGAATGCTAAATAATTTCTCTAAATAATGCACACTCTCTGGGCTGCTTAGGGGAGGAGGAGCTGAAGGAGAGTGCAGCGTCTGGTTTTCAGAATTTGTGCAAGGGACTCAGTGAGTCCCTTATCCCTGGGGTCTGACTGCTGCCAGCCTCCTGGGGGCTATGTCCTGGCAAGCAGAGGCAGCCACAGGACAGCAGAGAGAGACAGGGATGGGGACAGGCTGCGAGTAAGGGCTCAGGCTCAATAAGAACTTGTTGATTAGATTTGAAAGGAGAGAGAAAGGGAGGACAAAGGAGCTGAGGAACTGGGAGTTAGGGATGCAGGCAGAGCTGGAGGGGCAGGGGAGAAAGAGCCACAACCAATCCATCAGGGAAATAGTGAGGCTGACTGGCATGGAAACCTTGGGGCCATCCAAGTCCTAATACAGCTCCCAAAGCCCAGCAGTGTGGCATGAAAAAGTTCATTTCTTGTTTGCACCCCCATGGACGCAGGTTGGTATGGCTCTTCTTAGAAGATTCAGAAATGATGCAGGGCTCGCTCCTCCCTTTCCATATTAACACAAGGTCTGTAAAGGAGGGAGAAGACAGCATGAGCCAGCATACCTAGGAGCCTCAGCCTAGGAAGTGGTGCAGACAACATCTGCTCATGTGGATTAGCCAGGAGCCAGGCAAACAGCCTCTAGAGAGGGGCAGAGAATGCTGGGACGTTTAGTTTTACTGAGGGCCCATGGAACGGTAGATACCCTGAGATCTGGGCCTCTGTATCACGTCTGTTACTCCACCTGAGACATAATCTCCACCATCACCTACACTTGCCCCATCCAATGTGTCCTTCTCCCTGGGAGCTCTTATTGATTCACCTTTCTACCTCCTACCCTCAAACAATCCCTGCTGACCTCTGCTGCCCCGTCCCACGGGACATCAATCCTCCTACCTTCCCTGCATTTTCTCTGAACTGTGCTCTGTCTCCTGGCTCTAACCAGAAACTGGCTTTCTTTGGTGGACAAAGTCTCTCTGGCCACATGCTTCAGGGCTGCTGTTGGCATCTGCCCCACACTTCATAGCCTGGTCTGGACCGTTGCAGAAGGAGCTCTCCCAATGGGCTGGTGGTGGCTGGCTTGCCCTTCCCTTTCTCTCTTCCCTGTGGTCACCTACTGGCCTCTCAGTCACTGTCCCTGATTCACTGAGCACATGACATCTGCTGCAGTCTTCATCCATATTCCAAGGTCCTGGGAACTTTAATGCCTACGTGGAAAGCTCATGCAAAGTCCCAGCCAGTCTGTCCTCGCACCTCTTCACATATCCCATACACACATCGATCTTGGCCTTCACCTTTGCTCCCTGCAGGCACCGCCTCCCACAGTGATGTTGGGGTCTGCCTGTGCACAACTGCTGCTCCTCTGAACTCCTCCATCCTCACCTCCTGCAGATTTGACCCAACTTCTTTTCCACCGAGTTCTGATCATTTTCTTCCCATACGTGTCCTTTTCACCCTCTAGGAGTAACCCTTGATTTCTCACTTTGCTCATCCATATTCCCTCTTAAATTCTCTAGTTCATCATCTGACCACTATGTTAGTTAGGATTTTCCAGAGAAACCAAACTAATGTATCTCTCTGTATTGGACACATACACTCACAGCACATACATCATAAAGAGCTGGCTTACCTGATTATGAAGGCTGAAATGTCCCCAGATCCCCAGCTGGCAAGCTGGCAGACCCACTGCTCACAAAGAGTCAGTGTTTTAAGTTCAAAGTCCAAGACAGGGAAAGATCCAGTGTCTCAGCCAGAAGACCAGCAGGTAGGAGGAGCTCTACTCTTGGGAGCGTGGTGAGTGTTTTTGTCTTGCTCAGGCCTTGAGCTGGTTTAATGGGGCTTACACACAGTACAGAGCATCTGCTTCAAAATCTATCACTATACATTAATTTCATCCAGAAACCTCCTTGCAGAGAGGTCCGGAATAATGCTTGATCCCATGTCTGGGCATGCTGTGGCGAGTCAAGTGGACACGTGCAGTTCACCACCGCTCCTCTCGCCTCTTGTGTCCTCAGGCACTTTACATCATTGCTTCAGTCTTATAATTTGGAAAACCTCTAAACTGGACCCGCCCAATGGCCATACTCTTTTCACTTCTTTCCTTCTCTTTTTCCCTAAACTTTTGGTCTGTATCAGTGGTCTGTTCTCTGCCACTCCTTTGTGTTTAGTTGACAATTGCTTCCGGGAATTCGAGGCCAGTCCTATCACCATCGTTATGCTGTCAGCTAATGATGGAATCTTGCCTTTCCCCAGAGTACTCATGTGGCCTACTTGTGGCTGCCCGTCTCCAAGTCTTAGTCATCAGGTCCATCTCTAAGTCTTAGTCATTAGGCCTGTCTCCACAGACTTGCTCCTCCTCTTCTATTCCTGCTCTTGGAAAAACTCATTCCTTTGCCTCATGCTTACCCAGTGCTCACTGTGGGCCAGGCAGTGGGCTAGGCTCTGGGCACCTCCCTGTGGCTGCCTAAGCCAGCAACCCTCAAGTCATGTTTGACTCTTTGATTTTTCCATCTTTTATGACCATAAAACCCCCCATAAAAATCTATCTGTGCAGTATTTTCTAAATGTCTCCTGGTCTGTCCATTCCAGTGGCTTCCTGGATCCTGTAGTTTGGGTCTGAAGCAGTCTCCAGAGGTCCATGGAGTACTACTGGGAGGTGATGGGATTTTTAAAAGGTAAGGCCTACGGGGAGGCCGTTGGGGGACTGGAGAGGACAGTGGGACTCTAATCTCTCCTTTTCTTTTCTCCTATTTCCCCTTCACGAAGCGAGCGTGGTCATGCATCTCCTCCATGAAGGGTCACCAAAAGCAATGGGGTCATCTAACCACAGACAGAAGCCTCTAAAACTGTGAGCCAAAACAAACCATTTCCTTTCTAAGTTGATTATCTCAAGTGTTAAGGTAGTAGAAATCTGATTTATAGTAGTCCCTTGCTATTTCATGGTTTGACTTTCTTGGACTCATGGTTTTGCAGGTTTTCAAAAACTATTTTTTTTTTTAAATAAATTGGGTACAGGGTCTCACTACACAGCATGGACTTGTAGTGATCCTCCTGTTTCAGCCTCCCCGGTGCTGGGATTACAGGCATATGCCATCACGCCCAGTTTCAGTGGCCGGCTCAGTGCACCCAGGAATGGGGCCAGTGTGGCTTGTGGTGCCAGGGACCTAACCCTGGTCTCTCTGCTTGCCTAAGCAGGCACTTAGTCTGCTGAGCTTCAAAAAAATCTGGATTATTTATCATGGATTTTTTGCTATATTGCGGGATTTTGAAGTACTGTATAGTATATGTATGTTACTAAAATTACATAGGTTTGCAAGTTTAGAAAATAGTTAAAAACATTAGAAGTGTTTCTAAAAGTGTGGGAAAGTTTTATAAGAGTGTGGGAAGAATTTATAAAGCATATATATGTATATATATTAAAAATCACATTACTATTTTGCTTAACTTCTGATAAGTGAGGGGCCACTGTACACAGTTACTACCTCAACTCTCCAATTTATCTTCCAGTATAATTTTTGTCCCCTAGAATCCCTCAGTTCTACTAAATGAGGTGATTCTCACCTCTGTTCTACCTCAGAGTCTTCAGTGGACTGAAATTGGTGGACTGAGAGCTGGTCTTTGCTCTCAGGCTTCCCAGGACTCACAGTAGAGCCTGTTTGTAAGTGGCCTGACCTCTGCTCATTTCTCCAGGCCCATTTCTCATGGTTGGTCCTTGTCCTTGTCATTGATACATCCAAGATTAAGAAGCTGCAGGTCCAGGCAGGCCACGTTGCCCTTCCTGCCTGGAGTTTCCTCCCTACTCCTCTTTGCCTGACAAAGCCTTCCTAACTTGGGCAGTGTCTTTGAGATCTCTCTCTCTCTCTCTCTCTGGAAGCTCCTCTTCCTACCATTGCAGGCATTCCAACCTAGTGTCCTATCTGCTTTGTCCCAGGAACCATTGCAGTGTGATGCACGGCTGCTTTGTCACTGCTGCCCCAGCTTCACAGTGAGGCTCTCTCTAGGAGGGACTTTGTGCTGGTCACTGTATTCCCAGCACTTCCCATAGTAACTGGTACCTTGTAGGTGTGTTCAGTATATGTGTGTTAAGTGCAAAGGTGCAGTAAATGGCCTGGAGCCAATCAAGACCACAGTGGACAAGGGCACTTCCAAGGAGGAGGAGCCCCAAAGCTATAGAACAAGGAGGAAGCTGTTACCACAGATACTTGTACTTGATTGGTAGCCCCAGTGGGCATGGAAGTAGTACCAAACTCTGAGTCAAAGATGGTAGGTTTTAATGACTCATGGCAATCTTTATTTATTTTTATGTACTTGGTACAGGTCTCACTACACAGCTCAGACTCATAGTGATTCTCCTGTTTTCAGCCACTCAGAGCTGGGATTACAGGAGAGCACCACCATGTCTGGTCTCAGTGGCCTCTCAGTGTGCCCTGGGGGTGGGGCTGGCATGGCATGGGGTGCTGGGGATCTAATCCTGGTGCCTGTGCTTAATCTGCTAAGCTGTCTCGCTGGCCCAGCAATTTCTTTAACCTTTCTAAGCCCTTGGTTTTCTCATTTGTTTAAATGGGAACATGAAGGCCAAGCTTGTAAAATTGTCAGAATTAGATGAAGTAAGAGTTGTAGGAAGAGCTATGGATTTTCCAAGGGTGGTGAAGGTCTCTTCAGCATCTGATAGGAACTTGGGTGCATGGCCACCAGACAGGCATGGCTTGGTCACTCATAGAAGGATCCAGGCACCCTAGGGCAGCTGCCCCTTGGGATTCAGGGTTGGAGTTTCAATAGGACAGAGTGTGCCAGCCCTGCAGCTAGTGGGCGGAGCTCAGCCTGGACTCAGCTCCTGCCCACATCAGGCTTTCTGCCTAGGAAATGGGTCCGGTGGTGCCTCCTTGGGAAGAAGGCACAGCCTGAGTGTCTCCCAAAGGAGCAGGACAGCCAGGCCTACGCTCCTGAACCTGAAGGCTCCCAGACCCCTTCCACGGGTCTGTCTCTTCCGAGATCTGCACCTGTCCTTCTGTCCTGTTCCCAGGGCCTTAAGGAGCCCACCTGAGCTAAATAGGGGCTGGGGCATGGGCTAAGAGGTTGTTGAACCTAGCTGGCAGTCTGTGACAAAGTGAAGGGATGAGGGAGCCTTTTCACCTTTGCCACCTCTCAGCTGCAGCCTGCACAGCTGCTTCGGGGCCTTTTCTGTGTCTCAAGAAAAGAATTTCAAGCTCAGTACATAGGGCGTCATGTGGGCCTGTGGGATCAAAGAACTGACACTATTCTCTGATCACGAATGCTATGTAAAGATTAGGAATGAGCAGAGATCAGGCTTAGTAAAGGCCTCCAGAGAACCTATGTGTTAGTCCAGACTGGGTCTGGTGAGAGTTTCATTCCAGTCTTGAGCCAGGATGATTGGGAGGGGTTTCATGAAGAGTGGATTCGAAAACAGAGAGTTTGTTTCTGGTGTGTCCTGCAGTGTTGGGGTTTCCTGGGCTGTGTGTAAGGAGGACCCAGGGCTGCTACCCAGGTAGGAGAGAGATGGGGAGGAGGGAGGCCAGAGGAGCGGGTGGCATAGAGCAGAAGAGGCCAGGAGGGTAGAGCAGGAGGACTCTGCAGAGCTGGGCAGGCTGATGCCAGGACTCGGCAGTGCCAGAGATTTAAACCGGTTGCTTATAGTTGAGTGTTTAAAGCAGTTTACTTGTGTGCCAACTGTTCTTGGATGATTTTCCCTAAATGTTTTATGTTTTGTACTTGTGCCCAGAGGCAATTTTATGTGGTGGGGGCTCTTCTGTCAATCTGTCACTGTGAATGATTAAAAGAAGGAAGGAGGAAAGGGAGGTGCCAGTGTGCTCCCAGGGGGTCTGGGGGAGGTCTGTGTGCACAGGTGGTCAGGCAGAGCCTTTGTTGGTCCGTCTGCCCGCTTGACTGAGAGGCACATCAACTCCTTGAGTGTGGCTGGACAGGGCACCAAGAATAGGTGTGGCGTCCTTGCCCTCAGGGTGCTTAGGATTAGTTCTTTCTCTAATGCTGTAATCTCTCTCCTCTCTGTTTTTCTCTCTGATGTGCACACACAGGCACACATCTACACACACACACACACACATACACACACAGAGGAAGCTTGAGTACCAGCTGACCTGGCCAATGGGTGATTCCCTATAGTGCATGATTTAGGACCCTCTGGGAGGCTTCTCCATCACAAAACCTCTCCTCTATCCCATTACATGGATTTCTTTTTCCTTTCAGGAGTGACTCTGGCTTTCTTCAAATCTTAACTGTCAGAGCAGCTACCAAGAGAGCTAGCCACCTACCTACTAGGGGCAGGGGCATGCGTCTAGCTTGGTTCCTCCCTGTTTCTGATCGCACTGCCTAGGCACTGAATGTCAGCCACTCTGCCCTCAGAGCCTGGCTGCTTGAGGATTCTAGACCAAATAAAACAATACCACTGTCAGAGGCCAGCACAGGAGTTCTGGGTGGCCTGGATCTGACCCAGCCTGTTTAGTGCCCAGGACTGTGCCTGGCACAATGTTGTCATGGAGTGAATGTTTGCTAAACGGATGAATGAATGAAGCCCTGGAGGCCTCCAGAGTTGAGGCTTACTTCGTGAGTAGACACCTACACAATGCGGCTACCCTGGCCAGCAGAGACCTTGAGTTATAGAGAATAGCCAGCCTTGGGGTCAGATCCCGAGTAGACCCTGCGCTTGCTTGACTGTGTGCAGGCAATGTCGATTCTTCTCCTGCGCAGTGGAAATGGGAAAGGGCATCCCTTCTGCAGAGTTGTGGTGTGGAGCAAGCAGGTAAGGACATGCAAGGTACGCAGAAAAGCAGGCAGAAGGCTCACGTAGCTCCAGGGCTGGAAAGAAGGGAGATTCGCTTTCCTATGCCCTGACTGCGGGCTAGCTAGACAGGGAACCCTGGGTAGGTCTCTCACACCTCTGCTGGCTGGGAAGCCAAATCAAGCTCTGAGGTCTTGGTCCAGCAGCAGTTGGTAGGGCTTAGAGTGGAAAGCAACCCCTTCACAGGGACTGTCACCAGTCACTTCTGCCTTACTGCATGTGACCTTGCAAGAGTCCTCCTGCCTTTCTGACCAATAGCTCAAGTGATGAACAGGAAGGAGGATTGTTTTAGGCAGGGGTGATGCCCAGGGAAGCCTAAGCAGGGTGCCACAACCCTGGGAGAGGGCAGAGAAAGAGGATCACTCAGGTTCTATTTTACTCTGGAGACTCCTGTTTGGGAACTGGAAAATCAAAACGTATTAACTTTCCTCCAGATGCTTCGCAAACCTGTATTTTTCATCTAATTTTCATAAAAGCTCTGAAGGATATTCACATGAGATAGGATTTTCCCATTCTGAAGATGGCAAACTGCAGACCAGAGAATGGAAAAAGGCAGGCATGCAGGCTTACATACCAATGCCTGGAAACTGCGTTTATTGATTGATGGAACTGTTAATACAGAAAGAAGCTGAGGGTCATTTAGGAGTTTTGGTCACTAAGGGGACTGGTTCTTCTTAGCTTGGTTTAAAAATCTGTAAGCAGGGCTGAGGAGATAGCTTGGCAGCCTAAGTGCCTGCCTGGCAAGCGCAAGGTCCTGAGTTTGAGTTCAATCTCCGGTCACATGCTGTGTTGGTGCCGGAACTCTGGGTGTGCTATGCTGGCCCTGAAACTGGGCATGGTGGCACATGCCTATAATCCCAGCACTGGGAAGGCTGAGACAGGATGATGATCACTACTAGTCCAAGCTGTCTGTAAGTAAGACCCTGTATAAAAAAAAATAATCTGTAAATCATAGGGATGGGGATTTTGGAGATAGGTTCACCTCAATTCTGCCAGCCACAATGGAGACAGCAACAGGTTACTGTGAGCAGGGTCTGGATCCTGGGTAGAGAGGTGGTCTGAGCTGGATGGTGTGAGTACTATCACCTGGCCTGCTGTTTCCAGGTACTGGATGATCTTGGGGCCATGCTGCCTGCCAGTGGGATGGCAGAAGCCATCTCTACATTGTGGTCCAGAGCATGGGGTAAAGTCTGCTGCTTGCTGGCTTTGAATCTGTAGGTACAAACCTCTGGGTCCTCATTAGATACCTGGTGGACCCTTGGGGACAGAGTGTGTGTCAGGGAGAGAAGCTGTAGGGACAGAAAGGTTGAGCCCAGGGAGGGACCCTTCCAACACCAAGCTGTTTGGATGCCAGCTTGTAAGAGAACACCTGGTGTGTGCATCATGTCATAGAGGTGCAAAAAGCAGTGTTTGTGGACTTGATGTGAGTAGTAGCCTGGACAGGACCAGCCACGTGATTTGCAGGATCTTCCAGTGCAAAAGTACGGGGTTTTCTCGCTGTGGGACTCCCACTGAATCTTGACCCACTAAGCCAGTACTGGCGAGGGGGCAGAAGACCCCCTTGGTAATGAAGAGGGGGGCCCTCCTTCTGTCTTGGCAGTCTTGGATTTACCTGCCCATCTCCAGGTTGTAAGGCTAAAAAGGCTTCCTGAAGGGGCCAGAGGCATGGAGTGGGGGCAGAGGGATCCAGGTGTCTTGGTACCCAGCAGACACAGGAGAATGTCTGCTCTCCTACAAGCCCTGGTCTCGCTTTCCCTCCCAAAGCCAGCACAAGGTAATAGTTTTCGACATACTGCATTGAAATATAATAAAATATTTGCATGAAATTATTAGATAAATAAGGGTTGACTTGAAGCAGTGCTTATTGGGAAATGTGATATGAAAATTCATTTAATATGAAAGAACGTGGAAGCTTAAGTTTATGGTAATGGATTGATTGCAGATAGTATCTAATAACTCCGTACAAATATACTTCAATCACAATATCTGTCGGGTTGGTCCCTGGCTCCACAGGCATAGGGGGTGATTGTATGCCTGACTTCTCTTCCGGGCCAGATTAGAATTAATTAATTGTTAATATTGCAACATTACTTTTGTAATTAAGAAGCCCCACAATTTTCAGTGGCAGCGAAAATGAGAAGTATTTATTATCATCTCAGAGGAGGCAGGAAGGAAGAGAAGCAGAAAAGTCCGGAGAGGGAGGATGTATTGTTTCACTGTATCGCAAGGTCTTCTGTCTAGTCTGTAGAGTGTGGAGCCGGAGGAAAGAGGCAGGCTCCCAGGGCTAGGCCAAGGGCAGAGCTCCAGCACCTGCGCAGAAGGTCAAGGGCGCCTTCTCTCTTGGACGTGCTGATCCCAGGGGTTGGCCTGAGAGCAGGCTGAGTGAGGGGGTCAGGCACCAAGTTGTGGACGTGATGGGGCAGGAAAGGCAGAGAGCAAAGGTGAGTCATGGTTGATGAGTCGGCGACACACCCCATCCTCTTGTGATAAACTGTGAAATCCATTTGTCCTTGGCCACAATGAACTCAGTGAAGCAATTGCTGTCACTTCTGGGCATCTGAAAGAGGGGGATGGAGAAGGAGAAGGAGGGGGAGAGGCGCCTGTCTAAGGCCCATATGCCAGTCTGTCTCCCTGTACACGACCCTGGGAGTTTGCTTGTCTTTCTGCCTTTTCTTTTCCTGGGGAGAAAATTGAAATAATTTCCTTTGAAACGTGACATTTCCTAATCCGGCGCCTGGCCTGGCTGACAGCAGGATTAGTGTGCATGGGCTGCCAAGCCTGGCTAGCCATATGCAGGCGCCTCCCGTGAGGCCTTGGTGGCCAGTGCCAGAGCCTCCCCTGGCTCTTCTCCCACCCCCAGCCTGGTCACACTGCCCCTCCATCCACACACCAGGGATGCTTTCCTGACCAGGGACTGAGGGCCAGGCAGGGTCGGCTCTTGGATCCACCAGAAGCTGCTAGTATAGCTAATGGAAAGGAAGGCATGGTGGCCAGTTACCTACAGCTGGGTTCAGGTCCTGCATCTGCAGGGCCCCACCAGGTGAACTGGGGCTGCTCCTACCTCCTCTCTGTGTTTTAGTCTTACCTTCCTAAAGAAAATGTTGAATTAGTTTTTTCCACCCTTCTGCTTCTTGCAGTCTCTGGTCCTACAGGTAGTTGTTCAATGCACTTTTGGTAAGCAGGACCGACTTAACAAAAAATCAAAAGCTGTTACCGAGAGAAACCTTCCTTGGCTCTGCCTCCCATTCTCTGCTCCTGTCATTTAAGGATGGGGCTTTCTTTGCCCACAAGGTTTGTCCACTGATGCTCTGGACACGCATCATACATTCCCACCACGGGGCAGGATGTTAGGACACATGACAACAAAGCCTCACAGTGTGACAGGTGGACCCTGTTCACCTCCTCCTTATAAAGAAAGAAGCTGCAGATCAGAGAGGTGAAGTGACTTGCTCAAACCTGTAGCGTAAGTGAAGTTGACCCCATAGTGGCCCAACTCCCAAGCCCTGCTCTTTCCAGGCTGCCCGTCAGATGCTGACATGTGAACCACCCTACCTGCAACCTCCACTAAGCCTGTGGATGCTGGGTGTTGAGCTCCAGCCCCAGCCTAACCTAGCCAAGTGTCATTTGTTAATTTTTGCAGTACAGACCGGAGGGATTTCTGAGCATGCCCCTGAGCTCCATTCAGGATTGTGACCTCCAGTTGGGACCTTTGGAGATGTTCCACGATCCTGCCCTATCTTCAAGCTGAATCCACGCTTCAAGACGAGAGCTGAAACTTCAGATGGGACAACTGTTCATACACGGAGCCATGCAAGGAACACTAGAAGCTTTGCTGGGGGAGGAGGGTTCCCAAGTGTATTGCTAGAGATTTTTCTCCTTTTTTTGAAGCCAAGAGCAGGGGAAATACAGGCTTTGAGGAGTGAATGAACAGGGAGGCTTGGTCCCAGCTGCTCCAGCCTCAGTTTCCATATCAGCAATTGGAATCTTGGCTTGGATCCAAGGCTGGATCTTTTGGAGATGTTTTGAGCCAATGGGGAAGGAGGAAAGATTATGTGTCCACCGTCCTCCTCACTCCTGCATCTCCTCTTTGTGACAGTGTTGTGAATGGGGTTTGGAAATTGAGGGGATTTTATTTGAGGGGCTGGGCAGTGGTGGGGAAAGGCGAGAGGGGAGTTCAAGGGTAATTGCTGCTCATATGGTAGGAGGAAAGCCGTGTGGACAATAGTTCTCCCTTCCTCTGTCCTGTCAAGAACAGCTTATAACCAGACTCCTTCATTTCAGTTTGCAATTGAAGATAGCAGAAGGCACTGCGTATGCAGGAGCCAGGGGCGGCAGAGTGCAGCTGCTCAGAGAATGCCCTGCAAGGACCTGAATGC
>NW_004524656.1:8793910-8799226 GCF_000260255.1 Octodon degus
CTCTGCAGTCCAGGGGGCTTAGGTCTGCTCCGAAACTCTGTTTCTCTCTCCCTCTTGGTCCCCCTGCTGTCCTTTGTTCTGTTGCTGCCTTTCTTGGAGTTTCTGCCCCTCCCACTTCCCTCTCATTTTCTCCCTCCCTGATCGATCTCCGACCTCTGCATTAGCATTCACAACCCCAGGCACCAACCACTTAGGCCAGAAAGACAGCTCCTTGGAAACACAATTGAAATATTTTTATAAATGACCGGCGGAGTTTGAGTGACATGCCCTTCTTAGGCTAAATAAAATTAAACTTAAACCTTCTAAAAAATACGTGAGCCGAACATCCTCTGCACATTTCATTATGCAAATGCAGCTGTCCGGCGCTGCGCAAATTAGCCCTCCTTTTGAAATTCGTTGCTGCTGCTTCCTCGCCCTTCACGTTCTTCCTCATTTTCTCCTCCCACCCCTCTTCGAGCGAAAGGCTTTGTGATTGTAGGCCGACAGCTGGAGTCTGGGGCAGAGGCGGGAGGCTGGAGGGTGCGGCCACCAGAGGACTTCTGGTTTCCTCTTTGTCCCGTTCTTCCCTCTCTTTTGGGGGACCCGTGAAAGAACAGTGAGCACAGGAGGACGCCTCCGCCTTTCCGTCTCCCAGCTGCTTTGCAGGGTCTGGCCGGGAGAGGTCAGTCTGGGGTTGGGAATGGGGGCTCCGGGGAGTGGGGGCTCTGCGATCCCTCAGTCTGGGGCTGGGGCTGTCCGGGCCCTTGAGGGATGGAGAGACCGACTGACTCCCTCTTCCCGGTCCTGGCACCCCTGTCCCAGGACCTCCGGGAGGAGGGCGGCGGGGCTGGACTTCGTTGGGGCGTCTTACCTGGCCCAGGCCCGCTGCCAAGTCGGGAAGCGGGGACTGTAGTCCTTACGCTGTCCCTCCACCGGCGCAGCTCTAGGGACATGCCACCAGCACAGTAACTGACTCGCCTTTTCCCCAGAGGGGGAACCACACCAGAAAAGGGAGCAAAGTGAGTTGCACGTGGGTGTGGCTCCTCTGAGATTTCGGTGGCGTGGGCATGTGCCCCAGAGTTTCTGGCTGTCTTCCAAGGCACAGGGACTGACCCCAGCGGATGTGGTGACCCGGGCTAGGCCCTGCAGCTTCGTTAGAACAGCACCTGGCTCAGAGCCCTCTTTACTGGTTGGGGCTGGTGTGATAACGTAGTCTATTTCAGTTTGGAAAGTTGAAAATGTAGGAAACAGACTTAAGCAGGGATGGAGGTGTTTTTTTGTTTTTTCCCTACATTTTTTTCCAACTCTCTTTTTAATATTTATTCATGTTAGATGAACCTGTCCCATTACTGCGGGCTGCCGTCTAGTGGTCCTCCCTAAGCACCCACTGGATACTCCTCCCAACAGCTTGGCTGGCTGGGGTTCCCTGCAGGACTGGAGAGGTTCCGACAGCTTGGTGGAAGTTTAGCTGAAGTGCGAGCCTGTTGTGTTTCATTGAGCCAGGCCCGTGGCTGCGGGGATTGGCTGTGACAGGGACTGTCCCTGGCACTCCTGTGGGTTTCTGTCTCCCCTCACTTTTTCCTACTCTGTGTGTCCCCTAGCTTTCTAATGGTGCCAGCCAGAGGGACAGAAAGGCATTCTTCCCGCTCTCTGCATTTCTGATTATCATGTAATAGTGCATCTCTTCGCCTGCCAGCGCGTGGAAGGACATGTTAGAATCTCACCTCTGTGAGTCGCCTGCTCATACTTATTTGTTCTTTCTCACTGTGCTTTGCTTGCTGGTCTGGAGGAGTTCCTCGCACACATTGTCTCTTAGGTGTGGTGGGGCTTTCTCCTGTTTGGTCACCTGCCTCAACTCTGTGCTGTCCTTCTGCGAACAGAAATCCTCAGTTATATTCTAGTCAAATATATCTTTTTTTTTTTTTTTTTTTTGGCCTTACAATTTGTGCCTTTTGGGGTCTTATTAAAGGAATCTTCCCATCCCAAGGTCAAAATGGTGTACTTTTTACATTTTACCCTATTAGTTTTATAGTTTTCCACATCACATGTGAGGACCTCAGTCTTCTGGGTTAGTTCAAGTTTTTATATGGTGCAAGGAGAAATTTGAGATTTAAAAAAATTGTATGATAATTAGGTTTTCTCAGCATTACCTGATGAGCAAACCTTCTTTTTCAGCAGTGTTTTATGATTTCACCTATACTGCATACCCAGCGTGCACTCTGTCTCTCTCTCCCCCCCTTTCTCCCTTTCTCCCTCCCTCCCTCCCTTAAGTAGTTATTGGTGCAGTACTGGGGGCTTCACCTTGAGCCTTCACACTAAATTATATCCCCAGCCCTTTTTTATTTTTTATTTTGAAGCAAGGACGTCTGTGAGTTGCTAAATTGCCCAGGCTGAGCTCAAAGCATGCAATGCTCCTGCCTCAGTTTCCCAGAGTGCTGGGATTTTA
Source organism: Octodon degus (assembly GCF_000260255.1). Taxonomy (NCBI): domain Eukaryota; kingdom Metazoa; phylum Chordata; class Mammalia; order Rodentia; family Octodontidae; genus Octodon; species Octodon degus. Next base: position 8,796,336 of record NW_004524656.1, read on the forward strand.
GATGTGCCTCAGCATATCTGGGACATGCCTATTTTATATACATGGGATCATAAAAAAATTCAGGGAGTGTTCAAAGTTTTAAAAAGGCTATTACAGTAATGACTGTAAAATGTGAGTGTTTTCATTGGACAGAAATTGCCATAAACATTTGATTAATGAGAAGTGATCATAAAGTGAAGTGACTGTTGAATTTTAAACTATTTCAGTAAAAGACGCATTGTCTTTAATCCTCTTCAAAATACTCAGAGTGCTTGCCCTTACTTTGAACACACTTATCCTCTCATTCTTGTCAAGTCCTGAAGTAGTTCTTAAAGTCCTCTTGTGTGAGTACCTTTAGTTGTACTGTGGTGGCTTCCCAGATGCCTTAATCAATTCAAAAACATTTACCTTTCATGGTCATTTATACTTAGGGGAAGAGCCAGAAGTTGAACTGTGCCAGTTTTGGTGAATAAGGTGAATTTTTTTACCCCTACTGGGGATCGAACTCAGGACGTTGCGTTTGCCAGACAGGCTCTTATGTCGCTGAGCTATCTCTCCAGCCTAAGGTGAACACTTTTATTTGATAGAAATGGTCATAAACATTTGACCAATGAGAAGTGATCATAAAATACAGTGAATGGTCCAATTGAAAAATTTATTGTATTGTTCTGATGGTGTCTGTAAATAGGATATCATGTCTGCATCTTGTACAGCAATTAATCACTAGGAAGAATGTATGCAATGTTAATTAATGAAACTGTCCTACCAATTTGGTTTGAAACTGTCTCATTGCTATTTGTTTCTCAATAAAATTATGGAAAAAAATAAAAAAAGAGACAAAAAAGGGGGATACAAAAGAAGGACCATTTTGTATTTGTATATTTAAAATAGTTAAGATAGATATACAGCTACTTTCTTTTAATTCAATGAGAAGAAATATTTGTACTAATATTGTTTGAACAGTATATCATGCCTGCATCTTGTACTATGAATAACCACTACAAAGACAATAATATGCAATGTATTAATTATTGAAACTATGCTACTAATTGGTTTTGAAACTCTCATTGCTATTTCTCAATAAAATTAATAAAAAATAAAAATTTATTGTAATAAAAGGCACATTGGCATTAATCCTCTTGAAAGTACTCTTTCTCACTTAGAACATACTTAGCCTATTGTTCTCAGTAGTGAGTCTTTCTCTGTAATAAGTTTTTCTTTAAATATTTACTGTGCATTTTGATTACCACTTGTGTATTTATTTTTCATGGATTTTTCTCATCTGTTCCACTGGTTTGTCAGTGCTTATGTCAGTATCAGAATTTTATTTTTTCAAAAAGATATTGTGGTTTTCAGTAAGACTGTTCACAAATAATCTCGTTGTTCTTGCTCAGGAAAATAGAAGGACTGTATTTCTTGTCCACTTGGAGTTATACTTGCCTCTGGGACTTGATTTGGACAATGAAATGTGAGCGCAAGTGACACCTGTCACTTCTGGAAGGACGCTTTCAGAGCCTGTCTGTAATTCACCATGTTCCTTCCCTGCAGTGACAGCCTGTACTACTCCAGGTTGGGTTAGGGTGCTGGCAGCCCAGATTTAGAGCAGGCACAGAGCAGAGCCTTCAGGGACTCACAGTGGACATGTAGCAGGAGTAGGCAAAGCCTTTGTTGTTTTGTACTTGGAGGGTTTTTTGTTTCTGCAGCCAAATCTGAGCTCATCCTGACTAAAACAGCAGCCATGGCACATATGAATCCCCATAGCTGATAGGACATGTCCCTTTTCTTTACTGTTCTTTTAAAAATTTGTTACCTTTAGCTAGGTGTGGTAGTACACACCTGTCATCCCAGCACTCTGGGAGACTGAGGCAAGAGGATTGCATGTTCAAATTGCCTACCTGGCAACTTATCAAAATGAGGCCCTGTCTCAAAATAAAAAAGAGGGAGGGCTGAGGATATAGCTCAGTGAAAGACTTTTGGTTCAGTCCCTAGTTCTTCTTCTTCTTCTTCTTCTTTTTTTTTTTGGTGGAACTGGGGATTGAACTTGGGCCCTTGCACTTGCCAGGGAAGTGCTTAGTCCACTGAGCCATCTGCCCAGCCCCAGTCCCTAGTTCTGTAACACAAACAAATAAACTTCTTTGAGGCTTTCATTCTTACATTTTATTTATTTTGTTTTTACATTTTAGAATTTGTTTGTTAATCTTCTAGGATATTCAAGTTGAAGAAAATCCTCCCACACAGGCAGTTTCCAGCTAGATCATTGCATGTAGTAGAGGAGGAAGGGCTTTATAGTGCTCAACTACAAAGAGATTTACTTTTCACAACAAACATTACTTTTTAAAATACATATATTGGATCCACATCTCTACATAAATTTACTAGCGCTCAACTCATTCCAACCTCTTGCTGCTCTTCTGTTTTATCTTTTCTCCATATTTTCTTCTTGGTTTTCTTTTTTTTTTTTTTTTTTTTTTCAGGGCCAGCAGCATCTGCACCTTTATACACACTACAGGCTGGGCTGGGCAGAGTGCCTGGTCCCAGGGACACCACTGTATCACTATAAAACCCGAAGGAAACGAGGAGCAAGTACAAGTCCAGGAAACAGGGCCAAAGTCACGCAGAGAGGTCGCTGTTATCAAAACGCTCTTGGTCATACACTTCAGCCACCACTTTGCGGCCTGCAAACCAGCGCCCATTCAGGGCCTGGATGGCCTTGTGAGTCTCTGAGGCCATGGAAAACTCCACAAAAATCTTGACGATGATTTCTGCATCCTCTTCTTCACCCTGCTTTTCCTGGTAGATGATGACACGGTTGACAGCACCAAACTTGCCACACTCTTCTGTCACCTCTCCCTCCAGGTCATCGTCGATGTCCTTGGGATCCACCATGTTACGGAGAACCATCACCGTAGACT
>NW_004524656.1:8799806-8819615 GCF_000260255.1 Octodon degus
CAATGAAGCCATAGCCTTTGTGTTTGCCAGTTGTGGGGTCCCGAGCTAGTGTACAAGACTTGATCTTGCCAAAGGCCTCAAATACACTCTTGATGTCATCGTCTGAGAGGTCCTGGTGCACAGAGGCTACATATATACGGTTGAAGGCCCGTGCCTCTTCTGCCAGCTGGTCTATGATGGGCTGGGCCTGCCCTATGTTGCTGGGCCTGCCTACCTTAATATTTCTGCCCCCCAGCATCACTGAGTTCATCTGCTCCAAGGCCAGTTGTGCAGCTTCTGGGACCTCGTACTCCACAAAGGCAAAGCCCTTATGTTTCATGGTGACGGAGTCCCAGGACATGTCAATGCTCTTGATGGGGCCAAAGGGGGCAAAGGCTTGGCGAATGGTGTCCTCCCCTAGCTCATAGTAGATGGAGCCCACGTAGACCTGGCACATGATGGCCAGTGCCCGCTGCCGCTGAGCTGCCATCTGCAGATTGGTGAGCTGCTGCTGCTGGTGCGCGATGGTCTGCTTCACTAGTACACTCTTGATGCTCTGCTCCATGGCGTATTTCTTGGCCTTCTGGAGGGCCTCCTGCTGCTCTGACGTCAGAGGAGGCAGTCCCAGCTTGGCGGCTGTGCTCTGCCCATTCTCCATCTTGATGGAATCTGTGCCCTGTGGAGGTTTCCATTTGTCTCCCGCTGCCACCACTGCCGCCGCCGCCGCCGCTGCTGCTGCTGGCTCGGACCCCCCTCCTTGCTGGCCATTGACTTGGAGAGCTATGGTTGCCGTCGCCATCTTGCGTCCGTCGCGGCCGCTAAGCGCCCCACACACCACCTTCTTCTTGGTTTTCATTCTCGCACATTCTTTCTTTCCCATGAAAAGCAACGATTTCCTCCTGAATCATACACACAGGGAGGCTTTCCCCCTCATCCCACATTTTAGTGCCACTGTCACTTAGGCCTTCAGAGAACTCACCTTTTATTTCAGATTTGTCAAGAGAATCTTCCAAACAATAACAGTTCTCCCCTTTAAGGGCTTCTGATGCCAGCTGTTAAGATAATGCAAAATCATCCACAATGTCACACACAAAAGAGGCTGAGTGAACAACTGGCTTGCTGAGGGTAGGACGGCGGAAGGAAGACATGAATTCAAATAGCGTATCGTATATCATGAAAAGACCCCATGTCACATGGATAAAGATGCTGAGTATAAAAATTAAGTCACAGGAAAATAGAAGAAAATGTAGGATCTTTATTCCTAACCTTGAAATTAATGGTAGAAATCCTACACACACAAACTGACAGGCTTAACTACATAAAAGTAAAAGGTACCAAATATCCAATCAGTATAAGCAAAATTTAAAGATGTGTTAATCAGCTTTCTGTTGCTATAACAAATACCCATGATAAATTAACTGATTAAGAGGAAAGATTGATTTTGTCTTACAGTTTAGAAGTTTTAATCCATGACAGATTGGCTTTGCTGCTTCTGGGCTTGAGGCAAGACAGGATTTATGGTAGAAATGAGTGGTGGATGAAGAAGAAACATCTACGTCTGATAGTGGCCACAAAGCAAAGAGAGAGGAGAGGCTGTCTCAATAGCCTCTGCAAGGCCACGCCCACCATCAATCTGATTTCCTTCCACTCAGCTCCACCCTCTGAAGGTTTTCCCGCCTCTCAGTAGAGCCATCAGGCTGGGAGTAGAGGCTTTAACACTTGAGGCCTTTGGAGACATTCAATATTCAAATGATAACAAAGGGCAATCAATGAACTTGGAGATTTATTTTTATACACGTGTCAGGAAAAAACTTGTGACTTTAATCAAGAAAATGTCAAATGGAGAAAATCCAGAAGTACTCTTAGGCAAGTAAGCACATGACTGGTCCGTTCCTGAAGGGGGGAATTGAAATGACTGAATAAATGAAATAACTGAAAGGGCCAGCGGTATAGCTCAGCAGACTAAGCGCTTGTTTAGGTAAGTGCAGGGGCCAGGGTTCAATCCCTGGCACCGCATGCCGTGCCGGCCCTGTCCCCAGGTGTGCTGAGCCAGTGATGGAGTCCAGGTGTGGTGGCACACACCTGTAATCCCAGCACTTGGGAGGCAGAAATTAGGAGGATCACTAGGAGTCCAAGCTAAATAGTAAGACCCTACACATACATACACACACACACACACACACACACACACACACACACCCTTGAAATAACTGAAAAATTAATATAAGGAAAATATACTCAAATAGGACCTTGTGTTGGAGTTAATGAAGCTGAGCATCTTGATGAAATTGTGAAGGGCATCAGCATCTGCTGCTTGCATTTGCCATTACTGTTTTCTTTGGTACTGGGATCAAACTGATTATATTGTGCTTGCCAGGCAGGTACATATGCAGCTGAGCTATATCCCCAGCCTGCCATTACTTTTAATTTCAAGACTAAATCTTAGAGATGGTGTTGAGACCCATTACAAGAAACAAGAAACCTAAATATCCAACTAGTAAGTAACAACTCCAGGGAAGTTATAGCAAATTATAGTCAGTCCCAGTGGCAAAAAGAAAACCCAAAACTCTGTACATTTTTTTTTTTTTTTTAAGTATGGCCAAGTTAACCAACTAGGATCTGAATTTATTTATTTATTAAAAACATTTATTTATTTATTTATTTATTTATTTATTTTGTGTGTGTGTGTGTGTGGCCAGCTCAGCCCACCTGGGGGCGGGGCTGGCTGGCATGTGATGCTGGGGGATTGAACCGCAGTCCCTGTGCTTTGCCAAGCTTGTTCCAAGTAGGTGCTTTAGACCACTGAGCCATCTCGCCAGCCCAGGATCTGAATTTAAAAGGTCTACCTGATTCTAACATAATATTTGTAAAATGCTGGCACTTTTTCTAGAATTTTATGACTTGATTTTGTGAAACTAGATCTTAGTGTTCTTGAGCTGATGTTGATGTAAGGTGTGAGATAGGGATCTGACCATACTTCTTTTTTCCTTAGATGGTTCGCTGGTCTTCTAAGTGCCTTCCATTCTTTTGAAACCAATTGTAAATGGGTGTTTTCTGTTTCACTGATTTTTTTGCCTGTGTTCATGTCACAGGCTAAGGCAATTTTAGTGTTGTAGCTTTGCCATTTTATAAAACAAGAGTATCTTAATATCTGGTGAAACAAATCCTTCTTCTACCAATCATTACTCTTCTTTAAAAATATTTTTGTAGTAACTTTTGTTTAGAAAAAGAAGTTACTACCTATTTCAGAATTATCTTTTTATATATTTTCCAGAAATACTCAAGCAAACAAAACCAAATAAAATTAAAAGAACAAATCATAACCTTTGTTTGTGTTTAGGAGGCAAGATTACACCAAATCTATACTTTAACATTGAAGGCTTCTATTGATGGTGGTTAGTAGTGTCTTCATTTTTTTCTTTTTTTCTTTGCAAGATAATCTGAGTTTCTTGATTTAATTTTGTATATTTTATCTTTTTTTGCTGCTATTCTCTCTGTCTGTCTGTCTGTCTCTCTTTCTCTCTCTTTCTGTCTCTGTCTCATTTGGTGCAGGGTCTCACTGTGCAGCTCAGACTCATAGTGGTCCTTCTGTTTTCAATCTCCCCAGTGCTGGGATTACAGGCATGTACCACCACACACAGTCTTGTTGGCTAGTTCAGTGTGCCCAGGGGTGGAGCTAACGCAGGGCATGTGGTACTGAGGATTGAACCCTGGTCCCTGTGCTTGCCTAAGCAGGTACTTAGTCCACTGAGATATCTCTCTGGCCTTTTGCTGCTATTCCATTTGTACCCTTTTGTTCCATTAATCTTCTGTGTGGTTATTTGTGTAAATATTTTGGTATGTTAATTTTGTAACAAGAAAACTTAATACACTTTTAAAGTTTATTATCTTGAGTTTTTCAGGTGAACGATCATATCAACTTAAGATGATAAATATTTCTATCTTCTTGAATTTTCAAATCACTGGAACAGTGTTAAATCATAGTAGAGAATATTGTATGTCCTGGTCTTGTTCCTGATCTCATTGAGAATATTCATAGTGTTTCCCCACTACTGAGATTCTTGTACAAATGTATCTTCGATCACATTAAGGAAGTGTCTATTGTTATTTTGTAAGGAGCTTTGCAAAATCAAACATGGATGTGAACTTTTCCTTGGTTTATCTAGCATCTATTAGAATGGCTATATGATTTTTGTCATTTAACTTACTAGTATGGGGAATTACAAAATAATATTTTAATATTCAATCATTCTTAACTTATGGGAGTAAACTTTATCTGACATTTTTTAGTATACAATGAATTTTTTGTTGTAATATAGCTATATTTCATTTTTGTGCTTTATTACATTTTTATATTAGTTGTTATTTTCCTAAAAATAACTAGAAGGTTTTTTTCTTTTTGTGTATTCTGAAGAAATTTGCACATCATGAGAATTATGGGTTTCTTAAAGATTTCGTAGAGTTCTGTGGTTTTGTGTGGACTTGTTCCTGTTGAAGGCAGAGGAATAGCACTTGGACAATTGCCTTAGTTTTCTGTAGAAATTAGATCATTTAACTTTATTTTGGTTGTTTTTTCCAATTGATATTTTCATGCAAATTTGTCTCTTTACCTAAGTTCTCAAAGTATTATTATTTTCTTTTATATATTTAGTGCAGGGTCTACAGGTCTCACTACACAGATCACACTCATAGTGATCCTCCTGTTTTCAGCCTCCCAAGCGCTGGGATTACAGGTGCACACCGCCACACCCAGTCTCTCTCAAATTATTATGTGTAAAGATGAACAAAGTGGGCTTGGAAGATAACTAGGTGGTCTAAGCACCTACCTGGCAAGCTCAAGGACCCAGGTCCTGTCTCTAGTACTGCATACTGTGCCAGCCCCAGAGCCCCAGGTGTGCTGTGCTGGCCATTAAAACTGGGCGTGGTGCTGCATGTCTGTAATCCAGTGCTGGGGAGGCTGAGACTGGAGGACTGCCATGAGTCTGAACTGTGTAGCGAGACCCTGTACCAAATGAATTAAAAAAAAAAAAAAGACGAGCAAAGTAATGTCATGTTGTGTTCTAAATTTTATATTTTTATGGTTAGTTTCCCATTGTAATTCTTTATTTAAGGTATTTCTGTCTCTGGCTTGACAAGGCTAGCTAATAGTGCATCTATTTTATTAACTTTAAAATATACACGATTATCTTTGGGATTCATGCGTTAGTTCTACTATTCTTTAATTCTGCTTTTAAATAACCAGAACCTTTTTTCTGCTTTCCATAAGGTTGAGTCTGTTGCCTATTTTTTAGCTTCTTCAATTCAATACTTATTTATTTTCATTGCTTTCATTTTTGCTTATTTTCATTTTAACTCTCTGCTTATTTATTAGTGCATGTTTGTAACACAGAATGATGGTACTCATTTTGGGGACTCGGCGCATGCATATAACATTACCCAATCATTTTTGATTCCTGTCTTCCCTATTCCTTTTTGCTCTTTCTGCACAGGTTCTGAGAGAAAACATTTTTACGAAGGCTATTTTAGAAGTATTTTCCAATTTCAGTTTTGATTTCTTCTTTGTCCCAAGGGCTGTTTAAGAGAAAGGATGAAAATTTTCTGAGTGGAAAAGATTTTATTTCAGATTTCTAATTTTATTACATTATATTCCCAGAATATTGCTCATATAGTTTCTATTTTCTGCAGTATATTGAGCATTTCTTTGTAGCTTAAGATCTTCAGTGATTTAATTTTCAGTTTTGAGTTTGTTGACCTGAATATATATTATATATGTACATATATATGTTAGAATAACTTTATGCAGCAGAGCTTTTCCCCTTGATATACTGAACTATTTTTATTTACTTCTGCCATGGACTGGGTGGTCAATTGTAATAATCTCTGACTTCTGTTGTGCCTCTGTCTTTTTTTGTGTGTGTCCTGTAGGTTTGCTCTAGGGATGCTGATGCAATGATATTTGAAGAATTAATATTCTCACCTGTTAGAGTCTCACTGGAGATGGTGCTCCTTCAAATTTGGGCCAGTGGTATAGCTCAGTGGACTAAGCGCTTGCTTAGGTAAGTGCAGGGGCAAGGGTTCGATCCCTGGCTCCGCATGCAGCGCTGGCCCCTGCCTCAGGTGTGCTGAGCTGGCGATGGAGTCTGGGCATGGTGGTGCATGCCTGTAATCCCAGCACTTGGGAGGTAGAAATCAGGGGGATCCCTACAAGTCTGGGCTGTGTAGTGAGACCATGCCCCCGCCAAAAAATATTCCCTTTTCCCTGTCGGGTGCCCTCTTTGTCTCCACTCCCCTTCCTCCAAGTCCAGTCTTGTCAGCTACTAAAATTGTGCTCCTTGCTTTCTTTTTATTTGTGTCTGCATATTATGTCTCTGCTCATTTGTTTTGTTTTCATACTAAATAATTGTGCTTTAAAATATAGAAGAGATTTGGACTTTCTTTTGTGAACCAATTTGAGAGCAAAGTTTTTGTAGGTAAAATTCACATAAATCAATATGACAGATATATCTAGTCTTTTTATCTTTAAGTCAAGTTTTGTGCTATACTTTCTGGGTTTATTGATACTTCTGTTTTTCAACCTTTACTCCATATTCTGTTTTTTTTCCCCAACAAATAATACACTGCATATATTCTTCTTAGTGGTTAATTGCTGTACAAGATGCAGACTTGTGATCCTATTTACAAACACCATTAGAACAAATCATTCTATTCATTAAGAGAATGCAACTATATATCTATCCCAACCTCTTTGAATACACAGATACAAAATGGACATTCATCGGTATACCCCATTTTTTCTAAGTTCCGCTATTGAATATTATAGGTATGTAAACTCAGCAAAATATTCTAAAAGAGTCCAGTAGCCCATAATAGCATTGGGTCTTCTGTTTAACTGGCAATGTCAGAAATTATTGACCTGAGTCCCCCACAGCTCAACTTAACAGCATGGCTTTATTTCTTATATTTCGACTTCATACTTTTCTACTGGATGGTTAAGACCAAGGTAAAGCAGGACCTATACAACAAGAGTTGTAGCTTTTTGGTCTGAGAAGGTCAGTGAAATGCCCTCAGGATTTGTCCTGAGATCCTGTACCTCAGATTGTAGAACCTTTATCAGTGAGAAGCATAGAATTCTTTATCCTATTTTTTAAAATATAATCTAATTTTTAAATGTTTTTTTATCATATTATGTAGGGACTTAAAGTTCAACATATCAATACTTGATGAAAAATACCTGTTCCTTATTATGCCTAAGATGTTTGAAATGCAGTGAGATAGTGAGGCTAAGATTGATAGCCCAAATCGTTTGATGATAACAATAAGCTTTTCTTCTGGATGGTTAACAACCTAAGTTTGCAGACCAAAATTAGAGAAAAAGGAGGGATACAAGGAAAGCCAACATTTTGGCCCTAGCCTTCTAAGGTCACTTAAGACTCAGGACATATGAGAACTTGTACTGTAACGTCATGTACCTCGGTAGTCTCCCAAATTTTCTGATCAAGAAGATTATGGGGCCAAAGAGGAAAGTGATTGATGACATAGAGTGTGCCTAAGGAGAGTCACATGGGGAGAAGACACTCTCTCAGGCTTTCACAGAGAGCACATTGGCCAAGCAATGGCCGTGACTCATCCATAATCTGTTTTATTTGGTTGAGTTTTACATATGCATTTGTTCTAATAAGGCTTGCATTTCCCTAGTAATATCCGTGTCCATGTCTATGTCTGTATGTCTCTGTCTATATTTTTCTTCTCTTTTATATCCATTGACTACTTCCTATAGGAGTAAATTTTTTTTAACTTTTTTTTTTTTTAACATTTATTTATTGTGTGTGTGTGGCCAGCTCAGCCCACCAGGGGGTGGGGCTGGCTGGCATGTGGTGCTGGGGGATTGAACCGCAGTGTCTGTGCTTTGCCAAGCTTGTTCCAAGTAGGTGCTTTAGACCACTGAGCCATCTCTCCAGCCCCCACTATAGGAGTAAATTATTGTTCTTTCTTTTTAAAATTTTTGCAAGTATCTTATTATTATTAAAAATGTTTTCCTCTTATACTTTTAAATTACATGTATGTATACATTTACTTTATTAACTTCAAATGATATTCTCTCTCTCTCTTCCTTTTCTGTACCAGGAATTGAACTCAGAGGGCCAGCCAAATAGCTCAGTGGATTAAAGGGCCTGCAAGCAGGCACAGGGGCCAGGATTTCGATCCCCGGGCCTGCTGTGCTGGTCCCACCCCCAGGGCATGCTGAGATGGCAATTGGGTGTGGTGGCGCACACCTGTAATCCCAGCACTTGGGGGGGCTGTAAACAGGAGAATCACTATGAGTCTGATCTAGTAGTGAGACCCTGAACAATCTGTAGACTCTTCCCTACAAATACAGAAAAAAAAAGGAATTGAGCTCAGGACTTTGTGCTTGCCAGGCAGGTGCTGTGCCACTGAGCTATATCCCTGATCCTCAAATGACATCTTTAATAGTCAGTCATAAACAAAAGAGCTGCTACATGCTGACATTATTTTCTATCTTCTCTTCCTTTGCCCTGTCCAAATTTTGTTGTAGGAGTTTTACATTCTCAAGGTCCACACGCTCCCTTTCAGCTCTGCGGCTCTAATCTCTGCCCTGCTCTAGTGTTAGTCTGGCTTTCAGTTATAATCACCCCCAGCTCTCCTGGAGTTTGGGTTCATCCTCTGATGGTCTCAAAATTATCCTCCTAGAGATTCTTCAAGCTCGTGGGGCTGAGCTTCTCACATTCATGTCTGTCCATAAGTGCTATCCTTGTACTTAATTGGTAGTTTGCCTGGATAGAACATTCTTAGATAATACTTTTTCTTTTCATTAAACAATGTTGAAGGATGGATATCTGGGTTTATCTTGATTTTTTTTTTTTTTTTTTTTTTTTTTTTTTTGTCCTCCCCTTTCAGTAGTGTGATTTTTTGGACTGGATGTTCCAAAGGATTCTTTGTCTTTGAAGTCCAATGTCTTTATTAAATTTGATCACTTCATGCCATATTTTCCTGGGATACAATAGGCCTTTTGATCTGTAGATTCATTTCTTTTTTATTTTTGGAAAGTTCTACTAGGCCACATTTTAAATATCTTCTCTTTTCATGGGTACATGAATTGCATGTTTGTCTTTCCTATCATTTCTTTCTACCAATTTCTCTTAAACTTTTTTTAACCTTTTACTTACTTCTACTAATTTCTGTCACATTTTCAAATCTGTCTTCTGTACTCATTTCTATGCACCCAGCATTGTCTTTATTGCTTTTAGGTTTTCCTTGCACTTACTTTCTGAATAATTCCAGCTCATGATTTATATAATTGTCCTGTATTTTAAAAGGAATATTTGATTCTCTTTTTTGTCTTCTTGGTTTTTGGAAGTAATTGCTTCATTGAGTGTTAAAAATTTTTCATGGGGGCTGGTGAGATGGCCCAGTGGTCTAAAGCACCTACTTAGAACAAGCTTAGCAAAGCACAGGGACCGCTGTTCAATCCCCCAGCACCACATGCCAGCCAGCCCGCCCCCTGGTGGGCTGAGCTGGCCACACACACACACACACACATACACACATAAATAAATAAAAATTAAAAAAAAAAACAAAAAACTTTTCATGGAGTTTTGTTTGTTCATCTTCTCCATGACAATCTTTTTCTGTAAAGCGTTTTTATATCTCCCTGCCTTCTTTTTTTATTATAGCATTATTTATAGACCCTACGGCAGTTCTCTTTGGATTATAAGTCATCTTTGAATGAAGTGAGGTGTTGCTGGATCAGTTGTATAAACATTGTTTTAGGTCCAGTGTCTGTGTGGGGAGGCATGGTCATGTTTTGGGCCACCAAGAATTTTCCTAAGGGGGCATTAGTGTGAGGCCTTTTAAGCTTTCCTAGTTTCTAGTCAACTAGCAATGACAGCTGTAGACAAGCTCATACAGAATGTTCATCGCCTATGCCACTCCACAGAGTGGCTGTTTCCTGCAAATGTGATTTAGTCTATGACTTGTCATGTAGCCCCACCATCCCTGCTTCTGTGTTATGTCAAAACAGATTCAGGAAAGTTCCCGCTGTTCTCATTATTCTTAACAAGTAGGTGTTGTGTTTCGGCTCTGGGATGCGGGCCTTGCCGTGCAGAGCTGTGCCTGGCTCGCTCCTCTGAATGCTGTACCACAGCTGTTCTCTCGTAACGTCTCTCAGCACCCAGCTGAACTTCACTGACCTCCCTCAGATTCATGGCCTGTGTTTATGGGTTTGTGCTAGCCTTGTCAACTGTGGAATTCATTTCTTATTCTTTTGTTAGATGATTTTTGAGAAAAGTATTTTTCAGTGAGAGAAAGCTCTGATTTCTCACAATTTTTTTGACCCAAAATATACTAATAATTCTGCTTCCTCAACACCTATCTCTGTACATCTTTTTAGTTTTTACTTTTGCTACCAACAGGTGCCTTCCCACATTTCCTCATTCAAACTTCCAAGGGATTGTGGTTGATATAACAAATAACAACTTGTCTTATTTGGACAGGACTTGCCCTGGCAGACCCTGGGCAAGCCCTGGAGTCCGGTTTCTTCCACTGGTGAGGAGCAGTAGGTGAGGATAAGAATGGTAAGGAGTTTGGCAATCTTGGTTGTCTCCTTTGCAGCGGACTATATGCAAGGGGCATGGGCAAATAATCCATGCAATGACTAGGGTCAGGACTGTGTTGGGGGGCTTTGATTGGAGCCCCCACACCAACTTTTGAAGGAGGAAAGCATGCTCAGTTCTTTTTTCTTTTCTCTCTTTTCCTCTTTCTTTTTTTAAGATAGAGTCTCACTATGCAGTTCTCACTAGTCTTGAACTCATTTATGTAGCCTGTTGTGGTTTTTGTCTAGTTGTCCCCCAGAAGCCTCATGTAGTCATTGGGGGTGGCTTATAGAGTTTGTGATTGATTAATGCTCCAATGCTGGGATTGTGGGTGTGAGTGTTGCACCCAACTTGGGTTGGGTGACCTACGGTACCCTGTGAGGAGGGGAAAGAGGCTTGTGAGCTGCCACAGCTGCTGCCCCTCCCTTTGCTCTTTGCTGTTTTCCATAGCCGTGAATGGCTGCCCTTTGCCATGTGGCGCTCTGCCTTGGAGCCAGCTGAGTATGGACTGAAACCTCCACTAACTATGAGCTAAATAAACCTTTCTTTCCTTAATTTTGGGTGTTGGGCATTTTGTGCCAGTAACGAGAGAAGAGTAACTGAGACATAGCCCAAGCTGGCCTTGTGATCTTCCTGCCTCAGCCTACCACATGCTGGGATTATAGGATGCACCGCCACACCCAGCTCATGCTCAGGAGGAGTGGAGGACGAGAGGAGTACGCAGAGGGGCTGGCAGGCTAGGCTTGGTCTCAAGTTCCTAGGTGGTTGGGAGTCGCTGCACATGGAAGGGAAGCAGCCTGACAAAGTGAAGGAATTAGGAAGAGTTGTTGTAGGCCTTACCCGTGGTCCCTCTGTTGCAGGCGGAATTGTGTCTCCCAAGCCCCATTTCCAAATTCACACATTGGCTGCCTAGTCCTCAGCTCCTCAGATGTGGTCTTAAAGAAGTAATTACATTAAAATGAGGTCATTTGGGGTAGAAATTAATCCATTATGACTAACGTCTGTATAAGTAAAGGAAATTAGGGCATAGGCACGTGTAGAAGGAAGACACTAGAAAAAGACGACAGCCATCCAAAGCCAAGTGAAACCTGAAATACACACTTCTGTTTAAGCCATGCAACCTGCAGGACTCCATTGTGGCAGCCCCAGCCAAAGAACACATCATCCTTGCCCTTTCAGTCAGAGCAAGGCTTCTGATATGCAAAGCTGAGCAGTACTCTTCAGCACGTACAAGATAAAGTCTAGTGTGGTCTGCAGGCCTGTGCTATCTGGCCTCTAGCTTCCTCTTTCCCTGATAGCCCAAACCCACCCTCATGCACTAAGCCCCAGAGATACCAAGCAGACTGCAGTTCCCTGGACAGGCCACCCCCCTCTGCACCTCTCAGACATCACCTCCCCTAATAGCCTGTTCCTACCACTGCTTCTCCTGAACATGTTGCACTTCGCTCCTCTGTTCTGCACGGCCCACACGGATAGATCTCCTGTTGCATTTCTCTGCTAGAGAGTGAATACTCAGGTTTTAGTTTTCTCTCTACCCCTGGGCTTAGCCTGGGCAAGTAGGTAGGTGGTCAATAAGCTTTTGTTGAATCAAGTTGAAGTTTAGATCTATAGGGTTATAGAGCTATACCCTAAGGAAAACAAAGGAGAGAGTCCTCGTTACAATCTAGCTTCAACTAAGCTCGATGTTAGCAAGTGCAGCTGTTGAGTATCTGATTCGCTACTCTACACATGCAGCAAAGGTGAACTTGCAGGCTGCTTGCATGGCGCAGCTGGCTGATGAGTGTCTGTTTCCGTTTCCCTAGAACCAGGACATTCCTAATCTCCTGTTGTGTCTCCTTTAAGCCCAATGCAGTCCAGTGAAATGCACAAAAATTATTGAAAAGATACTTCAGGGGCAGAAAGCGGTAATTTAGTGTGTTGTTTCTTACCTCCAGAAGGTCTGGATTTGAATTTCAGCTCTGTTGCTTATTAGGTAGAAGACTTTGGGGTAAGTTATTCAATCTTGTTAAGTCTTATTTCCTTCATCTGTCGAATGAGACTACCTATCCTCTCGTGGTACTAAGAATTAAATCCTGTCTGTCTGTATCTCTGAATCTATGTAGGTATCTGTCTATGAATCAATCTATCTATCTATCTATCTATCTATCTATCTATCTATCCATCCATCATCTATTTGTCTATCATCTATCTATGTATCTTCTATCTATGCTTTTTATTAACCTATCCTCTTTTTTCATCTATCTGCCATCTATCATCTGTTAACCCATCCAATGCTTTGCCATGTTCCTGCCACATATTGGTGCTCAGTAGATGTTAGTTTTGTAAATTGAAAATGGGCCATTTTGTTCATTTCCTTCTGCTTCTATGAGAAGGCCCTTTTCCAACGGACTTCTGCCCTGTGCCCCACATCAGCTACAGGCCCACAATAACAACAGTAATCACACTGGCCATTGCTCACTCCATGGAACACTTGGTAGGCCTCTACCAAGGGCTTCTCCATCTACCATTCCATGACATGCAGTCAGCAGTCCACTCAACCCTGTGGCTGCAAGACCCCAGAATGAGAGAGACAAAGGGCAAGCCACGGTAGGCAGTGAGGTGTCCGGGGGTCCAGCTCATCAGGCCCATCCCACTCCACATTTCCCTTTCCAGGAAGCTTCCATGGAAAAACCTCTCCAGAGGCCAGCTGAGCTTATAAAAGGGTTTTTGACCTTCAGGGATCTTTTCCTGGGGTTG
This sequence comes from Octodon degus, assembly GCF_000260255.1. Classification (NCBI taxonomy): domain Eukaryota; kingdom Metazoa; phylum Chordata; class Mammalia; order Rodentia; family Octodontidae; genus Octodon; species Octodon degus. Next base: position 8,813,132 of record NW_004524656.1, read on the forward strand.
GAGAGACGTCAGAGATGGCTCGTACTCAGGCATCTTCTCTCCACCTGCCTGGGTTGGTAGCTGTGTGCTTTGCGTTGTCTGTTCTTCCTGGCAGTCATCCCAGGCAGCCAGCCCCTCTTGCACACCATCCCGGAGGGCCATGTCCTCGTTCACGGACCACTGGGTGCAGGCTGCCGCTCTCTCCTGCCTAATTGCCGGTGTTCTTGTTAACACCCTCCCTCTGCCTTCGTGCCTCGTACCCACCCACCACTCATGGCTCCCCCACAAGTGCCTCCTACTTGATGAACAAGATGTAAGTATGAAAGTTATTAATCTTCCTACCGAGGCAATTACAGGCCTGCAAAGTTCCTCCTGAGCCACGTTGGCTCTTCTATGACAACCTTATCAGGTTAGCAATTTCAGATCTGCATTAAGTGTTCAGAAATCAATTTTCAGCTTATTTTGTGTTGCAAAGTTTGCCATGCCTGAAACCACACTGCTAATTGAACAAGAGCAATTGATGTTTTAGCAGTAATTAAAGATGGTAATTATGACCAAATCTCCCCCATGGCCCTGCCGTGTTTGCTTTTGGACCTGTCAGAATGGGGGGCAGGCCAAATCAATCTTAATAAAGTTGATGCTTCAGAAGTCTCCCCAGAAACGGTGCTGCCCTCCAGGTGGGGACAGCGGAGTCAGGAGGAGCGAGGAGGATGGCACATCTGGGGCTGACACTGACCAGTCAGTTGGACAGCCAATCAGGTATGGCCACTTCATCCCTCTGAGAGTCCAGTAAGCATAAGGTTGGGTGTGGTAGTTGGGTTGGGGGGGGGGTCTCTTGTCATACAGATGCTTATAAAACATTTGGGAAAAAATAATACATATGGACACATAAAAGAACTTCAGAACACTTAAATTCATTCAGAAACACTGCAGATGCCCTACTATGTGCTGGTATTATGGTTTGTGTCTAGATGTCAGCCCCCCAAGGCTCAGGCAGTTACAGGCTTTTTTTCAGAGGAGGTAGATGAATCTAAAGATTGTGATTGATTCAAGGTCCAATGCTGGGACTAAGGCTGTGAGTGCTATACCCACCCTAGAGTGGGTACTCTACATATAATATCAAGGACAGAAAGGTTCTCTCCCTCCTCTATTGTTGCTTTTCATATCCTCTGCCACCATGAACTGTTGCTCCTCCTCTATGCCACCCTGTCTTAAAGCCAGTGGACTATGGCCTGAAACCTCCTCAAACTGTGAGCAAAACAAACCTTTCTTCCTTTAATGTTGGGTGTTGAGTGCTTTGTCCTGGAAATGAGAACAGTGACTAATACAGCTGGGAAACAAACGTGAAAAATGTTATCTTAAATGAACATACAAAGAGCATAGATGACTGTCATGTTAGTCAGGGTTCTCCAGAGATTGAGCCAATGGTGTGTGATGATGGCGATGGGGATGGGGATGGTGATGGTGATGATGATGGTGATGATGATAGAGAGAGAGAGAGAGAGAGAGAGAGAGAGAGAGAGAGAGAGAGAGAGAGAGAGAGATTTATTAGGGAATGTGGCTTCCTGGATAGCTTGCCTTTAGGCTGGAAAACTAGAGAACCAGAGAAGCTAGAAGTGTTCTTCAGTCTGACTTTGAGGAGCTTAGAAAGCCAGGGAATCTGAGAGTATTATTCTCAATTTGAGGCTCAAAGCCTGAGAGCTGAGGAACACCAAAGCCAGGGAACCTGGAGCTCTGATGTTCAAGGACAGGAGAAAGGCTTTCTAGAAGGTGGGGTGGGGAGAACAAATTCCCCTTTCCTCTGCCTTTTTGTCCTATCCAGGCCTCCACTGGTCAGTTGATGCCCTCCATGAGTTCTGAGGATGAGACTTCCTTGCCCAGTCCATCTGAATGCCCACTCTTCTGGAAACACCCTCACAGACACACTGTGCACAGGCAGGGAATCCGTATAGCTGAGAGGAGTGCCTGACTCGTGACCCAAAGGACCCACAGCTCCCTAGTCAGAAATGCCACTGAGAGTTGGAGCCTGTGCTTCAATGGCACCAGAAAGGACAGACACAGATTGATGGCAGCCTGTACTGTAGTGATGTTGGGCAATGCTGAGGAATGGAGTCTTCTGGAGAAGAAGCGAGGCAGCCAGGCTCTCTGACCTCAGTGGTGTCTACCAGCCTCTTCCTAGCACGCAGGCCCCTGTGTTGACCACAGATATGGGTATGATCCATTCACACCCTCACATGGTCCCACTGGATGGCTTTACCTCAACTTGAACACACTAAGCAAGAGCCCCACACATACAATAGCTTGCATACAGACCTAAGGTCATGTATCTATATGTGCTCAGAAAACACAGAACCTGCCTATGCCATTTGCATACTTCCCAGGGACCCAGGGACGGATATGTGTAGGTGCTGTCAGCCTTGGTGGGAATGTTTACCCTCTGGTTCAGGTGGCATCAGTTTAAAAATGAGGTAATTTGGAAAGCAGACAGCTCTTCCCTCAGAGGACTTAATTCCCCCAGGGGAGGAGGTGGGGTCAGGGCAAGGAGTGAGTGCAGAGGACAGTGGGATCCGGTCGTAGGATGAGCGATTCTTCCCCTGGACTGGCCTCTTGAGATGGGTGTTGGGGCCACAGAAGTGGGTCCACCCTGGCCTTCAGACTCTAGGCAGTCAGTCCTTTCCCTGTCAAGATCAAACTGACTCAGCTGGTAGCAAACATAGGGCTGATAGTTATGATGGGAAGATACTACACTGGACTGACCTCTACAGTGGTGGGGAAAATGTGCCAGAGAGTTCCAAGTTGAGCTCATTCTACCCAATGCTTACAGTATCTAGTGAGTAGCCAGAGGGCTCAAGGGGGAAGTGACTTGCCAGGGTCATATTGAAAGTCATACAGGCTGTACTTTGCTGTGACTTAGAGGCATACTCGTTAGGGAACTATACACCAAGGGGGCAGGGGGCACGGGAGGCTCTGCTGGGTGTGCCCAGCTGAGGCTTGGAGGTGCATGCCAGTTGGAGTTCTGATCCCCTCATTTTAAAATCAGTGCCTATTGCTTACACAGAATCAGAGATTTCATTTTGGGAGATTTGCGTGTGCACATAACACACTTTAATCATTCCTCGTGGCCCCTTGTCCCACCCCTTTCCCATTTTTACATGTTTTCCTGGAAGAGTTTCAATGTGTGTAATGTGTTTTGAGCATATTCATGCCCCCTCTTAACTGCTATTATGTCTCCTGCTCCTTTCCCTCTTCCCTTCCCTAATAACAGCGTCCCTCTTCTTCCTTTCATCTTCTTGAGGTTCTACATATGAGAAAGGACACGTGATACTTATCCTTCTGAGTCTGGCTTATTTCATTCAACATGATGGTTTCCAGATCCATCCATTTTTCTACAAATGACAACATTTCTTTCTTTTACAGGCCTGAAACCCCAAATATATGTTTATACATTTTCTTTATCTGTTTGTGTGTTGATGGGCACTTAGGCTAGTGCCATATCTTGGCTATTATATATTGTGCCGCAATGAGTACGGGTGTGCAAGAGCCCTTGTGGAATGCTGACTTTAATCCTAAGAGGTGTGTACCGAGGAGTAGTATCACTAAACCAAAGCATACTATTTTTATTTTTTTTTTGAGGAACCTCCCTGTTGATTTCCATGTACTCGTTTACATTTCCACCAGCAGTGTAGAAGGGTTCCTTTCTCCCCAGGGAGCCTAGGTTTTATTGGCCGGGGGGCCAGCTTCCTATACCCCACTTTGCATGAGCTGAGGCTCTGTGACACATGAACATGCCCATGTCTCCACATAGCCCCATCTTGCTCATTAGACAGTATGTTTAGACTCCTGCTTTACAGGATCTTGGCTGGTAGCACTCTTCTCTCCCCCATAGGTCTGTCCCTGGAATCTTACTTACTTTCCCAGTTGAGACCATCTCTGAGGGGACAGAACACATCCTCTTAAACTGCCTGTGACAGTTGAAGCTCCTTTCCTTTGGTGCTGTTTCAGGAAAGGAGAGAACAGCTGGTCATTTTTCCCTGATGTTTTCTCATGTTAATCCTCCAGGCTGGTCCAACCTACAGATATAAATCTTGCCAGCACTTTCTAATCTCCAGCTTCTCTAGGAAGCAGCATCTGAGGAGAAGAAATTGGGGTGGTAGGAGTTTTTGAAGGTTGGTTCTCAGTCTTAACTCCAGAGCTATTCGTCACCTCCTCTGGGGGAACCTGGCACCATCCTGGCAGTGGCAGCTGTGGTAAGACTGTGGGGGAACCCATTTAGGACAGTTAAGGGCACAAGGAAGAGGACCAGTCATGGTGTTGGCTACCCACAGCGTGCCCACAACCCTGTGATCAATGCCTGATGCGCCTCTTCTTCTGCCCCTCTGGACCACATCCTGTCTCCAACTCCTCCCTCTCAGCCTGTCTGTGTTCTCTAAACTCCTTCCCTGGATGGGTGATTGATTAATTGATTTACATATTTATTAAAATGTATTTTAGTAGCATCTTTGCCTTTGATGCCAAATCTCATTTCCTATTGTGGGGCTGCTGACAGCCAGCATTGTAAATGCAAAGACACTTTACAAAACAATTTAAATAGCAATTGCCACCAGCTTAAAAATGAGCAAAACAGACAAATAAAATACTGATGAGGAAATTGGCAGCTTCGGAACAAGGAGGGCCAGGGGTTTCAGAGCAGCTACCAGCCCTGAGTGCTGGGATGGGAAAGAAAGGCTGTGTAATTGGCTTCTTGGAATGGCCCAGATTTTAGGTGTGGATGGAGGGAGGTTAACAGTCACTGCTGTCAATGCAGAAGGGCTCACCCATAAAGCAGATCTGCCCTCTGGGAACAGAGGGGTCTAGACAAAAGGAGCAGCAGTCTTTGCCGTGTAATATGGACTTGTGAGGTTGTTTTAGTCTGCTCTGAGGAGCACTGTGAGGATCAAGACTGGCCTGAGGATCTGGGAGATCAGCAGTCAGGTTGTTTTTGTCCAGAAAGGAGGGCAGGAAGAGGGTGGATGGGAAGTTCAGCCCTGATTCTGGCTCCAGTATGACTCTCTGTGAATCTTGGGCAGATCTCAAGATCCCTCTGGGTCTTTGCATCATGTGGAGATTGCACAGAGGTAGGTATCCAGGAGCCCCTGCCCGGGCCCCCGTAGGCCTGGCTCCTAGCCCTCCCCTTTCCCTGGCTGTGTATCTTTCACTATATTATGTTCCCACTCTAGACCTTATCTGTGGCAAGGAAGCAAAGGAAGTGAAAGGATGCGATGCTTCATGATCTCTCCTCTCCCTCTCCCTGTCCCTGTTTCATCCTCTTCCTCCTCCCTCTCCCTGTCCCTCTCTCTCTCTCCCTCCCTCTCCCTCTTTCCCTCCATCTCCCTCCCTCTCCCCGCTCCGTCTCCCTCCCTCTCTCCCTCCCTCCCTCCCTCCCTTTCCCTCTTTCCCTCTACCTCCCTCCTTCTCCCCCTTCCTCTCCATCTCCCTCCCTCTCTCCCTCCCTCCCTCTCTCTTCCCTCTCCTTCTCCCTGTCCTTGTCCCTCTCCTTCTCTCCCTCTCCCTCCCCCCATGTATGACAGGCTACAGGTCCATGATACTATGCAAGACCAAGCTGGAATGTGGAACAGGACATGGCCACACTGTTGCCGAGCAAGGACCAGGATGCAAGCCATAGGGAAAGAGGGTAAAGATCCCACAGGTGGCCTGAATTTTGCTTGTTCTCTTTGACCTTGGGCACAGGCTGTCCTCTCATCACCTCCCTTCTTCGTGCTGTGCCTTCTCAGACTCAATGGCTGAATTGGGCCCCTACCCTGGAGCTGTCCCCTGGGACCCCTCCTTGGGCTGTCTTCACTACTGTTAGAGTCCCTTACTAGAAGGGCTCATTTGCAGCTATTCTCTTCTCCCTCTCTTTCTAAGATGCTCAGTTTTTCATGTCCAGCCTTGACCTCTCACCAGTACTCCAGTCTCATAAATCCAGCAGCCGGCAGGACATCTCTCCTTAAATGCCTTGCTGTCACCGTAAAATGTCTAGAACCAAATTCAGCATCTTCAGTCACAAGCCACTGCTCTCCCTCCACTCTAGCATGCTTTTGTCCCAGGCATTCTTCTCTCTAGTTTCCTGTATCTAGGCAGCTTAGCAAAACCAAAAACAAAATTTCGAAAAACCCCTTATATAGTGTTTGCAGTTGCTGGGGTCATTTTCTGGGTGTGATTCCATGTTTCTCAGCAGGTATGTGCGGAACCCCTGCTCTGTGCTGGGCACAGGACACATGATGACTCAAGCTGGCACAGACCGTGCCCTTGTGAGACTCAGTCTCCAGTGGGCACTTTGGGCTTCAGGTCTCTGATGGGCTGAGTTACGTTTTTCTCATTGCTGAGACAAAATGCCCAACACCCAAAGTTAAAGGCAGAAAGGCTTATTTAGCTCACAGTATATAGAGATTTTAGTCCATAATCAGCTGGCTCCAAGGCAGGTTGGCTCATGGCAGAGGGCAGTGGTTCATGGCAGCAGGAGATA
>NW_004524656.1:8819723-8837510 GCF_000260255.1 Octodon degus
AGAGGAGAGGAGAGGAGAGGAGAGGAGAGGGAGAGGGGACAGACCTTTCTCTTTCTGTCCTTTATATTGTTTTTTTTTTAAATGGCAGAAGTGTTTTTTTTTTTTTTCCTCAGAATGCCTTCAAGGCATGACTGGCTGTCTTGTGTTGTGGGGATCGAACCAAAGCAACCTGAGCCTGACTGCTTTGTTGAAGCAGCCACTTAAAGAACTGAGCTACGGGGCATGCCCCCCTCTGTCCTTTATATTGTATGCAGGCTACCTGCCCTATGGTGGGTGTAGCAGTCCCATCCATAATCCTAGTCTTAGACCATGAATCAATCATAAACTCTAGTTTCAGCCATCTCCAAAAAGCCTGCCCCCATGACTGTGTGAGGCTTTGGGAGAACATCTAGACACAAGCCACAACAGGCTGCATCACCCAAAGGTGCGGAAACTCTGCTTTGCTTCACTTGGGGAGATTCTGAAGTCTTCTAGTGACTTCAAAGTGCATAATTCTGACTTTGCCAAAATTTTGGGGTGCTATATTTTAAAATTTTATGGTGACTATATTTTACAATGGCTTCTAACATATTCTATTAAGAACTTGTAGATGATATATATGAGAGCTTGTATTTAATCCCCAGCACAAAGCAAAAGCAAAATACCAAATAGCTACAAAAATAACAACAAAAACCCTGCAAAATTAGTGTAGAGTAACTCAAAGACTCCAAACAGAAATGACAAGGAGATAAAAATGTTAAGTACCCTGATTTCATCAGTACATGGCATATATGTGTGCTGGAATATCACACTGTACTCCATAAATGTGCACAACCACTATATGTTGATGTGGGGTGCATTTGTGGGAATGTAGCCCTGCAATAAATGAAGAGGGCGTGGAGATAGGGTCCTTACCCTTAGGGAACTTGGGGGCTGAAGGAGCAGGTATCTGCAGAAAATGAAGCAGCCAACCCCAAACCACAATGCACTGTATTTACAAGACAGTCTTCATTCATTGATTGGCCCACTTGCTTAACTGGTCTTTGTTGAAGATCCAGAAGGTGTTATGCTGGGTACAGCGGAAGCTGAAATTAAATAGTCCCTGCCCTCGAGCAGCCCAAGCTCCCGGGGAGAGCAAAGACACAGGAGCGTTAATGTGCACACAGTGTGGATAAGGAGATGGAACCAGGGAGCACAGGCGGCTGTGGGGAGAGACCAGGGCCCGGGACAAAGAAGCCTTCCTAGACCTCAGCCCAGAGCATGAGTGGACCTGGCCTAATCTTGATTGCCAGTGTGATTGGCTTGAGAGCCGCCAAGGGACCAGTAAAGGCTACTTCCGCATCCGGTGGGTCACTGAGGCATCTGCTCACTTCCGTGGGCTCTGCTTTGCTCCACCATCCTCTTCTGATGTTCCTGCTTGGAGCTGGCTGACCATGGACTGAAAGCTCCAAAGTGGTGAGCCCCAACAAGCCTCTCCCCCTGTAAGTGGAGGCTGTCAGGGAAGCTGGTTAATAGAGTCAGCAAGCAGAAGGTGGTGGTGAAAGAGCCAAGTCCGAGAGGGCAGAACACATACAAATGGCCCGGGCATGTGCAGTGGGCCTGCCACGATGGCACACAAGAGCCACCACCATCCAGTGAGTGGTGCTGAGCGCCAGAGCACACACAGGTAGGCGGCGGAGGAGAGCGCCAGCGCTTTTGGTAAAACTAGCAAAGGCTCCAGGAGACGTGAGCCTTTCATTGCACACCGAGGGGCAAGGAGGATTTGGACTAACAGATAAAACATGCATGGTGGCATCTGGGCATTCTGGGATCTGATGACAGCCCTTCCTACTTGATTCTGGGTTTCTTGGTTCATATCTAGAGAGGATGGTTACCATGAATGATGTGTCAGGCACGTGTGTGAATTCTGCGCTCATGATGTGGCCATGGCACGGTAAGATGAGACATCTCTAACGAGGAGAGCTTTGAGTGGGGGACAAGGGAGGTTTGCTTTCTGCCAGTCAGTACCTGTTATTGTGCCCGTGCACAGAGACCAGAAGGTTCTAACATGGGAATCAAGCACCGAGTTAATAGTTTCTGTGGCTGAAAACTCAGCCAGGGTTTCCTTTGGCTTTAGCAAGTGAGCAGGAGAACTCTGCACGCACTCACGCACGTACTCACGTAGGCATGCACGCAGGCACCGCGCAGTCATGCACGCAGTCGCTCTACTGCTCCCTCAATTAATTACTGGTGACGCCCAGGTGCTCTGGTGCGCAGGGAAATAAGCTGGTGCCTGCCATTTATATTTCCTGTCATTATTTGCTTTTTGTTTTCCCTGAATATTTAGTGAAGTCTTTTAAATGCCAGCCTGTTTTAGCTGCACCGAGGGGAGGGCTGGGGTGTAAAGGGCAGGAGGGCCTCTTGGGGACTGCTGGGGAGGAGGCAGGGGCAGCCCAGTGAGCTGGGGCGCTGGAAAGGAAGGTGGCCCGGGGAAGGACAGAGTGGCTCTCCTCCATCAGCCCAACCCCTGCGTTGCTCTCCTTAGTTCTTCTCTGCTGAGCTGTGGGCAGGCTGGCTTGGTCCTTCCCAAGGGTCTCTCTTCTCAGGGAGCGCTGCAGTGCAATAGTTAGCAAACAGGCGTTGAGCTAGCCAAACCCGAGCTTGCCTCTTTCCAGGAATCACTCAGAAGATGTCTTCCTCAGAGGGCAGGAGTGAGAGACACAAAGGTCTCCTGCATCCTGTGCAACCCCTCCCACCCCGTGGTCTTTAATGACTGAGGTGTGATGACTGTCACTGTCATTGTACAAGGTGAAAAAGACTCAAGGCTCTCCACCGTATAGGTGGAGAAGGCAGCAGAGACGCAGGGGCTAGGCGCAGGGGTCTGTCTTCCTACAGGGAAGGTGGGTGTGTGCACCCTTTTGGCCCATCGGGTGCCCCCAGCCAGGCAGCTTAAATGAGGTGGGGCCAGAGCACCACGAATCAGCTCCATGGCCCGAGGAAGGACTGAACCTACTGCCTTGGCTTTGACAAAAGCATAGGGCAGACTCAAGGGCAGCACTGGATGTCACCCTACAAGTCCCCCACCAAGAGGTGCCCTGGAGGGTACCCGGGAGATGCCAGAGCTTGCTGATGGCCCCACGAGCCTCCCCTCTGGGTCCCTTGGGCAGGAGCTCCCTCCTGTTTCTTTCCCTGAGCACCATTCACAGCCATCCCCATGGAAACTGTGACGACTGGGACCCCGTGGGGGGATAAGAGAGGCAGAATAATCAAGAATTATTTGTTTGGGGAGAGGGGGAAAAGTAGTGGAGAGGGAGAGTAGGGGGAGGAAAGAGGAAGGCAAGGAGAGACGGAGGGGAGAAAGAAAGAGAGAAAGATGCAGAGCTTGAGAGAAGAGAGTCTTTTCTTTGGGGAAAAATGGAAATTTAATCAGATCAGTTTTTATAGTGCAAATAGAAAATCAGTTTTAATAAAGCCAAAAGGAAATGCAAAACAGCCGCTTGAGATGGAGATTGTGTTAAACAGACAGCTCTTTAGGAGTAGCCGAGTCTGGGATGTTTATTGTGCGCAGACAGCGCGAGGAGGGGAATTTCTGGCTGCATTTCAAACAGGCGCTTGATTTGGTTTTGGGGGGTGGGCGATGAGCCCCGCCTCCCTACCCCTGGGCCCATCTGTCCAGAGAAGGGACTGGCTCAAGATGAGAAGGGGACAGCGGGGCTGCCGGGACCTTTGCCTGCGCCTGCAGCAGGAGGAGCCCCTCCCCGCCGAGGAGCGTGGCCCCTAGCACCCTCTGGTGGTGGCTCCCCAGCCAGCCCTGCCCCTGCCCCCTGCGCGAAGCCTGGACTCAGCCCTCCACTGACACACCCGGGTTTTCATCGCTTGATTCTTAATTATAGTTCTGGCCCAGCTCTTGGTTTTATTGCTTTCATTTATTATAAAAAGACCACTGTCTTTTTTTTTTTTAAACGGCTATCCGGTCAAATCACGGTTGATAAGCAACACTGAGCTGTCTTTTTAAGACAGGCCAAATTTATCACACTTAAAAAAAAAAGCGAGCCTCGATGGCCTATTAGAGCCCCCCCCCCCACTTCCCAGAGTGACATTTTAGTAAAAGGCTTTATTTTTCCCCTCAGCTTTCACAAAGCCATTGCCTTGAAAGAGAGAGGGAGGGTGGAGGGTGAGACGTAGGGTCCTTTTGAGGCTGCTCCACAAAATATACGGAGAGGGCATAGAAGATAACAGGATCTGTCCTAATGGGGCTGTTAGCGCGAGAGGAAAACAGGGGGCCTCTGGCACGTGTTTGTCAGCTGTTAGTTTTGTAATTAGAAGAGAACTGTACTTTACATTTTGGCAACACAGCTATTTGAGACTGTAAGGAAGATACCCGTCTGATCCAGAAAGATGGGTTTGGAGGAAGGGCATAGGGGAGCAAGCGGAGTTGGGCTGGTGGCTTCTGAGGTCAGTGTGCTTATGGGTCACTTCACTGCAGAGCATTCTCATCCTTGTCAAGTAGCTTCCACCACCCAGTGTTCCAGAAATGGGGTGAGCTCAAGCGGTGGGCCCTCTAGGGAGCGGATGCAGGGTCCAGGTGACAGTCTTCCTATGGCTGCAGTAGCATCTGTCCTCCTGCTAGTACTGGGACAGGAGTTGGAATGTGGCCAGTTCATGGTCTCAGAAGCAAATGTCCTCTGCAGTTGACAGTTTGCTTCTAGAAAGAACAGAGATCCAGGAGATGAAAGTGGCCCAGAGGGGGCTGGTCCAGGAGGTGGTCCAGGAGATGGCTGAGGGGCTGATTACTGCTTTTTCTGGGGTGGGTGGCACTGTCCTCCGAAGCAGGGCTTGAGGCGAGTTCTTCTGCAGATGTGTAGTATCTGTGTTGGGGGGTACAGAGTGGTAGAAATCCAAGTGACAGGAGGCTCTCCTCGAGCTCACCCATGACTTTCATGTTCTTCTCTGATGCCTTGACTCCCCCTGTGATGGTTTCAGGCTCCTTCTGTCCATGTGTTCGTCCCCAGCAATATTTCTGTGTACCTTGTTCTGAACAAGACAGCATTTCCTCGTAAGCTGCTTGTCTCAGTTACTCTTCTCTCACTGTTGAATAAATATCCAACACTCAAAATGAAGGAAGGAAAGCTTCATTTAGCTCACTGGAGGTTTCAATCCATACTCAGCTGGCTCCAAGGCAGATTGGCACACGGCAGAGGGCAGCAGTTCATGGTGCTGGCAAAGAGCAAGAGCAAATTAGAGGAGCACCAGCAACAACGGCAACAGAGGGCAAGTCTGTCTCCCTTAAATTGCATTCAAGCTCTCTGCCCCAGGCTGGGTAATGTCCTCACACCCATAATCCCAGCAGCACTCACACCCATAATCCCAGTGGATCATGGGTTAATCACAAACTCTAGAAATCTGCCCTGTGACTGCATGAGGCTTTGAGGGGACAGCTAGACACAAATCATAACACTGTTCCTTTTCTTGTTTTCTCCCTTTGGAGGCTGGGCTTCTGGGAAGTATCCCACACACTGGTCCCTTCCCCACTCTGTGTGTACCTCTTCCCTGTCATAGTTTGGATGTCCTCTGCCTTGTGTCACTCTGAATCTCCTTTCCCAGACAGGGAGTGCTGGATTTAGAACCAGTACTGTAACTGATGCCAGGCTACAGTGGGGTCCACAGAGTTGGGAGAGAGATGAGTAGCAGACATTTAGGGCCTACGGACAGTGGGAGGGGCTTGGGCTTTGGAGATGGAGAAGGTATTTGAAATCAGTACCACCACCAGCTAGATGAGTTTAGGAAGTTTTGTTTCTCTAAGTCTTAGTTTTCTCATCTGTAAAATGGCAGAGTAGTACTGGGAGGATTGAATAGAGCGGAGAGTTTGTGTCACCAACTTGGAAATTTATTAAATTCTAGTCTCCCTCTCAGAGGTGACAATTCAACCCAAGCAGGGCAGCCTGTGTCATGGTACTGTGAGGGCACTACAAGTCTTAACATATGGGCCAGCATGCTTTGCCACCCACTGAGTCTATGTCTTCTAGTGCCATCTTGGGTAGGCCATTTCCCATTTCTCTAGGATCCAGTTTCCTAGCCATAGGGATTCCCTTTTTCTAGTTCTGAAAAAGTCCTGGTTATGGGAATCCATTCTAAAATTCTCTGGATTCTTAGGCCTGTGTGGTCAAACTCATGCCTGGAACTGCTGCTTCCTTCCCTTAAGATTTTATGGATATGAACAGTGCTGCCTTGAGGTCTCGCATTATTTGAAGAGTGTGAACTGAAGCTCTTAGTGAGAGGCATTGAGTAGGGCCATGAACCACCTCAACTTGTCAGAGACAGAAGGGTTCCTTAGGACAGAACTTTCAGTGCTCAAATCTGGGAGTCCTGGACCAAATCAGTCTGAATTTGTCACTTTCAGACTGGGTTATAAATGTTAGTTGATGTCCTTTGCAACTGAGACACTGGCAGGAACACTCACAGATGGAGTATTTGCCTTCAGTCACAAGGGGACTGACCAAGTGAAGCCTGGGTAAGGCCTCCAGTCCCCAGAGGAAGCAGGGTGAGCTGTGATTTGGTAGTGGTGGTGGGGTAGACAGGAAGCCTTCCCAGAAGAGATGAGGGCTGAGAAGGGTTTTGAGGACTGAACTGATGTTCACAAGGCAGTCAGAGCGGAGGGGAGGAACATGGGATAAGGACCCAGCTAACCTTGTGAGCAAAATGGTGTGAAACATGGATGGGAGGTCAGGAAGCTCCAGGAGCAGAATGGGCTTTCCTTTTCCTTGGAATACAGGCAGGGGCAAGAGGCAGGCATGAAATGAGATTGGAAAGGAAGGCCTTGGGCTCTGGAAAAGGTTGGGATACTTTCCCACCTTGGGATGGAGACATAATTTCTGCAGTGTCCTTGTTTCATCTCAGCCTTCCAAGACCACTGAGAATGCTTGCTATAGGGTTGCTCAGTGCCAGGGCTGCTTGGCTCCCTAGCATGGCTGGGTGCCTGGTCCATGGCTAGAGGCCAGTGGCCTTGAGCCCAGGAAAGCCAGCTGGTGACAGGATAGAGTTGTCCTGCCTTGGCCAGGCAGACTAGTGGGCTCTGACCCAGGCTATGATCCCTGCAGGACCTCAGCTTGGAGACGGCTCTGCAGAAAGAGGCAAAGCCCATGGTCTGTCTCTGTCAAGAGCGTCTCCCTAGATCTTTACACCCTTGCCTTGGTCACTAGCTCAGGGACTTTGGTGGCTCAGCCTTTTGGGGTGAAGTTTAGTGACCTGGTCAAGGATCTGGGCTAATTCTAGCTCAGATCCTGCAGTCAGCAGGCCTAGGATAATTGAGCAGCCGTGAGCCAGGCCAGACCTTGAGAGTCAGACCTCCATTCATTGACTAAACCTGGGACTAGGACTGTAAACAAATCCAGTGGTGAAGACATAGCGGGCAGACTGGGCTTCTTCCTGTGTCTGCTGCAGCAGAGAATGCATAGCTTTGGTCCACCACAGATCTTTTTTTGGTATCGCAGACAATAATGAGTCCCCTAACCTGTTAGTCAGCTGTGAAGACTTAATCGAAGAATTCAAGGCAGAACCCTGTAGGACGGAACCCCAGGTTCCCCGGGGTCCTGGGAGGCCCAGCGTATCTGGATACTGTTCTCACCCTTCACCTCCCTTTATGTGTGGTCCACGGACTGGGTTTGAGGGGCTTGTTGTTGTCAGAGGCTTCTAAAGAGTTTTCTCCTGATCTGCCATCATTTGCCAATGAACGGAAGTTTCTGGATCCCAGGGCTAGTGGTGAATTTATACGAGTATTATTATTTTTAATAAATAGATAAGATGTGACAGTATCGTGTTGGGGGGGGGCCCATACTTGGAACCCAGTGCAGCAGATGTGGGCTCTCCTGGCTCCGGCCCTCTGCTGTGCTCCTTGCATAGTCCTCAGACCCTTCTGTTACTCCCCCTTGTCCTTCCAAAGTGCAGCACTCTGTCCCTGGGCTCTTAATTTATTCTTCACTTAGTAGGTCTCCCTGCAAAGACCAGACCAAGCCTCCTTGAAGAATGAGAGTTCCTTTTCTTCTTGTCTTTATATCCCCAGGGCCTGGCACAAAGTAGAAACTCAATAAATGTTAGTCAAATGAATGAATAAACGTTTGAATAACAAAAATACCTGCTCCAGCAGACCTCTCTCAGGGTTATTGGGAGGATCAAATGAGATAATGCACATGAAAGCACTTTGTAAATTGCAGAGCGCTATACAAATGCAAATCATTCACAGCTTCGGTGGAAATTATTATTCAAATTATTATTATTATTTTCACTGTAAAGGAAGACAGGAAGGAGAGGGCAGTGGGATGGTCTCTGGTGATGGAAGCTCAGGCTGCAGCCTCGGGCAGTGGGTAGTGCTCTCCAATCTGCAATGGGTCGTTCCTGCCTCGGCTGGGTGGGGACGGCAGCTGCTAGGGTGGGGCAGAAGTTGCTGTTGGAATCCTGCCCGGGTGGGGACCGGAGCAGCCTGCACTGCCTACTCTGAGTGAAATGAATTAAACGCGGAGCTGTACATGAAAAAGGGTTTCTTTTCAGAGCTGCTTTTTCTTTTCTTTTTTCTTTAATGAAGGGAGAAAGATGGTGTACTAGGAATAGGCGAGAGAGACAGACAGACAGACAGACAGACAGACAGACAGACAGACACAGACGGCCCCCAAACCTGGGGTTGGCGCACAGCTCCCGCACAGCTTGGGTTTCCAATGCTATTACCCTGCCTCGGCAACCCCTGGCCTGCAAGAGAGGCCGAGCCGGCCGGGCAGCCAAGAGACGCGAAGGAAAGGCGTGATTGATAATTGGTGACTGTAATTCTATAATTTATCTCTCTGCACCGCAGTGAAATTAAAAGAGTTTAGGTTCCCAAGCATAATGATCATCAATTAAACGCCGAGGAGATTTAGTGTCCTCATTTGAATTTTGTTTTATTTATTTAAATGTTTCTCTTTGTCGGGGAGGGGCGCGGGCGGGCGCGGGCGAGCGCGGGCCTGGGCTGCGCGGAGGAGCCGGGACTTGGGGGCCGCCTGGGGGAGGCGAAGGGTGGAGCGAGGGCCGCGGGGCGCGGGCTTGAGAGACAGGGGATCCATCATCCTGGGCCTAATCAGTTAATACTGATAAACTGCCAGCAATAACTGCCAATTGCGCCGGCGTTTGGAGCTGCCAGTTCATTCATTTAGGGAGTGCGGCGCACGTTGGGTAAGCGCTCGGGGCCGCGGCTCCCTGTGCACCCGGGCTGGGAGACACCGCATCTGTTGTGGGCGGGCCAGGGGCATCATGGCTGATCAGCTTGGGATGGCCCGGGGGCCTGCTGCAAGTCTGGGCTGTTGGCTGGGGAGAGGCTCTCCTGGTTCTCAGCCCCCAGTTGGGACGGAGGTGCCAAGCAGTCTGGAGTTGAGTCAGGGTGGTAACAGTTTCCCAGCCCACTGGTGGGGCCTCCTTGCACAGAATGACCAAAAGAGAGGCCTTAGGAACTGGATACTTCTTGGTGGGGCTCTGCCACCCAGCTACGTGACTCAATTTCCCCCATGGGAAGGAGGGAGCTGCGCTGGATCGTCTGTAGGGGTCCTTAGAGTTCTGGCTTTCCTAAAGCTGCCTGTTTGGACCAGATTGGAGGTGGTACAGATAACCCAGCCTCAGCCCTCCTCCCTTTCTCCCTGAGGATCTGGGCCCGAGTGCTCCCTGGGTCCCATCCCGCCCTCCTTCTCCAGCATACTGTCCGTTTCTCTGGGTTGGTAGCACTATGGTTTCCCGGCATTCTCTGATTTCTACTTCTCACTTGCAATCAAGAAACTAAAAATAGCGCATAAAGGAGCTCTCCAAGGGGGGTGGGGGTGGGCAGAGGACGCGAAAGTGCTCTGGTTCCCGTGGGAATGAGGCCTCATCAGCTCTACATAGGGAGCTGGAAATCCAATCCAGACCATCGGCAAGGGGTGGGTGTGCGACTGAGGCCTTCCTGATCATCAAGGGGAGAGCTTGAGAAAACGGTGTGAGTGGAGGAGGGAAAGATGGGAGGAGGAGAGAGGATAGGCCATCCCGGGACAGCTTCTGAGCACTTTGGGTCCTGGGGGAGGAGGCCAAAGCACGCCCTGGGTGAGTGAGAGCTGAAATCCCGAGTCCCAGAGGGCCTGTGGCACAGTCTCGTTCATTTGCCAGGAGGGGACACCCTTCTAATTTTCACAAAGACATCTTTTGTGCACGCTAAGACCCTGGGAAGGGTTGTGGGAACTGGTTGTGTAGTTGTCCTACTCAGTCTGTAAACAAACAGAACCCTCCTGCCCAAAGATTTGTTCATCAGAAGCTCAGAATGGTGTCTTGTGTTGTGACACCAAGCTTGGTGTGGTGAGGTGGGCTGCTGGGAGGCAAGGGCTCAGCGGTGTGAAGCCGTGGGAGCTAAGACTGGGAGCTGGCTCGCAGGCAGGAGAGCAGGGCCTGAGCTCTCAGACAACTGTTCCTGACATCCAGGCCACCCTGTTCCTGGGCAGAGCTCCCTGGAGCTTAGAAGGATGGACTTGTGCAAGTGGCTTTGTTGGTGTTTGGCAGGGAGGTGGGCTCTGGAATCTGGAGCCTGGGGCTGTAGTCCTAGCTGTACTACTCTGTACCCTTGGTCAGGGTGCTTGTTCTTCTGAGCCTCAGTTTTCCCCCTCGTCTAATATTAGGATATAGTGTATAAGAGCTCTTGGGGAGGGGAGGGTGCTCCATACATGCAAAAGATTCTTGTTATAACTTTCATCTCTCACGCATTAAAGTAGGCAGGAGCCCAACCTTATCTTCTGAGGGGCAGCGCAGAGGGAGGACTTTATCTGCACTCTTGCGTGGCGCTGCCTCCCAGGCCCCTTCCTCATGCAGGGCTATCTTCAGAACCCAAGATGCTTCCCCTTCTGCAGGAGGAAGGAAAACGGCTGATACCAGGATCCTGAGACTTGGCGGGGTTTGTGCCATCGATTCAAATCAAGATACTGTCTTTCAGTCTCTTCTCTGTCTTGCTGAACTCATTCCAGTTCCCTTACCAAGCCGATTTCTATCATTCTTGTGAAAGTGGTGATTTCTCCTGCAAGGGAGGACAGTGAGGAGCCAGGCCCTGCAAGGGCGGCCACCTGCCCTCTCTGACCTGCCCCTCTCGGTGCTCTGAGCCTCAGCTGCAAGGCTGTCTCTTCTAGCTTCCAAAGGAATTCTGCTTCCTCTCCTCCTTTCAGGAAGGCTAAAGGCTTCCTGTCAGAAGAGCAACGAAGGTGACCCCAGGTCCCCAGAAGTGCCTCCCCACTTTCTGTTTCTGTCCCTTTTTGCCCTGTGCCAGGCCAGCCGCCACTGCTGGCTTCCAATTTCTTTGGTCAGAGCAGCAGCTATATTTGGGTTGAGGAACTCCTAGGGCCCAGAATGCTACAATTTCAAACTCTGTGGAATCCACAGGAGCACCAAGCCCAAGTGGGTATGCAGCCCAACAAAGGCTTTTTAAAATTACCATGTACTGTCCTTTTCTCTGATTACAAAAGTAATACATATTCATGGTCAAAATTTGAAAAATACAGAAAAGCACAAAGAAAAAAATTCATCCATATTCCACTGCCCAGAAGCAACCACTATTAATATTTGCGGTATATCACCTCCTCGTCCTGCCCTTTCGTGCGGCTCTCTCTTTATCTCTGTCTCTTAATGGAGTCTCACGCCGCAATACTGTTTTCTCTTCCATTTGGTATCAGAGCACCAGGAGTATTTCTCTCCACACACAAAAAATGCAGTTTGATGAGTGTGGCCAGGTGTTTGGCTTGGGAAAGATGGGACGGGGGCTCTCAGAGGAGATCACAGTACTGACAGATCTGATTCTCAGCTTCCGGGGGTGACAGAGGACTGCAAAGGCCACTGGTGGAGGGGCAGCCCGCAAGGCAGAGCAGTGTGCAGCAGTGTTCCCAGAATGCTGTGGGGTTTGCAGCCAGCCGATCGTGCTGCAGCACTGGAGGGCCCATCGCTGCCCCGGCCTTTTCCCTTTGGGAGCTCTGGCTCTGGCTACAGCTGGCCAGCTAGGGCGTAGGCAGGGAGTGGGGTGCAGGTCCCTGGGGGACTGTGCCAAAATAACACTAGAAGGTAAACTGGAAACAACAATAGCTATATGGAGGATGGCCCCTTGCATCAGTTGGGGTGAGGGTAGAGGCTGAGAGCCCTCTCTCCCATCACCACATATTTGAGAAAGGACAGTAATAAGGGAGTGATGGAAGCCACTTAAACTGCAGAACTTCTATTTAACTGAGTGGGATATACAGGCCTGAGGCCTCACTGCCTCCAAATTCTGAAGGAATAACTACAGGATCTTGGTTTGCTGACTCTGTTCATGCCCACTGCATCTTGTCTATGTAGCACACCACCTTCACCTCCGGAAAGCGTAATGATTCGGTCCTCTGATTACCAGCTCAAAGGAAGCCTGTCTCTCCCTGCCAGGCATTTTCCTGTCTTCACACTCAGCATTAGATGCTCTTCCTTTGTAACAATAACAGCAACAACAACAACAACAACAGCACACCAAATAGTCTGACTTAAAACAGGAGCAAAGCAGGAAGAGCAAAGGACATGAATAGACATTTCTCCAAAGATGATGAACTGATAGCCAACGAGCACATGAAAAGTGCAACATCATTAATCATTAGAGAAATGCAGATCCAAACCGCAGCGAGATGTCAGCTCATTCTTACACATCGGGTGGGGACAGGGAGAGGGAGGGATAGGGAAGGAGAGACAGGGAGGGGGAGGGGGAAAGGGGGAGGGAGAGAAGGGGAGGGGGTGGAAAAGAGGGGGAGGGAGAGGGAGAAGGGAGGGGAGGAAGAGGGGGAGGGGAAGGAGAGAATTGGGACTGTGGAGAAATTGGAACACTTGTACATTATTGGTGAGAATGTAAAAATGATACAGTCAGTGTAGAAAATAGTATGGCATTTTCTCAAAAAATTAAAAATAGAATTACTGTATGAGCTAGCAGTTTCACTCTTCCACTTCTGGGTATATATTCAAAAGAATTGAGAGCATATCCTTGAGGAGATGTTTGTACATTCACGCCTGTAGCAGCAGCAATGATGTAGCCAAGTGGTGGAAGCAGAAGCAACTTCAATGGCCAGGGATTGATGAGTAGATGAATGAAAGACGGTCTGTAATATGGTGGGCTTCCAGGCAGCTTTAAACATGCTATGATATAGATAACCCTTGAGGATACTATCTTAAGCAAAGAAGTCAGGAAAAGACAAATACCGTATGATTTCACCTATAACAGGTATCTAAGGTCTTCCAATTCACAGAGAGTAGGGAGGGGTGGATGTGGCTCAACAGTAGAGGACCGGTGGTGAAGACTCAGGACATAGGAGAGCCTGTACTGTAACACCATGTAACTCAGTTGTATCCCAAATTTTCTGATCAAGGAGGTTATGGGGCCACAGAGGAAAGTGATTGATGAGGTAAAGTGTGCCTAAGGAGAGTCACATGGAGAGAAAACATTCTCTCGGGCTTTCACAGAAAGCAAATTGGTCAAGCAATGGCCATGACCCATCCACATGGCTGACACTGACAAAGAATCTACAAAGTGCGGTACAGGGCTACAGGATAAATCTTGAGGGGACTTGACTGACCTTGTCAGATACAAAAGTTATATTTTTTGTTACATAGGTCTTGCTTTTTCTTGGTCTTAACCATCCAGCAGAAAAGTATAAAAATAAAGCATAAAAAGTGAAACCATATTAATATGCTGAACTATAAAAGGCTCACGTCAACAACTTCTGACATTGCCAGTCTTACGGAAAACCCACTACTATTATGGACTACTGAACTATATTGGAATATTTTGCTGAATTCACACACATACAATATTTAAATGACAATGGAATGCCCTTCTCTGACAAAACTAACCAAAAAGGGATACAAATGAAGGACCATTTTGTATCTGTATACTCAAAATAGGATAGATATACAGCTGCATTCTCTTAATTCAATGAATAGAGAGATATGTTGTAATAGTGTTTGTGGACAGGATATCATGTCTGCATCTTGTACAATGAATAACCACTAAGACAACAATATGCAATGTATTAATTATTAAAACTGTGCTAGTAATCAGTTTTGAAACTGTATCATTGCTATTTGTTTCTCAATAAAATCATTTTTTAAAAACAGTAGAGGACCTGCTTAGTATGCACAAAGCCCTGGATTCAATTCTTGATATGCAAAGAAAAGAAAAGACCAAAAAAAAAAATAATAATAATTGCAATAGGGGTCCCCAAGGGATAGAAGGAAGGGAAACCGGAAGTTTCATTGGTTTAAAGTTTCATTTCAAGAAGAAAAACTCTGGAGATTGATCGCACCACAGAAAATATACTTAAGATTATTGAATTGCACTCATGAAATAGTTAAGCTGGTAAATTTTATGTATTGTTTTTTGTTTTTTTTTTACTATATTTTAGAAGAAAGATCCTTCTCTTGCCTTCTGGTCATGCCAGTAAGGAATGAGTACGTCCCTTTTAGGACCCCTATATGGTTTATGCTTTGTGAGGCTGAGCCCTATACTTACTGGTTACTGCCCCTATGGTCATACTTGAGCTTCTTTTTGTTCAAGTCCTTTGATAGGAGAAAAAAAAAATCATTATCTCTTTATTTTCTTGCATGACACCTAATGCAGTGTCTTAAACGTAAGGATGGTCCAATTAATATCTGTTGATTGACTAAATCAGCGTTTCCCTTGACATCTTTTGAACTGTGAGCTGGAAGGTGATGATGGGTGGAAGGTGGCAGGCAGAAGGTGGGAGAGAGGGTGCCTGGGCATATCTCCCACGTAGTGTGATGAACTGTTAAGGCAGCTGCATCCCGCGTGGTTAAATTTACACATTCACACTACTTTTAGGTGCACACACAGAGTCAATCAGACAGGGGCAGTGAGAGACTCGTGATTCTAATCTCTAGCAGATTAGATGAAAGAAAAAGGTGTCGTGCCCCCTCTTGGTGGTCTTAGACTGAAGAACGTTGGAACATTACCTGAGCTACCCAGGACATGTACCTAATTTTACTTTTCTTTAGAATGTCTGGAGAAACAGATCCACAACTCTCCTCAGAAACACAGAGCAGTGTCTTACAACGCTTCTGCCTGGAAAGTTCTTCCTGACCTTTCACCTCCATCCCTCCTGCCACCATGTAAACTTCTTTGTTGAAATAGAGAACATTCTCTTGCTACCATCTCCCTTGTAGGCTCTTTTAAGAGTTGAACTTTAACAGAATAAAGATCCCTCACATTAGGTACCTCTGATTTTTCTCTTTGTAGGGCGGTTCTGCTAAATTAATTGTCTGGTTCCCTTGAAAAGCAATCTTCTCCCCTAGTTCATGTTCTGTGTTTGACCTAACATGGCCATTCTTGGCCTTTTGAATGGGATTTGCTGCTAGTCTGGAATTAAATTTCCATAGCAACACTGGCAGCCATCTTTAGAAGTCTTCTCCCCCAAGCTCTCCTTCAGTACTTGGTCACAGACAGGTGGCTTCCTGGTTATAAGCCAGGTGTATGTTTGTTCTTATTTCTGACAGGCAGACAACGGCAGTAGCAACTCGTGCTCTCCACAGGATGAACAAGAACTACACAGAGGAGTCCCCTGCTCTTAGTTTCCGGGGGCCTCAGGCTCCCACTGTAACACTGATGTTTACTTTTTAGGCTCACAGCATTTTTTAAAAGTGGAGCTGGAAGTTTTCATCTTGGTTCGAAATCACCGAGGCCTTTTTCTCTAGGCAGGGCACCCTGCTAAGCTAGAAGCAAGAGAAAGGGCTGAATCCTAACTTTTGGGATTTGTCTGTTTGTTTAAAGTTTATGATTTATGGCTGTTTTAAAGTAAACCATAAGACACACGAGACATTTTTTTTTTTTTTTCTTTTTCTCTTTTGAATACACCACTCAGCTCCCTATCAGTAGCTGTGAAAGATCTTTGTTGTCTGTGGAATCAAATCAGACTCAAAGCAGCGCTGGGCCCTCAGTTTGCTGGCCCCTTGCTTTCTGCCTCTGAGCCTCAACTCACTTTTGCTTTCCTAGGTTCCTGTCTCTCCTGCCAAAGAGGATTTTTAAAAAATTAATTTTATTGAGAAACAAATAGCAATGAGACAGTTTCAGAACATGCTAGGACAGTTACAATAATTAATACATTGCATATTGTTGTCTTTGTAGTAGTTACTCATAGTACAAGATGCAGACATGATATCCTGCCCAAACACTATTAGTACAAATCTTTCTTCTGACATTGCCAGTCCTACGGGTAACCAAAGAAGATTTTAGCACACTGCCAAAATGCACCCTACATGGCAGACATCCCAACAAGGGTGCTGTGAAGGAAGGTGGAGAAATAGTCTTTGCTGCTAGTGCAGGGGCAGGCAGATGAGACTGCGGTCATCGAGCCCTCGTCCTGTCAGAATTTTCACCCAGGGCAATACCGTCTGTCCATCCCACTGAGTCATAAGCTGGGGTCATCTTCTGAGGGTGCCATGCCATGCAAAGGTTCAGAGGCATTGCTGTAAGGCCAGTCCAATGTTGTGGCCCCTGCGGAGTCTCTTCTGATTCCTCTAGCCTTGGCTGTTACTTCCAGTCCACCCCTCAGATCTGCTCTGTATCTTGGGTATTTTTTGCTTTTCTGCATCCTTCCTGCCTCCTCTCTCCAGGGAGTGGCGGCTCCTGGAGAGTTTTGTTTATGTTTAGTTACACCAAACAGTGTCTGGAACTGTGCTTGTGTGTAACTGGGCTGCTGCATTTGAAATCCAGCCAAGGCTTAGCTCCCCAGAGTCATTCCCCTCCATTCACTGCTTGTGTCCCAGTGAGCCCACCACTGTTCCAAATATTTCTGGAATTACTTTCAGCGAAGGTTTATGAGCTGAAGAATGAAATGAGTCTCTTTTCCTTAGAATCAAACAGTGTGTATTTAATTTTCATTCTGTTGTCATTGTTAGTCAACAAATATTTATTGAGCCCCAGGCACAAGGTTGTTTTAAAAAATTTAATATAAACTACTTGTCTACCTGATCAGCAAGATTCCGCTCCAAATAAGCTTGGTCTTTTTCCAGAAATCAAATCTATCCTCAGAACATGAAAGATTTACTATCTCAGAGCAGATTTTTCACAACAAGGAAAGTGAATACAAAACTGCAAACCAAACCAAACCACAACAATAAAACAGTGCGTCACTGGAATAGAGGAGGACCCTCACCAAGCACCAGCTGTGTGAACTCCAAAGTGCTTGGCAAGGAGAACCGGGCCTCTTGGTTTACAGCCCCCTCTGTAGGTGTGTGTCCTTCAGAGAACTATAGGGCGTCTAGTATAAGCCACACAGAGTTCACATTCTGAAAGAAGTCACTTAATTCACATACTTTTATGAGGAAGCTTTTCTAGAATTGTATTAATATCTGAGAAAACCTCTAAACCCATGAGTCAATACAATATGTGGTTAAGATTATGCCATTTGAAGCCAACAAAATATGGCTTATGTCTTGGCTCTGTCACCTGGCTGGGTTGCCTTGGGTATTGTTTAAAGTAGCTAAGGCTCAGTTTACTTGACTGCTTAGTGGGAGGATGCTTTGTACTTTATAGAGTGGCTGATATAGAGGTGAGTGTTGATTCTGACTTGACCACTGTGTCGATTTCTTTCTTTCTTTCTTTCTTTCTTTCTTTCTTTCTTTCTTTCTTTCTTTTTTTTTTCTTTTTGGTTGTTGTTTATTAGTTTGTTTTGTCCTTTTTTTCTTTTTTTTTTTTCTACAGTTTTATTGATAAACATTTAGCAATGAGACAGTTTCAAATCAAATCGGAAGTACAGTTTCAACAAATAATACACTGCATATATT
>NW_004524656.1:8841090-8899530 GCF_000260255.1 Octodon degus
GCAGGTAGGGCGGAGTGGTGGGGGGCGGCCCAAAGGGGTGGGAGAGGGTCCGGCCCACGCTGCGCCTGGGCTGGGACTGGTCCCGCCGGCACAGGGTAGCAGGAAACTCTCCGCACACTCACCGGACCTGGGCTAGGACTGGGTCTGGGGGCTCCCGGAACTCCTCTTTCTTTCTTTCTTTCTTTCTTTCTTTCTTTCTTTCTTTCTTTCTTTCTTTCTTTCTTCTTTCTTTCTTTTGTGGAACCGGGGATTGAACTCAGATCCTTGCTTTTGCCAGTCAAGCACTTATCCTACTGAGCCATCTCCCAGGTCCCTACTGTGTCGATTTCTAAGAAGACCCTGGCACGTGTTTTTGGACTATTCTTTCTCAGACAATAGAGGGCAAAGGAATAAATATTTTCCTTCAAACTTTTGGAGACTGAGATCACAGATAGGAGCTTAAGATGTTCTTTGATCTCTCTGAAGGGAGTGGTTGAATAGAACCACTAGTCATGCCACTAAGTGGCATATCTTGTACAGAAGTGACAGGGGCTGGATCTCAGGAAGAATGTGTTCTGAGAAGGTTAGGCAGTGGGAGAGAGGATGGGAAGATAAAAGGTATGGAGGAATCACTCATTGAGAAGCTGGAGTCTGGTTGGTCAAGTGCACTGCTATAATCTGGATCTTGAACATTCAACCAAAGGCCTGTGTACACAAGAGGCTGTGGTTACCACAGCCGGTGGTGCTACTGGGAGCTGGTGGCATCAGAAATTGGGGCCCACCAGAAGGAAGTTAGATCATTGAGAGCCTGCCCTTGAAGGGGATATTGGGATCTCTTCCCCCCCTTAAGCTCTTGTCAGTGATCTGCCTTGCTGTAGGTCCAAATGCTAAATGACCATGATCTAGAACTTCTTAGACTATTAGCCAACATTAACCTTTTTTTCCTTTTATGTTGATTACCTCAGGTATTTTATCACAGTAATAGGAAGCTGACACATGCTTTAGAGCAATTCCTGATTTCTTCCAGTTGAATCGCTATTTGGAAGATGGCTGGGATCTTCTTCTAAGCTCTGGACCCTGCCTTCAAATGCAGCCTGAACCCTGCTGCCTGTGTTTTCTCAGGCATTGGACTTGAAAGCCTACCATTCTAAGCTCAGCTGAGGAACATGTTTATGCCAGTAGGTTGGGTCAGTTTCTAAGTACCAGGCACTATCTGAAATATTTCCCATGCTAAACTCACTTAATCCTAGGAAGTAGGTACCCTAATGGTCCCTGTCTTATGGAGGAGGAAACAAAGGCCCAGATAGGTGAAAGCCTGACCAAGTCAATGGCTGGTTAGTGGCAGAGCCAGGATTGGATCCACGAGATCTGGTTAGAGCTCCCACCTGATGCTGTCCTTACACTCCACTGTCCTCCCCACTCCTTGGCCTACTGAGCTTAAGAATTCACAGATAACTTATTCCTCATCCATCACATTTATTATTTGTTCTCTTTCCACCTGTATCTTGGATCTATGGATCAAAAATGTATTTAGTTTTTGTTTACTGCTAAATCCCAAATGCCTAAAATAGCGGGCACACATAAGATAGGCTGAATAAATACTTGTGGAGTAAATGAAACTGCAATACATCTTTAAATATCCATGTATCTCTCTTTCCTTCTTTCTTTCACACTCTCCTTTTCAGGAGCTTTACTCTGCGTGTCTCTGGGCCTTCTAATGGTCCGGTTGTACAGGTGAATTTCAGGCAGTGTGCTTAATCACTACTCCAGCTCTTTTCCCTCAGAAGGCACACTCCAGTCTAAACCTGTGTTCTGTGGATACTTTTCACATTTAGACAATTGTAAGTCCTAGAGATCAACCGTTCGTGGGGCTGTCGTGGTAAATAAGGCCTGCAGACGTGACCTTTTGATGTTTGTTCAATTTGTTTTAAGTTGAATGTCTGTTGGGGAATGTACATTTCTCTTTGCCATGACCCCTACCCTTCCCGTTGGACAGCCAGCAGCTGTTCATTCATCCATTTTCCCTCTTAGTTCCTAAATGGAGGGGATGTTGGGGCTCTGGTCGGTCAGTCTGTCTGTCTGTCTGTCTGTCTGTCTGTCTGTCTGTCTGTCTCTTTCTCCCTCCATCTTTCTCTCCCTCCCTCTTTTCTTCCCTTTCTCCCTCCCTTCTTCCTCTCTCTTCTTTCCTTCTCACTGATTTCAGTCTAACCTCATAATTTTACAGTTGAGCAAACTGAGGCCCAGAGGAAAGGACTGCTTTGCTCATAGCCAGGTAGCTGGCAGAGCCTGGAGTCAAGCTCTGCTCTGCCTAGCAGCCCGGCTAGTGTTCCTACAGTGTCCCTTGGGCAGGGATGCCCTCTCTGAATAGCAATGAAAATGGATGTCACTGGTGTAGGAGCTATGAGTCTGGGGTGAAGGGATGGAAGAGAGGAGTTGAATGGAGACAAGTCCCTCTTCTTGTTCTCTGCTGCCACAGAGCCACGGCACTCGTTGGCAACCCCTTCAAATGATGGCATTTTCAGCAAATGAGAGGGGAGCCAGTCTCTTTCTTTCCACCCCCCCCCCACCCCCATTGTAATTAGTTGTCAAAAAATTTTAGATGGAAGGGGGAATGCTCAGGTCCTGATGAGATGATACAGCAAAGATTTCATTTCATCTTGAATTTGACATTAAACTTTAATAGTCTCAAGGACAAGAAGCCAAGAGATATCAGATGTAATGAGATAAAGCAAAGTTTCTCTGACAGCAAATTTGATCACAAATGGGCTCCGAGATTGCTTCTTTGATATAAATGAAACATAATTCATCTTCCAGCGCCCCGAATGGGCTTTCAGGCTGGGGACAAAGCTGGCATCTCTCTTGCCTAGTGCTGACAAGTGGCAGCGCAGGGAGGAGGCAGAGGCTTGGCTGGAATCTGCTGGGGCATTGGCCACTCTGTCTAGGAAGAGATGGAACAATCAGCAGGTGTAGGAGAGTATCTGGGGTGCAGCCTGAGGTGCTGAGGTGGGGTGATGTGAAGGGGCACATTGGCCTCCCGACTCCATCAGCTCCTTGCGTAAATGACCATATTAATGTCCTCAGGGCAGCTCATTACTGTATGTTATTGTTCAGACATATAGATAACTACACCTAGTTGCTGCTTGGGTATGATGGGGTCAAAGGTCAGAGCTTCTCCCACAGCCTCCTGGTGGCCTCTGAGTCTCCAAGTTTTAAGCCTTCTCATTCCTTTTCTTCTTCAAGTCACAAACATCTAGCTACCTCAGGAGAGATGTCACAACGTGATGGCCCAAGACCCTTCCAGCAGTGGTTCTCTACCCTCACCCTCCACCTCTCCTGAGTTCCCTCATCATTGCTTCTGCAGGGATCCCTTGTCTTCTTGGTCCAGCATTATTCACCTTGCTTCAATCTCTAATTTTCCATCTTCTGAGAAGCCTTCCCTCCCCTCCTCTGCCAGAAGGCAGCTTCCCTCCCCTGGGTTCCCGGACCCTCGTATGACTCAGAGGCTGCGTGCCCTGTCTTATTGTTCTTCCTGTATATATCTGTCTCCTTTTCCAGATCATGAGCTCTTCAGGCCAGCTCACACTGGAGATGTCATGGTCCTTGACACGGAGCAGCTGCTCAGGGAGGATGTAGCCAATAAAGTTGAATCCTGGGGGTTGGCCTTCTGGGATGTACCAAGCTTGATTTAGCAAATGGGCTTCCCCTAGGGTTAAGATGAACAGAATCCAGGCGCATTTACCTTTCTGTCATGGTAGAAGAAATACACAAAACACAGTGGCTCAAACTGTATAACTTTGTCCATATTCTTCTTGGCTGAGCGTTTATGATTGTAAAACTGAAACTAGATTCACAATAGATCTACGGGTGGTATCTTGTTTCTTAGGGCCAGAATGAAGGTTTTGGTTAAAGCACTTTCGCCTTTCTCAGCTGAGGGCAGGCTGACACCCTAGTGCTAGAGAACTCTTGGGAAGGGAATATAGGATAAATAAAGATTAAGATTGGGGAGCTGTTAGAGTGGAGTGTACAGAGAGGTAGAATAAGAGCTGGGGAGCCAGCACAGGTGGACCAACTAAAGGGAAGTTAGGCCTGGGGTTCTAGGGCCAGGCAGAGATGTCAATTTAATCCAAAGGCCCATTAGCAGATAAGCGAATAAAATTCTTTTGGTTGCCAAAAACAAGAGAATATTATTCAGCCATAAAAAGGAATGGGATATTGCAACATGCTGCAATGTGGGTGAATCTCAGAAACATTATGCTTTGCCAGGTGTGGAGATGCACACCTGTAATCCCAGCCCTTAGGAGACTGAGGAGGAAGGAGGATTGCTGGGAGTGTAAGGCCAGCCTGAGATACTTAGTGAGTCAAGGCCAGCAGCTCAAACTATAGAGCAGGGCCCTGTCTCAAACAAATGATTATGCTAAGTGAAGAAGTCAGACATAAAATTCATATATTTGTAATTGTGTTTATGTTGCATGCTTAGAAGAGGTAAGCCCCTGAAGACAGAAAATGGGTTAGTATTTGCCAGGGACTGGGAGGAGGAAGGTGGCAGGGTGGGTAATGGCCTGGTGGCTATGGAGCTTCTTTTTGGGTAATGAAAATGTTTGGAACTAGACAGAAGCAATGGCTGTACAACACTGTGCACGTACTAAATGTCACTGAATTTCTAATTTGGAATGATTAATATTGGCCAGGTATCATGGTGTGTACCTGTAATCTGAGTGCTTAGAGTCTGAGGGAGGAGGAGTGGCATTTAGCTCAGTCTGGACAACTTTCTGACTTTGGAGCCCTGAATTCAGCCCCTGGCACTGAAAAAAAGAGATTAATTTTATCCTATGTAAATTCTATCATAATAAAAATGAAAACAAACTTCAATCCAATGAAAATGGAATGTATAGGTTTTAGTCTTGGGTTATAGATTTGGGGAATCTGGGTAGAGTTTTTCAACTATCTTTCTTACTGTCCTGAGCAGTTAGCTGCCCACACATTTGTATGCTTACTGGGGCGGCCACTCTGCTCATCTCTCAGAGACACAGCTAGCACGATGGCTATATTCGCCAGCTTTTCCATTAAGGGGAAAAAATACTCAACACTTGCAACTTAAAGCAGGGGAGGCTTAATCTGGCTCGTGTTTTCAGGGGACCCAGTCCATGGTTAGCAGAAACATCCTGGTAGAGGGGTGTTGTGGAGCAAAATTGCTCAGTTTATGGTGGGAAGGAAGCACAGTTGGGGGCAGTACCGAAGAAATGGGTGCCAGGGCCTAGGTATGGCTGCCCTCGCTTGCCCGTGTGATCCACATAGGTACGCTGGAAGTGTACCCCTAGGGGGCTCTTAAGTCAGTCAACAGTCCAGCTTAACTGTCAGAGTTGTCCTTGTGGAAGATGTACGGTGGGATTATACTCTAGAGAGGAGGAGGACAGAAGCCCTGGACCAGCCTCCCCCATCCGTATCTCATGTCTGCGTAGCCATGTATGATTCAGTTCTCTCTCCATAGCTGCCAACCCAGGGAACTGACCACTGCTAATCAAGACGTGGTGCTGGAAAGAGGAGCCCTTCCTCTTGGCGTTAGCCTCATCTCTGTTGTCCTTCCAGTCTCTCAACACAGGTCATTTGCCAGCACGTGCAAGTTACAGTGGGTGGGGGAGGGGGAGAAGACCCAGGTGATGACAGAAGGACCCCAAAGCCATTATTTTAATGGAGTGATTGGCTATGCTTCCAAATCCCCTTATCAATGTCATTAGAATTAATTAGATTGCACATTCCCCCTCTTTTCTCTCTCTCCTTTCTCATCATAAATGACTTTCCTATGGGTACGTTACTCACAGGGATGACAAGTTTCCACATGGTTGGCCTTTTGAGGCAGTGACACTTCTGATTCCTCAGAGTTGGCTGAAAAGACCTCCTCCCCCTGGACATCAATCAGCTTGTCCTGCTCCCAGGGTGCTGGGTTGGAGAGGACCCTAAAGGGTCTCTAGCCTTTGTCAACCTTTAATAGTGTCTCTCTAGAGAACTAAGAAATTCTGTGTCCTCTGTCAGAATTGAGGGACAGTGGTACTAAAGAATTTTGCTGTGCTTCTTAACACAGAATTTCTGTTTCCTGTGGGATTCTCCACTTTGTTGGTGGACTCCACTTTCTACTCAGTCTAGGCCATGAAAACTAGAAACTGGTGAGGCCATTTTCCAGGCCTGCATAGTACCCAGCATCCCTTAGAGGAGAGAGATGGGCTGTAGAGGCTTGGACACTCTGTCCCCAGTCTGGCCCCAGAGGATTGGTCTGTACATGAGGAGGAGGATGGTTTTGTGTGAACCATTTGTCTAACAGCACAACCCTCTATGGTTCCGGCCACTAACCCTCAGAGCTGGTTTCACGAATGCTGCAGTGTAAACAGGAGTGTTCTGGATGCCACCTAAAGCCCTACATTTCCCACCATGCAGGTGTGCTTAGTGGCCTGGGAGCTCTGCCACGTTTCACCTTTCCGGAATGTCCCCCTGATGGTGACCATGATGGCCTGGCATTTACCATCTGGGCTCTGACGAGACTGGAAGAGATAAGTGCACAGCAGTGGCAAATGCGGTCCTCTTCAGCCTTTTGGCTCCTGCACCGTGGTCAGTGGACTGGCCTGGTGGCCTCTGCAGAGTCTGATGCTGGCGCCTGTGGACTGGCCACCAAATGACTACTGCTCTCGTAGGCGCACTTTGGTTTATGCCTCTGGGGGAACATCTGGAGGAGTCCTCAGAGCTGCACACTGCACACTGCGGAAGGGGAGGCTTAGACTATGTGGGGTGTGGGAGGCCGAATGGGGCCCAGGAGAGGGGTTCCTTCCGGGGCCACTAGCATCTAGCTGCGTGACCTTGACTGAGTCGTGCGTCCTTTGGGACTGTACTCGTTGCCTAGGGAGGTCATCACAAGCACCACAAATGGTGTGGCCCAAAACAGACTGTTTCATAGTTCTGGAGGGCAGCAGTTCGAAGTCACGGTGCTGGGGGGGCCGTGCTCTCTCTCCGAAGCTGGTAGGGGGAGAATCTTCCCGGCCTCCTCCAGCTGCTGGTGGTCCCAGGTGTCCCTTGCTTTAGGACACTGTGACTCAGTCTTCCCGTGGCGTCCTTCGCCTTGGCTTCTCCCTGCTGATTGTCTGATTCCACGTTTAGAGTCCCCCTACTAATGAGGTCTTCAGATGTGGTAGGTGAATGCCCACCCTAACGACCTTGTTTTAAACTTGATCAGCTCTGCAATGGGCCTGTTTCCAAGTGAGGTTATATTCAGAGGTACTGAGGATTGCACGGGTCTGTTTGGGTGGAACTAACATGGACCTTGTTCTTTTTACTTGCAAAATGAGGGTAGAACTAAAGTCCTTTCCATTATGAACTTCCTTTTAGTTTTAATTTTATTTTTGCTATAGGGTTTCTTTTTTTTTAAATTTTATTTATTTATATATATGTGTGTGTGTGTGTGTGTGTGTGTGGCCAGCTCAGCCCACCAGGGGGCGGGGCTGGCTGGCATATGGTGCTGGGGATTGAACCGCGGTCCCAGTGCTTTGCTAAGCTTGTTCTAAGTAGGTGCTTTAGACCACTGAGCCATCTCACCAGCCCCTGCTATAGGGTTTCATTACACAGTTCAGACTTGTAGTGATGCTCCTGTCTCAGCCTCCTTCATGCTGGGATTACAGGTGTGCAACACCACACCTAGTTTTGGGGATGGCATGGCATGTGTACTGGGGATCGAACCCAGGACCTTGCTCTTGCCAGGAGGTGCTTATGCTGCTGAGCTATCTCCCCAGCCCCCATGATGAACTTTCTATGTTTTGTGCCATTCACCAGAAACTAGCCCCTCCATCCTAGCCTTCTTTTTTTTGCCAGTGCAAGGGTGGGGGTAGGAAAAGAGAAAGCTAAATTCTTATGTGAAAGAGAACAGATGGATAGGTTTTTAGTCAGTGATTATAAAATCGTGCAAATCTGGTGGGGAGTGGGGAGTGGGTTGAATCTGCAGCCTGCTGGTCCCACTCCCAGAGATGCTGATCAGATGAATTCAGTGGGGCCTGAGAATCCCCATTTCACGTGGTCCTCTGGGGTAAACATTCGGATGCAGATGGACCTTGGCCCTCAGTGGAAGAGATCCACTTTTGCTATCGGCCCACAGCCCTGCATGCTGTCCTCACCTAAGATGTGGGGTGCAGACGCTGAGATGGAGTTCTGGGGAAAGACAGAATGCTGGCAGCTGGGTCCTCCACATTCTTGCGGCCAGGCCTTTGCTTGGATCCCAGAGACAGTGAAGGCCATGAGGAGGAGAAGAGGGCAGCTCTACCCCGCAGGGTCTGTGGCAAACTCCTTTCATCATTGCTAAAAGGAGTAAGTCATATTTTGCAGTCCCAAGTAGCTTTTGTTAACTGGTGAGATGTGGTTGATTTATTTGTTAATTACTGGATTAGGTGCGGGCAATGATGCATTTGCTTTATGTAGACCTGACAGGGCTGGGTTTCCACAGAAGCCTGGGGTGCAGGAGCTGCCCAGTGGAGGCGGGATGATGGTGTCAGGGAAGGTGAGTCAGCACGCTCTTGGTGGCAACCCTCAGGGCCCCACTGCTCCCAGATGCGCATTTCCTGGCCAGGGAATCAGTGTCATTTCCTCATAGGTAGATAGATTTGTTGGTCAAATGAAAAACCAAGGTATTATTTATTAAAAGCTGAAAGTTTCTTTCCATGGTGTCTTTGTGCTGCCATGTTCTGGGCCTGGGCCGTGTGCTGAGAACCAGCCCGGCACAGATCTTGCCGCCTAGCAGTGGAGTACCACAAAAGGGTCGGTTTGTTCACCTTGCTCCCCCCAGTCTGGTGTGGAGGAAGCGAGAGTCCACATCTAGAGAGTAGGACGAGCTGCTCAGCCTTAAGCAGACCAGTCTCATGGAGCACTTGGAGGATACCGCATCTAGCCTTGTGGGGGCCTGTGGCATCGCCAGTATAGCGGCAGTACATCTGCTGGAAGCCTTTTCTTTAGGAACGCCTACGAGGGTGAAGGAGGAGGTTGTGGTTTTTGCCTAGATGTTTTCCCAAAGTGTCATGTGCTCATAGGTGGGGCCTTGGGGAGGTGCGTGGCTCGTGGGGGTGTGCTACTCACTGGTGATGAGATCCCTATCTCCCTCCTTCCGGACCGCCACGCCGTGAGCCGTGAGCCGTGAGCCGTTGCGCCTCTGCCCTGCCCCTCTGCCATGTCTCCCTGCCTTTGCGCCTGCTGATGATGGACTGAAATATCTGTAAGCTGAGCCGGAGAAACCTTTCCTCTTTTCAGTTGTGAGTGTCAGTGGATCTCAGTGACAGGAAACTGAGACAGAGAGGCTGCCTGGTCTACAGGTGTACACAGGTGTCTCTGCTGAGAGGGGCATGCCTTCTCTCTCCAGCCATGAGCCTTGGTTCCAGAGGTCAACACCAGGCTTCCAAGTGTCCCCTCCCTTTGAGGAAAGTTACGGATCTCTTCCATCTGTAGCTTAATTCCTCTTTAAGGCTCTGGCCAGTAAGATGGCTATGATTGAACTGAGTATCAGCTGTTAGCGCATGTGGGCCTGTTTTACAATCTAAGGTTTCTGTTGGTTTTTCTGTTACACTGTGCCCATATACTTCTCATAACAAACCTCTGTGCTAGGCACTGTACTTGCTCACCTTCACTGCGTGGATGAGAAAATGAAGGTATAAAGAGATGAATTCCCCAGGTTGGGGAGGGGGCAGCGTTCGCTTCTGGTTCAGAAGCTGGCGATCTTATCCATTTCCACTCTGCTCCCAATGTGGTCCAAGCCTGTGCATGTTAAAAAAAAAATTTAAAAAGGGACTGATGAGAAGGCTCAGCAGTCTAAGTGCCTGCCTTGTAAGTGCAAGGACCTGGGTTCCTTCCCTGGTACCACACAGTGCCAGCCGCTGAAATCAGGCATGGTGGCGCACGCCTGTAACTCCAGCTCGGGGGAGGCTGAGACAGGAGGATCACTACGAGTCTGAGCTGTGTAGCAAAAGCCTGTACTAAATAAATAAATAAGCATGTGCATAGCCAGATTCATAACTAAGCCCATATCCAAATATACATTATTGGGCTGCAGAGATAGCTCGGCAGTCTAAGTGCCTGCCTAGCAAGTGCAAGGGCCCAGGTTTGATCCCTGGTACCTCATGCCATGCCAGCCTGATATCCAGGTATGCCAAGTCAGCCTGAAACCAGGTGTGGTGGCGCCAACCTATAATCCCAGCTGAAAACAGGAGGATCATTATAAGTCCGAGCTGCATAGTGAGACCCAAATGATTTAAAAAAATCAGATATACATTATCTGTGTTTCTCTCTATGTGTATGTATGTGTTGTAGTTTGGGGTTTTGCAAGGAGAAACAATACAATACAGGACACTTTATAAGATTATTTTATAGTCACCTCAAGAATCATATACCAAAAAAAAAAAAAAAAAAAAAAAAAAAAAAAGAATCATATACAAAGAGTAGGAGGGCCGGCCAGATAGCTCAGGGGATTAAAGCGCCTGCTTAGGCAGATGCAGGAGCCAGAGGTTCTATCCCTAGCCTGCCATGCTGGCCCTGCCCCCTGGGGCACACTGAGATGGCAATTGAGACTGGGTGTAGTGGTGCGCACCTGTAATCCTGGCACTTGGGAAGCTGAAAACAGGAGAATCACTACAAGTCTGATCTGTGTAGTGAGACCCTATAGACCCTGTAGACCCTGCACTAGAGAGAGAGAGAGAGAGAGAGAGAGAGAGAGAGAGAGAGAGAGAAATGCAGCTGAGGGTCTGGATTCCCTGGTAATATCCTGCATGAGTTCAGCTGAAGACCTAGAGCCCATGACATTTCATGCAGGCTGTTTCCTTTCTTTTTTAAAATTTATTTGGTATAGGGTCTCACTATGCAGCTCAGACTTGTAGTGATCCTCCTGTTTTCAGCCTCTTCAGCGCTGGGATTACAAGTATGCGCCACCACATTGGTCTGGGTGTCTGGCTCAGCACTTCTGGGGACAGGACTGGCGCAGCATGTGGTGCTGGGGATCGAACCTGGTCCCTGCACTTGCCTAAGCAGATGCTCAGTCTGCTGAGCTAGCTCACTGGCCCCATGCAGACCTGTTTCATGGATCTTGCACTGGAAAAGCCTAAGGTCAGTTGTGGAAACTAGAAAGTCTGCCAGTGGGGTGAAGGGTCTGTGCTAACAGAGGGAGTATTGAAGCAATGCTCAAAGTAAGCACCAGAGCTCGCCGAAAGGTACCACAGCTGTCCTCAGCAGCAGCGAGGTCCCAGACTCCTCCAATGATGAGGAAAGCAGAGTTCCCGTCAGGAAGCTGCCAATGTGACAAGCTTCTGCAGGAGACTGAGCTGTGTACCATTTTCCCTCTGGAGCCAGGAAGCAATGCTCAAAGTGAGGACCAGAGCTCCTTCAAGGTGAACTATAGCCATTCTTAGCGACAAGGTCCTGAACTCCTTTGATGAGAACAGCTGAGTTCGTCATGAAAGCCTGCATGACAAACTCCTCCAAGAGAACCAGCAGCTCCCTACAGCTCCCTACAGTTCCCAACAGTTTCCAACAGCTTCCCTAACAGCTTTCCTTCTGCTCCAGTTCTGCCTCTTATGCTGCCAGCAACACTCCTCAGGTGTGCATCCCACACCCAGCACCACACTGGTTCAATTCAATTCAACTGGGAGTCACAAGGTGATCACCTGTTGTCAATCCACCGCTATATCCTTCCTTCCTTCCTATCTATCTATCTATCTATCTATCTATCTATCTATCATCTCTGACATCTATCCACCCACCCATCCACCCTTCCACCTACCTACCTACTTATCATTAATTTGCATGTGCTCACCCAGATGAGTATTAGGATGCAGCTCTGTGGGGGGTCCAATCTGCCCTGTACATGGCTGCTTGTCTTTCCATGCTCCTTCCTATTGACAGTGTACTCAGAAGAAGACAGTAGCCTTTAGAAGAAAAACAAGGATTTCAGACAGGGAGGATAATGACATTGGGGTGCAGACTACCTGTGTGGATAGACCCATGATGCCACCTAGCATCTGTGCGACCCTGAGCCAAGTTTCTTCCTGGATTATGTGGAGTTGGTGGTGGCCCTAGCTGCTAGACTATGGTGGAGAGTAAATTAGTGTGTGCTAAGTGCTCATCATAGCTATGGGCCGAGCAGGCTCTGTTGGGGCTGATGCTGTTGAAGATAAAGATGAGGGCATGCTGAAGATGATGTCAGAGAAGGAAAAGGGGAAGAAAAAGAAGGAGGTAGAGAAGAGGCAGAGGTCGGTCCTGATATTAGGCCTCTGAGACATCTTTATCACTAACTTTGGAGAAAGTGTATTCATTCCTCCAGCTTGGAAGAATCTGCATGACAGCTATGAAGAAAGCACCCCTTAGAAACACTTTCTGGGGCCAGGGAGATGGCTCAGTGGAATAAATGCTTCCCTGGCAAGCGCAAGGGCCTGAGTTCAGTCCCCTGTTCTGCAAAAAAGAAAGAAAGAAAGAAAGAAAGAAAGAAAGAAAGAAAGAAAGAAAGAAAGAAAGAAAGAGAAACACTTTCAAAGCCTGTACTTGTAGAAGTTTGCTGTCATGGGAGGATACACCTCCAAGGGTCTCCCCTTCATAGGGTCTTCCCCGGTGGTCCTACAGCTCACTTCCTCACTCCTGACTCACTTTTCAATTGTTCTTGTCTCTTAGAAGTTGGCTCCAACAGCTTTAATTTAAACTCTAGGGCCGGGAGATATCTCAGTAGAATAAGTGCTTGCCTGGCAAGCACAAGGGCCTGAGTTCAATCCCCGGTTCCACCAAAAAAATAAAATAAAATAATAAAAAAATAAAAATAATAAACTCTAAGTCCTTCCCACCTTCTTAGTCTGCTGTTTTCCTGTTAAAACACCTAACTTCTAATATATGATATAATTGTCTAATTTATTGTTCATGGAGGCAAATTTTTGTCGATTTTAATAACATAGTCCTAGTGCTTACAGTAGAGTCTGTCACACAGTAGAAACTCAATAAACATTTGCTGGCAGTAAGTGCTATGTAGAGATTCTCTTACTTAAAGCTTACCACAATCTGACGAGTTATAATTATTCTCACGTTATAGATTGAGGCCCAAAGAGCGTAAGCTAATTTTTCAAAGTCACAAAAGTAAACAATGGGGAAGCTAGTTTTGGAACCTAATATCATTTTAAAGCCTATGATTAGCTTAGGTTTATCCTTTTATTTTTTGGTGGAACCAGGATTGAACTCATGTCCTTGCGCTTGCCAGGCAAGTGCTTATTCTACTGAGCCATCTCCCCAGCCCCATTAGCTTAGGCTTATCATGTACTTTATACTATACTGATTTATATATTACTGATATATATAACTATAATATATGTTATGTAATGGTTATATTGCATTGTACATCTATCTTTCCATCATCCATCCATCTAGCCAGGGGGCCAGGGAGATGGCTCAGTGGAATAAGCACTTGCCTGGCAAGCACAAAGGCCTGAGTTCAACCCCCAGTTCCGGAAAAAAGAAAAAAAAAAAAAAAAAAAAAAAGCAGCAGCCATTCATCTAGCCAGCCAGCCAATTTTCAATACTCACTCATATAACTTTGCCATTTCTCTTTTTCTTTCCCTGGAAAAATCTACTTTATACTGGGCTCCACCTGTGGTCTGTGGATTCAGAAAAGAAGCAGCATATCACTGGATGACCATTGCCTTCAAGAAACGTACAGAGGTTGGGGAGATAGCTCAGCGGTCTAAGTGCCCACCTGGCAAGCACAAGGACCTGGGTTCAATACCCGGTACCACATGGTGTGCCAGTTCTGGCCACCTAAACTGGGCGTGGTGGTGCATGCCTATAATCCCAGTGCTGGGGAGGCTGAGACACGAGAATCACTATGAGTCCAAGCTGTGTAGTGAGACCCTGCACTAAACAAACTGTCTTAGTTACTCTTCTCTCGTTGCTGGGACAAATACCCGACACACAAAATGAAGGAAGGAAAGGT
Source organism: Octodon degus (assembly GCF_000260255.1). Lineage (NCBI taxonomy): Eukaryota > Metazoa > Chordata > Mammalia > Rodentia > Octodontidae > Octodon > Octodon degus. The sequence goes on from NW_004524656.1 coordinate 8,855,045, forward strand.
TTATTTAGCTCACAGTTACTGGAGGTTTCAGTCCATACTCAGCTGGGTCCAATGCAGAGCAGCACATAGCAGAGGGCAACCTTTTATGGCGGCGGCAAAGAGCAAGAGAGCAAGGGAGGGGTAGCAGCAGCTTAAGCAGCTAGCTTCTCTTCCCACCTTACATTGTAATGCAAATTACCTGCCCCAGGGTAGGGGAAGTACTCACACCTATGAGTACTTCCCAGTATTTACCCACCTATGGGTAATCCCATCAGTACTAAAACCCATAATCCCACCCTTGGATCACACATAATCCCAGTGGATCATGAGTTAACACAAACTCTACAAGTCCTCACCCCATGACTGCATGAGGCTTTGGGGGGACAACTAGACACAAACCATAACACAAACAAACAAACCGCGCAAGAGGTCAGGCCTCTAAGGAGCTATGCTCACATTTATAGGAAGAGAGTTTGGTTCTAAACATGACTAAGCTAGAAAATTTGGGGTAATTTTCTCTTATTTCTGTCTTCAAGTAATATTAATCTATTTTCATTTTGTCCATGTACCACAATATACACACATTCTGCACAAAAATCTCTACAGAGGGAAGTCAAAGTCTCATCTCAACATTTTATCTGGTGCCTCGATGTCGTCTCCTGCATACTTCTCGCAAAAATCATGAGACACAGGAGAGTGCTCAAGATGAGATGTCCGTTATGCCTCTGCTTCATAAGGCACCTCTGGCTGGAAATCATGAGAAAGAAGCACAATCAAATTGTTCTTCTGTTTATGTGCAATCCCTAGGGCTGAGAGTTACTTTTTAGTTTTGATCAGTGAAGGAATAATTGAGGCTGGTTTTTTGGGTATAAGATGCAAATTTTTTTCCCTACGAGTGAAATGTAAATGCAACTGCACTTGTGAATAATCTTGTTACTGTTGCTGGGAACAACACTTGACATTTGTTGAGTGTTAACCCTGTCCCTGACCTGTGCTGGTGCCTTCTTATATTATTTCATTTAATGGCAACCCCATCAGTGACTAGGTGACATTAGACCCATATTATATACAGAGATACAGACTTGGAGAAATAAGTAAAATGGTGTGCTCCATCCCGCCCAGTGGTGAGGCTATGGTGGGCGCTCGCTTGTGTGTCCCTTCCGTGGCTACTCTCCCCCACCATGCGCTAGGGCTGTGGATGCTTTGAACTTTTCTCAACACACCTGGAGTCCATTAGTATTTGCTGCCTATACCACCTCTTGGGTTAATGAGTTTTATAAGCTGACAACCAGCTGTGCAAAGCAGTAGTTCTTCCTTTCATTTGTTTTAAACTACCTATTTCGGGCTTCAAGTGGTGCCTCTGTAGATCTAGTGATTCAGGAGTTGATGAGCACATTCATGTTTATCTCTGTAGCCTTTCATCTTGCAGCCATTTATTGTGCACCTGCTATGTGCCAGGAGTTGTGCTCGCTCTCTGTGGATACAAAGAAGAAATCTTCCTTGACCTTAAGGAGCTCTTTCTTAAAAGACTTTGATTACTAGATGCGGTGATACAGTTGTGAGGAAAATGGATTTGGGAACCGAATGATTAGGGATGTTATACTTACGCACATAGGTTGTGCCCTGCGCTGGTCCAGCTGGTGCCATCCATGTGGAATACGGGTATGTGCCGTGGAGTTGTGCAGTGCAGGAACTGGACATTGATACTGGTGACCTGGCAATGGGAACCGAGATGGTGGGGGAACAGAGGTACAGGCAAGTTATTAATATTTTCTTTTTTATGTGTTTAGGACAGAGTCTACAGGATGAGCAGGGTCTCACTACATAGATTAGACTTGTAGTGATTCTCCTGTTTTCAGCCTCCCAAGTGCTGGTATTTACAGGTGCACACCACCATGCCCAGTCTCAATCACCATCTCAGCATGCACCAAGGGCAGGGCCAGCACAGCACACCCGGGATCAAGCCCTGGCTGCTGCACGTTAATATTTTCTTTAAATTTCTGTTTCTTTAAATACAACATGGTAATATCACTATCCTTCTCACAGAGTTGTACTGAGGATTACAGAACTCACAAACTGGAGCTGCTGGATAAATAGGATCCTTCATCACCGCCCCTTCATAGATTCAAGCGCGTGCTTTCTGTAGTTAGCTCTAAGCAGATCTGTGCTTACTTGGGGAGGTTAGGCCCTAACGTCCTACCTGTGGACATGACCATGGATTATGGAGACCTTGGTGCTAGCCAGGCAGAAATTGTTCTCTGCTTCTGCAGGGAGGCTGGAAATCTCTGAGAGCCCAACGGTGAGGGGTGGTGAGGTGGCGTTCTTCTCATTTCCTTCTTGCAAAGTTAGATGAAATAATAATAAAACATCTTTAGTTTTACAATTTTTAACAAATGATATTTGTGGCCTGCTGCTGTCTTTGGATGTTCTCCTTAGATCTGGGTAGTTTATACACAGTTTGAGAAGTCTTCAGCCTCCCTTGCAGCTGAGACTTGGCTTGTGGCACATTTGGCCCATCAGATGCATTCTCAGAGTCTTGCTGGGGGTGGGCAGCATGTGGGCATCAAGGCAGAGGGATGCCATGTCCTGGACAGTGCAGTGGGGAGGAGTTGGGTGGCAGTGTGGCACCCTCTCATACATGGCCCTCAGCCTCGTGGGGAGAGACTAGTCACTGGTTCCAACTGTGTGATTTTAGATACTGGCTGTAGGTTGCTAAGAGTTTCCTATATCCTTAAATAAATAAACACACACACACACACACACACACACACACACACTCACTCCCACACATAAATGTAAAGCTTTTTGGCAAGAACTAGCTACAGTTACCTACAAAAGCTGACTGTTGCTGTAGAAAATGATATCATACCATTTATAGTAAAATCTGAAGCCTCTTGGGCTTATCTTTGGAAAAAGTGGGAGGGGATTCCAGGACACCTGGGCAGAATTCCCCAAGACCCCCCTTGCCACACACACACATTCTCTTCAACCTTCCCCGCCTCACCACCACTCTTTGCCCCAGCCTCCCAGGACTGTTCGTTTATCCTGGTTTTCATTAATCATATAAGAAGCCCACAAGACCTGGCTCCCAGGCTCTACTCCCTGTCTGGCTCTGTATCTCTCTTTTTCTAACTCAATTTCCCATCTTTCCTCACGTCTTACACCTTAGACTTTATAGCTGGCCATCAGTGAAATCCTTCACATCACCAGGGCCTTGTTAAGGACCATTTCCTGGGGAGCCCCTTTACTGGTGGCTCTTCTCTCTTCTAGTATCAGCAAACCTCTTGGCCTGCAGAGGGTTTATGGGGGGCTTCTCACATCTGCTTCTGCACTGTTCTCTGTCATCCTGGAGAAACTCCTGATATGGAACTTGGGTCACCAAGGGATATGGTCATGCAACGATCCCTGGTGGCCTCCTCTCTCCTCCAGGAGGTGAGCGCCTGGTTTGCCATCACTCTTCCAGTACCACCTCTCCAACTTCCCATTGTGTCTGAGCTCATGCTTGTGCAGGTGAACATGATGGAGAAGAACCTGGCCTAATCTCACTGATTTTACTTTACCACTGGCGGCCCAAGTGCTGCCAACAGCCCTTCCATATTTTCCAGTCCTTTCTGCTCCCTGGATCTTCTCTTTATCCACTGCATTCCTCGCTCCCTCAAGGCCCAGCGCCTTGGCTTCCACCCTCATGCTCATGTGATGACTTACATTCTCCCATCACCACCACACCCATCCATCCCCTCCGTGCCTATATCCACGGGCCTGCAAGGGTGAGTCACCCATGACCCTGGTCAAGGTCTGTCCTGCCGTGTACACCTGGCACCACCCGCCTCCACAGATTTCCAAGGACATGACTTGGCAATTCTCCCTGTCCTCTCCTACATCAAGTTTTCCTCTCTCCTGCATCAGTTCTCAGTATAGAATTTACCAGTATTTCTCCTATATTAAAACAAACAAACAAACAAAAACCCCAAACCTCTCTTTTGACCCCACATCTCCATTTAGGAGATCTTAAAAGAGTTGTCATACCTGGGTGCCCAGTTCCTCTTCTCCCATTCTTTCTTCCCCCCCCCCCATAATTTTATTGAGAAACAAATAGCAATGAGACAGTTTCAGACCAAATTGTAGGACAGTTTCAATAATTAACACATTGCATACATTCTTCCTAGTGGTTAATTGCTGTACAAGATGCGGACATGATATCCTATTTACAAACACCATTAGAACAAATCCCTCTATTCATTAAGAGAATGTAACTATATATCTATCCTAACCATTTTGAATACACAGATACAACATAGACATTCATCTGTATCCCCTTTTTTGTTAAGTTCTGTTATTTGAATATTATAGGTGTGTAAACTCAGCAAAATATTCTAAAAGAGTCCAGTAGTCCATAATAGCATTGGGTCTTCTGCTTCACTGACAATGTCAGAAATTGTTGACCTGAGTCCCTTACAGCTCAAAATAACAGCATGACTTTACTTCTTATACTTTGTTTTTATACTTTTCTGCTGGATGGTTAAGACCAAGGTAAAGCAGAACCTATGCAACAAGAGTTGTAGCTTTTGGGTCTGATAAGGTCAGTGAAATCTTCTCAGGATTTATCCTGAGATTCTGTACCTCAGATTGTATCTCCCATTCTTTCATCAGTGCATTTAAATTACTCTTCCTTCCAGCTCTGCAGCTGTCATTATGAAGGCCATGAGTAGGCTCTGAGCTGGTTACTCCAGGGGTCAATACTTTGACATCATGCAGTTTAACTTATGGCAGACACTGCAGAATTTACCACCCTTTCCTTCTTAAGACATTTTCTTCATTTACTTTTCAGTATTTTCCTTTTCCTGGATTTCCTCTTTCCCTTATGATTGTTGTTGTTTTTTTTTAATTTCCCGTCCTTCTAAATGTGGACAGAACTCAGCCTTTGGGCCTCTTCTCTCTCAGGTGATCTCCTCCTGCCCTGGCGCTATAAGTGTACAGCACTTAAGATGAACCCCAAATGCGCATCCTCAGTCCAAGACTCATGCTGAACTCTAGACCCACGTCTAACTATGACTTGATGTAGACACCTGGGTGTCTAAAAATCAATTGCAGCTCCTCCTCTCCAAACCTGATGCAGTAGTCTGCTAAGGCTGCTGTAACAAAATTTCACAAATTAAGAGGGTTCAACAGCAGGACTTTATTGTCTTAGAGTTCATGAGCCTTGAAGTTCAAGCACAAGGAATCAGCAGGGTTGTGCTCCCTCTGTAAGCACTAGAAAATGATCTCTTGCAGGCTTCTTTCTATTCTTGGCAGTTCCTTGACTTGTGGCCCACAACTCTGGTTGGCGTGTGTTGTGCTCCCTGTGTGTGCTCCTGACCCTTTACCATCGGTAGCTATCACTGCTCTGCATAAGCCCTCTGTGATCCCCAAGCTGCCCACAGTGTGGAGAGTGAACGCCAAGGGGTTCCATGGCCCACACCCCTGCTTTCCCTCTCCCAGCTTTTACTACTCCTTCCCTTCCTTCCACCCACACTGGCCTCCTTGCTGGTTCTGTTCCAGGGTCCACTCTTGGTGTCCTCACTTCTTGGTGTGTTCTTCTGGGACAGCCAAGCTTACATGCCTGTTTCCTTAGACCTTTGTCCACATATCAGCTTCTCTGTGAGGTCTCTGCTGATCAAGCAATGGAAAATGGCCACTGTCCTGCCATTACTTTATATGCCTCCTCTCACTTTATTTCCTCTGCTGCATTAAGTTCACCTGAGATATATATATATATATATATATATATATATTCTACATGTTTGTTTCTTGTCTGTCTCCTCCACTAGAATGCATGTTCCTTGAGGACTGCTATGGGTGAGATTTCAAATGTCCCCAAAAGTCTCACATTCAGAAGTAAAGCCTGGTTGGAAGGGGTGGTCACTGGGTGCCTGTGTCAGAAATGTGTATTCTCCTCCTCCACTCCTTGCTTCTCTCTCAATTTCCTGGCCTCTGTGCTGTGAATACTCTTCCTCTGTGACGCTGTTGTGTCATGCAGTTTCCGCCTCAGAGCCAGCTAGCCAGGGACTACACCCGCAGAAACCGTGAGCTAGAGTCAGCCTCTCCTGTAAGCTGTGGCTGTGAGGGCTTGCGCTTCAGCAAGGGGAAAACGGCTCTCACAGAGGTAGAGATCTTCGTCTTTTGTGACCACTGCTGTGTCCCTAAATGTAGAGCAGGGATGGTGTACAACAGTTGATTAGGAAGAATCTGTACAGAGAATTAATTTATCAAATTAATAATAATAATAATTATAATAATGGTGCTGACAGCACTTTGCAATGTTCAAAGCATGCTTCCTGCTTAATGTATCCTCCCAAGCATCTGCTAATGCAGATCTTATTATCCTTATTTTGCAGCTGAAGGAATTAAGGCTTACTGGGACTGTACACTAGGCTTGAGTCTCACTGCTCATCAGGCCCTGACTTTGGAATCAGTCCCTCTAGGTTCACGTCTTCGCCCCACCTCTTTCTGTGTGTGTGTCCTTCAGCATTTTCTATAATTGTTTGAAGCCTCAGTCTCTTTTTCTATAAAATGAAGATAATTGTAGTTCCCGTCTTATAGAGATGACAAGAAAATTAAATGAGATAGTCTTCAAGACTGGTGAGTAGTACGCACTTGATAAATGCTGGTTTTTATTGTTATCGCTCTCCCTATCTATTATTGTTATTGTATCCCACTGATAAAGCAAGAAATAAAAATTGTGGCAAAAGGATTCTGCTTTGAAACCTATTTATTTTCTTTTGGCATTGGCTGGGGATCCAGCTACGGCATTCTTCTTATATCTAAGAGTTTAGAATTTGAAAAAAATAAATTAAAAAAAAAAGTCTCAGTCTGGCCTCGGTCTCAACAACCGCATGTTGGGGTTGGTGTGCATGTGTGAATGTGGGGTGCATGTGTCGGTGCATCTTTATTTTCCATTTACCTTGAAAATTGATAGATTTCCAATTTAGAGCAAGGGGGGATCAGGAGGGAGAAGGAAAATGGAGCTGCCCATCAAAATTAGCAGGGAAGTGGGTAAAGGTCATTTGAGCACAGCTTGGCTGCGCTCTGAATTAACCTGCATAGCAGAGACTTGTTGAGTTTGCAGCTCTTTAAGGCACATATTAACATGGGGAGGGAGGCAAGGAGACGCCTGGAGAGAAGGTCAATTTGTGGTTGCTCCAACCAGCAGGGCTCCTGGAGAAACTTGGCTGGAGAAGCCAGCGCTGGGCTGCTGGGGTGAGAAGCCAGAAAGTGCTCTGTGGGGGAGGGGCGGCCCAGGTGAGTCCCTGCGGTGCGTCAGAGGTCTGGCCTGGCCCCGTGAGAGCCCTGGTAGTGCAGCTGGGCAGGCCTCCCCGGGGCTGGCAGACAGAGCGGCAGAGAAAGAATTAAGGAGAAGTGAGCACAACATCCAGCGGCAATTGCAGATTCATTAATCCTCTATGGGGAAAAGAATGGGAAGCATTTATATGATAAAGATGCCGGGAAATTAGAGGCAGCAGCAGCGCTGTTTACTGTTTTTATTTTATTTTTATTATCATTAAATTGCTTCGAGTCACCTGTAATTTTCCTAGGCTGTCACAATTACAAATCTTTGAGGATTACACAGACACACACAGTCAGAAAGGTATAATTTAAACTTTCAAAGGCCCGAGGGCCTCAGCTCTTTTTCATTATCACCTTGGCAATTGGTGCTGATGGGTTGAGTGGGATGACCCCCAAGGCGGGTCCCAGCCTCCTAGCCTTGTGGTTTTTCCACCAGCCCAGGCCATAGGGACCATTATGTAGCTGCACCCTGGAGGGAAAGGGCCTGAGCTGAGGTAAAGTCCAGACCTCGTATTCCTACATGAGAAGTAAGGCTCTTTTCTTGCCTGTATGCCAGTTTACCCATCTGTAGTGTTGACCCATGACTCACAGGATTGTGCTCTGGCTTATGTAGGGCCGTAGTACCTATGTTCTGTCGTCAGTCATTCTCCAACACCAGATGAATGTTTTATAATTCACTTCAACTCTGACATTTAACGACTTGGAGTTAACCAACTCTGATATTTAACTACTGGGAGTTAACGTCAGAGTCTACAAGTTCCTAGGCAGGTCACCAACAAGACCACACTTGCTTCTGATATCAGATCTAAATGGAGACCCTAGTGGTTATCATTTGGATCTTGAATGTCTTCCAAAGGCCCATGTGTTGAAGGCGTGGTCGCAGCCTACGATGCTGTTGGGAGGGTGCTGGAGCCTTTACAAAGCGAGGCCTAGTCAGGGGAAGTTAGGGCACTGGGGTGCGCACTCGAAGGGGGTTTTGGAACCCGGCTCTTTCCTTTCTCTTGGCATCCTGGCCGCTGTCAGGTAGACAATTTCTGTAATAGTTCGGGGTTTTACAAGGAGGACAATATAATACAGGACACATTTTATAAGATTATTTTATAATGAATCACCCAAAGAATCATATACAAAAAGTACAGGAAATCTGTCCATATGCTAAAGACCAAAGGCTCTGGCTGAGGGCCTGGATCCCACAATAATATACTGCACGAGTCGGCTGAAGACCTAGAGGTCAGAACAGTGCCTCGCACAAGTCCAAGTGGAGGCCTAGAGCCCAGGACAATGTCTCATGCAGGGCTGTTTCATGGATCTGCACTGGGAAAGCCCAACGGCCAGTGGCAGAAGCTTGAAAGCCCATGCCAACAGGATGAAGGATCTGTGCTAGCGGGCGGAGGGATCTGCCCTGGAGCCAGAAAGCAATGCTCAACATAAGAACCAGAGCTTCTCCAAAAGGTACCATAGCCATCTGCAGCAACAGTGAGGTCCTGAACTCCTCCAGGGATGAGGAAAGCTGAGTTCCCATCAGGAAAGCCAACGTGACAAGATTCTCTAAGAAACTGAGTAGTGCTCCATCTTCTCCTCCGGAGCCAGGAAGCAATGCCCAAGGTGAGTATCAGAACTCCCCCAACGTCAACTATAGCCATTCTCAGCGACAACGAGGTCCAGAGCTCCTCTTCCAACTGGAACAGCCAAGTTCATCAGGAAAGCCAGCATAATAAGGTCCTCCAGCAGAATAGCCCAAAAGAATCAGCAACTTCCAATAGCTCAAACAGATTCCCCAACAGCCTCCCAACAGCTTCTCCAGTTCCGCCTCTTGTACTGCTGGCAGCAAAGCCCTGGTGGGCCTCCCCCACCCAGCACCACACTAGTTTGGTTCATCCGGGTATAAGAAGTTGACCACCAGTTGGCATCTACTGCAGAGCCCTCGGCCACGCACTCACCATGATGCCACAGGCTGAAAAGCTATGGGGCCAAGTGATCATCGACTCAGACCTCCGAATCTGTCAGCCAAAATAAACCTCTCTTCTGTGCAAGTTGCTTATCTTAGGTATTTTATCACAGTGAAGGGAAGCTGACTAGCATACTAACACAGGGAATAAAAGTGTCTTTTTCTCACCTATCACGGAGTTCATAGCTGAGGCAGAAGTAGTCATGAACAAAACCAAACCTATTTTGTTCATTAATAAGGGAATTCACGGGCCAGCCAAATAACTCAGCAGATTAAAGCACCTGCAAGCAGGCTCAGGAGCCAGGGGTTCAATTCCCTGGCTTGCTGTGTCAGCTCCCCCCCACCCCCCGGGACATGCAGGTATGGCGATTGAGACTGGGTGTGGTGGCGTGCATCTGTTATCCCAGCACTCGGGAGGCTGCAAACAGGAGAATCACTACGAGTCTGATCTAGTAGTGAGAGCCAGAACACTGTATAGACCCTTCCCTAAAACAAACAAACAAACAAAACAATAAGGGAATTTACAGGCATTTACTTCGTAAGTTGTTTTTGCTGGTCTGGGGACATGGTTCAGCAGTAGTGAGACATGTACAGCATGAGTGTCGCAGGTTTGATCCTCGGGACACACACCCTCTCCAATCTGGACATCATGGGACCCTACAGAAATGCAGACCCAAAGGCTTAGGGAAAAGTGTATATTTTTATGAGGCATGATTGGGGAGCACAATGATAGGATTTAATGGTAACTAGCTTGGGGAAACTTAGTTAGACCTGCTTATTCAGATCCTCCTTGGTGTCCCTCTGTGATATTTTTTCCTTCTGTGTAGAAACTAGGACACCTGCCACAGCGCCTTCAGAGACAGAAGGAGGCAGAAGTCAGAGGATGACTTTTCTAGAACTTATGGCCTATTTCAGGGAAGAAGAGATGAAGAGAATTCTGGTTTCTGTGGTCCTCTTCAAGAAAGACAGGGCAGGGCGAGGGAGACAGCTTGGTGGTCTAAGTGCCTGCCTTAGGACCCGAGTTCGATCCCCAGGACTGCGTGCTGTGCTACCTGGAATGCTGCGAAACCCTGTATTAAATAAATAAATTTTACAAAAGAAAGAGAGCATGAAAAGGTCAGATGGATCTTCCTGCTTCCACAGTTTTCTCACTTTGCTTCAGCTTAAAATGCTTACTATGCCAAGGTGTCATATTTTGGGACACCATTTCCTGTGCCCGTCACTCGCTTAGCTGTACTTCTGTCTGGCTTGCCTGCACATTTGGGGATTCTTGTGGCCCTCATCAGGATTAATCGTTCTTAGAGCCCACTGCAAGCACATACTCAGTTCTATTGCAAAGGCTACCCCTCAGGAGCAGCCAAGGGGGGTGGGGGTTGGCGGTGGCACAGCTCCCATGCTGCACCCCGGGACTTTGGGTGCATCACCCTTCAAACTCATTCTTGTGCTCAGCAACCAGGAAGGACCAGGAGAGTCCTCTGAGCTTTTACATCAGAGTTTTCATATGACCTTCATTGTCTGGGCATGACTGATGGACCAATGGCTATGCACGTTTGGGGGCTAGAGTTGAATCCTGACTCTAACTCCATCCTTGATCCTCCTGGCATGTCAGCTTCTCCCTTGAAACTGTCTAAGGACTCATCATGAGGATAAGTATACTACTGTGTGGCCAAAAGGCGCTAGGAAATTCCAAGAGTTTTTGAAGTTTTGTCAATAACCAGGGACAAGATCCAGATATATTTTTTATTACATCACAGTTCCTAAGGTAAAGTTTTCTTCTGAGCCACTTTAGAGTCACCTCTAAATGACTCTGGTCTAGTTGACGTGGGCTGTGGCCTAAGATATCCAGGTGTCCATGCTGGTGCTGGTGTCTGCAGACCACTTGCTGAGAGAGGCTGAAATAATATGATGGACAGTATCAACACAAAGTTGTTCTGGACACTGTAATGCCGGGTTTCTCCTTTAACCTTTTAGGCATCATTATGAAAACTTTGTCCTCCTTTGAACAGATCTGACTGTCAGATATGTTTTAAGTGTAACTGTCATTCAATATTAGAGCTGAAGAATATGTAGAGGTTTCAGGGATTCTAGGCTCCTGGAATTCTTAGAAAGCTTTCTCAGGGTCATGAAAGGGTGGAGGATGAAATCAGAATGGGACTGTGTGAAGCCAATGGAGAGATGGAGAGTTGGGCATTTGCAAGACTCCCTCAGTAACTCTTGCAATACTTCCTCCTCTTCCTCCGTTGTTACATCCTGCCTTCCCGGTCATTGCTTCCTACCTCACTCCCAGGATAACTATGAAGGGAACATCCACTCCACAGACCTGGAACTTCAGCTGTATCTGCAGAACTCTTGCAAGTTTCTGATTTGGTTTCTTTGGATTTTGTTCTTGTTTTCTGAGACAGTGTCTTGGTATGGAATCCAGGCTGGCCTTGTGAACTCCCAATCCTGCTATCTCAGCCACTGGGATTACAGGTATGCACCATGACACCTGGCCTGATTTGGCTTCTTGGGACGTTGCCCATAGAACTGCCTGAAAAGTGATACCAAATTGGCATGTATAGGGAATGCCAACAGGCTGGCATTTTAAAGATATTCTGAAGGTCTTTCTTCAGCAGATGGCTTTGTCCCTGAATTATGCAATGTTATTGCAATTTAACAAGGGTTACTTGCTGTTTGGAAGGTAATAGATAACTCACTGGAAATCTGTGGAATGAAAGAGAATATCAACAAATTTTCCTTCTCCCCGGTTTAAATTCATGTTGTGTCTCCACGTGTCTTTTTACCATCAATTCCTGTCTTGGCCAAAGTCCCACTGACACTTCCAGTTCCTAGATATCTTGGCTTCTCTCTTTCCTGTACCTTCAGCCCTTTCTTTCTGTTGGGTTTCTCTGCATGGCAAGATGGCCACAGTCATCCTTTGAGGATACCCTCCTAGTTTCTCTTTCTTCTATCTCTGCTCAACATTTGCTACTTTCTCACTTGTATGCATGACATTGCCACACTCTCAACTTCCTCCAGGAAGATGATGCAGAACTGTCATCTTCCTTCCTAATTTCCCAACCATTCTGTAGTTAAGTTTTCTTGTCTTACCTCTAATTTTCATCCTGTACTGTGCGCTTCTTTTTCTCTACCAGGTTACTCCCTGTGCTGAACCTTTATCCATTCAAGCTGGGTATGCGGCTCTCTGATGTCCAGCTTGCCCTCCAAAACACACTGAACACATGGCCAATTAGTCACTTTCAGCCTTAGCACTTTGCTACAATCACCTGGTACAAAACACTTCTCTGACTCCTATTGCCAGCAGAATGATGTTCCCAATCTGTAGCCTTTTAAACTTGGAACCTGCTTATTGTTCCTTCTTGTCATCTGATGCTCTCCTAAACTCCTGGCTCTCCTGAACTTTAGTCCATCTGCTGTGTGTCCACCTTTCCACCTGGGTTCTCATTGTGCTCCCAGAGTCATTACTCCACTCATCAACCTGTTCAACTCCTTTCAGCCACAGGGGACTTCATTTCCAGTCTTAATGGCTGTCTCTGGAGCCTCCAAAGCTCATTCCTTGTATTTTCTATGATATTTACCTAAAAATGCATAAATACATGTGTTTTCACTTCTGAGATTTTCAGCTACCTGAAGGCAGGTAATAATATCAGTAACGGAGAGTCTAGTGACAAGAATGACTCTGACTGAGCACCTTCTGTCAGTACCAGACCCTCATATACAATAAGTTTAATAATTATAAACATATTCCACTTTATTTATCTTTTAGAGATATGGAAATTGAGGCTTAGGGAGGCAAAGAACAAAAAGCTAAGAAATATCAGGAATGAGACTCAAACCCAGATAGACCCTAAAGCCCACTCCCATTCTGTTCTACAACACAGCTCCAAAGGCATAAAGGGAAACCCCTATTTAATGAACAGGTACTGTGAGCCAGTATCAGCAGGGGTCCAAATGAGGTAGGACAATCTCATGAAATAGTATCTATGAAAGTAACTAATACCACATCAGGGACACAATAGGTGTTCAATAAATGCACAATGAAAAATGGATGGCTTGAGGTTTCCTCAGCACTTGTGTTTGCTTCCAGAGTAGAGGCTAAGTCCTCTCATGGAGAGCTAAGGAAGGAACCCTCGGGCCTCAGATCTCTTTCTGCTTTAGCCAAATGGAGTCACGATGACCTTGAGTGGGGCTTGTAGCCTCTCCAAACCTCATTTCCTCACAGTGAAATAAGAAGCTAGATTGCTTGTTTCTTAAGGTCCTTCCAGCTCTAATAGGTGGGGTGAGATAAGGGTCAATGAGTTGTAAACAGGCAAAGCAAACAGAAACAGAAGAGAACATTTTAATACAGCAAGGCCATTCCTCTGGGGTTTAGGAGGACAGGATCATTTCCTTTTGGAGGACAAGTTTTGGAGGTTAAAGTCTCCAACTCTCCTGGACCAGCAGTGACACAGGGACAGAGAACAAATGACCACCGCTCCTACTGCATGGGGGCTCACTGCTTGACTTTCCTGTCTCATGGGACACTGACTTTTGAGGGATCTGGCCATGCTTGGCAGGGAGTTAATTAATGTCTGTAGGATGAGTTTGCTGAAATAAGAATTTCTTTGGTGAGAGGAACAAGATGATTATGGAGCTTTACTTTAAGTAAAATGGGAAAAGAAAAGATAGGGAATCACCCGCATTGCCTCCATGGCTTGGGACCTCTGGGTTGGTCTTGTCTACTCCTGTCCTAGTTGCTGACCCCTCCCATGGCCTCCAGGATATGAGGACCCCTTCCAGATATGCTTTTTTTTTTAAAAAAAAAAATTTATTTATTAGTGTGTGTGTGTGTGTGTGTGTGTGTGTGTGGCCAGCTCAGCCCACCAGGGGGCGTGGCTGGCTGGCATGTGGTGCTGGGGGATCGAACCGCGATCCCTGTGCTTTGCCAAGCTTATTCCAAGTAGGTGCTTTAGACCACTGAGCCATCTCACCAGCCCCCTGGTTGCTTTTTTAAAAAAATTCTTTTTATTCAATCAAGATTTTGTTTGAAAAGATTTTTACTTCATAATACATATGTAATATATTTACTCTTTGTATCATGAAAAATTCTAAACGTGTAGAAATCTACACATGTGATGTAAACAACAATTTAGAATGTAATCTCCAGATTTGTAAAGCCTTAACAATTTTTAAATAGTTTTATTGAGAAACAAGTACCAATGAGACAGTTTCAAAACCGATTAGTAGGAGAGTTTCAATGATTAATACATTGCATATTGTTGTCTTAGTGGTTATTCATTGTACAAGATGCAGACATGATATCCTGTCCACAAACACTATTAGAACAAGTCTTTCTATTCATTGAATTAAGAGAAAGTAGCTATATATCTATCCTTACTATTTTAAATATACAGATACAAAATAGTCGTTCATTTGTATCCCCTTTTTTTGTTTACTTTTGTCAGAGAAGGGTATTCCATTGTCATTTAAATATTGTAGGTGCATGAATTCAGCAAAATATTCCAATATAATCCAGTAGTCCATAATAGTAGTGGGTTTTCCTTAGGACTGGCAATATCAGAAGTTGTTGACTTGAGCACTTTACAGCTCAGCATATTAATATGGCTTTACTTTTTATACTCCGTTTTTATACTTTTCTGCTGGATGGTTAAGACCAAGATAATGCAAGACCTATATAAAAGAAAGGCTGCAAGGACAGCCAACATTTTGGCCCTAGCCTTTCCAGGTCAGTGAAGACTGAGGACATAGGAGAACCTGTACCGTAACATCCTGTAACTCAGTTATGTCCCAAATGTTCTGATCAAGGAGATTATGAGGCCACAGAGGAAAGTGATTGACTATGTATAAGGAGAGAAAACATTCTCTCAGGCTTTCACAGAAAGCAAATTGGTCAAGCAATGGCTGTGACTCATCTACATGGCTGACAGTGACAAAGGATCTACAAACTGTGGTACAAAGTTTCAGGATAAATCCTGAGGGGATTTGATTGACCTTATCAGATACAAAAGTTATCTTTCAGACATGCTTTTAAAGGATCTTGCTTTTTGTTGTTGTAGATGGAAGGATACCATAGACTTCATGAATATGTATTTGGCAAAGGGCCTAAGATGACCAGGAAAAGGGAATGGCACAGAGTCTGGGGCAAGACACCCAGCCCCCATGGACTGTGAGCATGTACGGCTTACCCTCTCTAGGGCTGCTGCATGCAGGCATGATTGTAAGGCCTTTCTCTGCACTTGATCATTCAAGCCACACAATCACACTGAGAGCAGGCCACTGGGCCTGTGAGTAATGTGAGCCCTGCCAAGGATCCTGCCAGGTCTGTCTGTCTTGGGTGACAAAATGATTACCTATGACAATATACCACCTTCCAGGCAAATAGAATTCAAAGAAGATGGAAAATATTGAAAACAAAAGAACAAAGGGGAAAGGGAATGCTGAGTTTAAGAGAGGAAAGAGTGGCTCCCCAGTGGTCCTTAAACTTGCTGGAGTTAGCTGCTGGGAGCATTCAGTGCTAATATTTGCTGGCCTCTACTGTAAGAGGTGTAGTGTTAAGGAGTGTTAGATTTCATCCTTATAGTAACTATATGTGTTCGTGGCAGTTAATTTTTTGTGTCGTCTTTTCTAGGCCTCCAGATCACTGGCAACACACTGTTTCTACAAGTGTCTGTGCGGGTGTTTCTGCAAGATGTTAGCATCTCAATCAGTATACTCAGTGAAGATTGCCTTGACTAACGTGGGGAAGCCCCATCCAGTCCATTGAGGGTGCAAGAGGACCAACACTGTGGAGGGCTGGAGGAAAGGAGGATTCCCTTTTCTTGAGCTGGGATATCCTTTTTCTGTCCTTGGACATTGGAGTTCCTGGTTTGGAGCCTTCAGACTCTGGAATTGCATTAGCCCTGGCCTCCTTCCATACTTGAGTTGATTCCCATAATGAATCTCTTCTCTATCTATCTACGTATCTATCTATATCTAGATCATCTATATCTACATCTATATCTGTATATCTTTTTTTTGTATATTTTTAGGGAGGGTCTACAGGGTTTTTAGGGTCCCACTACTAGATCAGACTCTTAGTGATCTGCCTGTTTACAGCCTCCCAAGAGCTTAGATTGCAGGCATACACCACCACACTGTTTCAATTGCTGGCTCAGCTTGCCCAGGGGGTGGGGCCAGCACAGTAGGCCTGGGGATCCAGGATCAAACCCCTAACTCTTGCATCTGCTTGCAGGTGCTTTTTTTTTTTTTTTTTTTTTTTTTTTTCAGAACTGGGGGTTGAACTCAGGCCCTTATACTTGCCAGGGAAGTGCTTATTCCACTGAGCCATCTCCCCAGCCCCTGAGCCATCTCCCCAGCTCCGCAGGTACTTTAATCTGCTGAGCTATTTGGCCAATATATCCTACTGGTTCTATCTCTTTGGAAAACCCTAATATAGTGCGGGGGGGGGGGTTTACACAACACAAAAGAGGTCCTGAGTGGGTTGTTGAGGACCCTGTGTTATTTTGCACAGAATATAAAAGCTTGAAAAAGAGATCTGCTTTGCCCAAATTTGGTTACATTAACAGTGAGGGCTGCTAGATTTGAACACCGGGTTTTCCTACTCAAGGGCTTCTAGTTCTGCCTTCTAAAACTACTTCTGTCTTTGCAGAACCATATAACATGCAGATTAAATTAAGTCTTGGCATGGACTTGAGTCCTCACTCAAATGGTAGGGAGAGGGGAAGGAGGGGGAGAGGGAGCGGTGGGATAAAATTCTTGTTGAGTGCTTCAAAGCACCTGCTACTTGGCTAGGCACTTTATGAGTTAATCTCACTGAACTCTCACAACACCCGAGTGGAAAGGCATAATTGCCCACATTTTGCAGATTAGTGTATTGAGGCTCAGAAATGGCAATCGATCTGCTTAAGGTCATGGAGCTAGTAACTGGAGTACCAAGAATTTCTATCCAGATGGACCTAACTTCAAAGCCTGGGCTAATTAAAAATATAATTTTGTGCTAAATCAGATAGCAACTCATACTAGATTCTATTAAAGGCAAGCTCTAGCTGAGGCCAATATTTAAAAATAAATTTATAGTTGAAAAATTTACAATTAAGACAATATCAATTAACTTACTTTTCTGGGACTAGAGAAATGTTTTGTTATAATTGAATGTTAGCGGCAGTAGCACTGGGAGTCTTGTGTAAGAATCATGGAGAATGTTCAATAAAGCAGGAGTTAGAGAGCAGCTCAGGGAAGCTGACCCAGGCCACATGCCCAGAAAGGGGACTTGTTCGAGAGTTTTCTGGGCACGAAGAGCAGGCAGGAGACGCAGCCAGGTTAGGCACTGCCTAGGAAAGTAGTTTTGGCTGCAGTCTGGGCTCTACTTGGTATTTGCCCAGAAAAGATCATATGGTCTCAAAATAAAGGACAGGGAGTAAATTAATGTGCTCTTTTCTTGTTCTAGCTCACTAGCCTTCTACAACTCCCCACTGTGTCTTGAATAAACCCTATAAACCTTATTTTGGTCCTCAAGCCTCAGCACGGCTGGGTGGCAGTTTATTTTCCTGATCTCGTCTTCCACCCGTTTTCCACCTCTGCCCACTTCATACTCAGACTGGTTCCCTTTCTGTCAACCCAATCCTGAGTCTTGTATTCCGTTTTCCCTTCCTTCCATGTTTTTCCAAAATCTGCCTGGTAAAACTCTGCTCATTCTTCAGGTACCTTTCTGTGGTGCCTCTTCTGTGAATCCTCCTCTGATGGCCTACCTAGGAGCAAACTTTCCCTCTTATTCTCATGGACCATATTGTGCCACTTGGATCAAAAGTATGCTCTTATGTGTCTGATTTTCCTGTGAGGTTCTTCCTCCTTGTTGTGAGATGTATGAATTAGCCAATACTGAGGAACTAAAAGATAAAGGCTTCATCTATGATCTCAATGTATTTAACTAGTATTCAAGTTTCAACTCGATAATTTGAAATATTCCACAACTGCTTGAGAGCTAGAGACTTGAAATGTTTGTAGAATTAGGATCATAGAACATTCATTCATTCATGCATGCATTCATGACCCTCAGCCTAGTGCTAAAGAAATAGTTCTGTGCTTTTCTAGTATGTGCAGAGGTTCTAGGTTCAATACTCAAAATTGAGGGATAAAAGAGATGCCCAGTATAGAGCTTTCTCCCCCTGAAAACTTTGTTTGAAGCTTCCAGGTATGCATCACCCATGGAGACTGGGTCTATTAGGAACTGCAAATGCCACAAATCCTAGTGCTGTTAAGACTGCTAGGTTATGTGTGTGCGTGCGCAGGAGCAGAGAGGCCTGAGCAAGATTCATGGCTTGCCAGTCATCCATCTCCTCCTGGGCTTGCTCAGGCCAAGGAGAGAAATTGAAGGATGCTGCTATTAAGATACTTGGTTAAAAGCCAAGTAATTTCTCCTGCTTTCAACTCCCACGTTGAAGTTGTTCATGACCAGAAGAGTGAAATTCCCAACGATACGAAGACTCTTGCCTTTCATACACCAGCCCTAGCACCTACCTTGTCTTTAGTACACTCACACATTTACAAAATTAAGTTAGCATTGTCCCAATTTAGATCAGTCATAGCTGGTTAGAAGACAGCCATAACCCCAAGCCAAATGCTTCTCAGTTTCCTTATTTCTCACCCAAATCTAAACTTATTCTCTGAAAAGAAATTGTTGGCTCTTTTCAAAAAATTGGAGAATAGTCTCATTTAGAGTAGTGAAGGGGCTGGTGAGATGGCTCAGTGGTCTAAAGCACCTACTTAGAACAAGCTTAGCAAAGTACCGGGACCGCAGTTCAATCCCCCAGCACCACATGCCAGCCAGCCCCGCTGCCTGGTGGGCTGAGCTGGCCACCCCCCCCTACATGAATAAATAAATAAAATTTAAAAAAAAATAGAGTAGTGAAGAAGATGGCTTTTGGGAGTCAGGGCAAATCTCAGCCCACTGCTTATTGGCTGTGAGTTTTAGGGATTTTTGTGTGTGTGGTAGAAAAGTCAAATTTCTTAATCTTGCTGTGCCTTTTTTTTCTCTTCATCCTGAAAATTCAATGAACTAACTACAGTGTCAGACAAAGAGGAAACAATTGATGTGTTATATATTATTAGATTTACAACTGTGTAAATAATGTAAGCAATCAGTTTACATTATGCTGCTAATCTGCTATAACCATTCACCCCTTAAAACTATCCCCTAGGGCTCTCCTAGCAACAGAAGCAAGATGCATAGAATGAGATTTGTTAGAGGGGACTGGCTCATGCTGTTATGAAGCGCAAGAAGTCTCATGATCTGCCGTCTGCAAGCTGGGAAGGTAGAAAAGCCAATAGAGTAGTTCTACTTCAAGACTGAAGAGCCAGATCTATCCCTGATGTCTTGGACAGAAGGAAGCGGTGTCCCACCTCCAGGACTGCCTTCACCTTTTGGTTCTGCAGGGGTCCTCAATATATTTGAGGATGCCCACCCATGTTGGTGAGGGTATTCTTGATATTCTTTATTCAATCTGTTGATTCCAAAGCCAGTTTTTCTTGGGAGCACTATCTCAGAATCCCTAGAAATGATATTTTACCAGCTGTCTGTGTATCAGATATTATTCCAGCCAAGTGGCCATGTGAAATAATCATCACACCCCCAAAGTCGTAAAACTCATTTCATTTTTTTTTCCTGAGTGATCTCTCAATGAAACTCAAATTTGAACATAAAATTTGTGGCATATTTGGTTACATGTGATTGCTATTCAAGCGCCCTCTCGTACTCAGTTGTGTGCAATAAATATTCACTTAGTGTTTCCTTGCAGAGAAGGGTTGTGCTGAGCTGTGAAAGGTTTTGGGGTAAAATGGTAGTAGAGACACCTTTGCCCTCAGGGAGCTGGTAATACAGTTGGACAAAAAGAAAGTCACCTAACTTCTGGAAAGCACCACTGAATATGGAAACTTGAAAATGAAATTCAAACACAATGATTAGGTTAGTGGCACTAAGCTATGTCAGTGTCCTGGCTTATTTTAATTATGGTTTCCCTTCCCCGCTATCATCAAATTAAAAAATCCTCACCATGGTAGTCTAGCAACACTGTTATATTGTCATCCTGCAAATTATGTGCAAAGAACAAATTGTTTTCAGGGTAAGTTTCAAGTAAATTTATGAGCTTATGGACAAATTGGCCATTATTGCTTTCAAAATAATTTAAATACTAAGTCAATTGACTAATTTTCAATCTTCAAAAAAGAATAGCATCTCAAGTGCATTTCTGGAGCTTTCAGATTCGTAAATTTTGCTGTCAAGCATTTTTCTTTGGAACACTTGCAACCAGGACTACAAAGAGAGGATTCTACTCAGCCTGGGGCAGGGAGGCTGACAGGCGCTTGCAATGGTCAAGGGCCTTGTCCATGTTGGTGCAGTGAGGGGGCTGGTCAGGATTTGGAACCCAGGACCCCTGACTTCGAGTCTTGTGTTCTTTTTGCTACATTACTCTGTAGTCAACTAGTTATGCTCCATTTAGCTAACATTTAATTAGCTGGAAGTGGAAACAGATAACCTTGAAATTAATTCAAGTTAATGTTAAATGTTGTTAACTTTTTATTAGTTGAATGTTTCCATTAACTTTTCCAATGACTGCTTTTTTGTATACCCTCACAGCAGTGAACAAAATTGAGTAAGTGTTCAATAAGTATTTATCGAATAAACAAATAGCTTAGCTGGTCGGGTTTGGCTGCAGGGTGGGGTTAGGAGGTTGAGTCACTGAAGACAAAGTTGAGCATTTAATTCACTCTTCCATTTGTCAAGTATTTATTAAGTCTCTGTGTAAGGCACTCCATGGAGGAGAATGTAGTACACAAGTGGCCCTTGGCAAGTTATTTAACTTCTCTGAGCCTCAGTTGCCTTGGCTTTTAAAATGAGGAATAATGATAGTACCTAGCTCACATAATTGCCATTAGGACCAAATAAGACAGCGTACTCAAAGAGTTCCATACAGAAGCTCGCACGTGGTGGTAGGTGCTCAGTCAGTTAGAAAAGTAATAATTCTCAATCTCCATGCTATATGCGTATGTGTGGTTCCTACTGAAGGATCTGCAGCCTACAATGAAGTCATTTCTTGCACTCTGAATAGCAGGCAGAGAAAGCCACAGCTGGGTTGTTTCAGAGCAGAGGAGGGGAACAGAGGAAAGTTATGCAAGCCAAGCTAGGCTCTTGAAGCCTCAGCAAAAGAAAAGCCTAAACCCCTTAATTTTAGGTGAGGAAGGGAGTGAGATTCAGGTATGCTGGGAGTTGGCCATACACTGTGCTCCACATGGGGCCTCCCTTCCACATCTTCGGAGAGCTCTGGGTCCTTGGGTTCTTTAGCTAACGGCCTAAAACAACTGTGTGTGCAGGGATGCCAAAATGGGCCTGCAGCACAGAGATGAGGCTGGGCTTATGCTACCTAAAGACAGAGTAGCTAAGTCAAGGCAGAATGATGGGAGTGTTATCTGGTTCTCTGTCTCCTTCTCTAGCAGAAGGAAAGAACTTTGTCTGGGGCCACAGGGGCTCCTGCCTCTGCCCTACCCTGAGCAGGGGCTCCTGAAGCAGAGCACTAAGAAGGAGAGGGAAGGCCTAAGCACCCAGCTCTTCCTCTGCAGAGAAGTAGTAAGTGGGCACAGGGAGACCCCTGCATGGCCCAGCCCCACCTGCGCTGCAGTCTGGGTGGGCAGCAGTGCTGCTCTAATGAATGAAGCTGCTGGTGAGCTCATTTACAGTCTGACATTGGAGCTGGCCCACCGCTGCTAGAGGAGGCCACTTAGGACGACAGCAAATCAACCTACCCTGCTCTGGTAGCAGTTGGCTTTCATTAGAGATAGGATAGCATGGAGGCAGGAGAGGGGTGGAGTGGGCAAAGAAACACAACTCTGCCAGCTCTCTCACCTTTTCAGATTTCCACATCCCAGGAGGATTCTGGGGGAGTCTGGTGGATTGGACAAATGGCTGATTATCTCCAGCATAGTGGTAGCAATCAGTATCTCTCTCTTCCATGGAAAGAAAAGAGTGAAACACCAGGTTTCTGATTGAATCTTACAGGAGACTGGTGATTTGTCACACATTGTCCCCCCCCCCCGTACATCATGCTTCCTTTCCTTTCTTCATTTCTGTCTGTCCTTTGTGTGTCCGTGTATCTCCTCACCTTTTACGTCTGCCTCCTCATGTTTCTTCCTCAGTTGCGGCTGAAGCATTATTACCATTGAGAGAGATGCAACGTGCACTGGAGAGGTACCCCTTGGAAATGTGTGGGATTCTGATAGCCGCGGTGAGCGAGGGCCAGCACTGACTATCAGCAATCAATGGATCAATGGGTAAGAGCCAGGAATGCTGCACTTCCTACAAGGAACAGGTTGATCCCACACAACAAAGGTCCATCCTACCCCAAATGCCAGATATGACCTGGTTCAAAGTATAGGGAGAGACACATGAGGGTATTCAGAGTTGACTTGATGAGGAGTGACTCATGCTAACCAGACTTATAAGAGACTGATGAAGAATGACAAGGGGATAGTTTACAAAAGGGACATTCCTTTTCAGTGGACAGATGGTTTCTATCAGCTATTTGGAATCTTCCTTTATATCAGAGCAATGGGAAAGCCAACGAATGGCCCAAAAGTGGGAATGGACTGGGGTCTAGGAGGGGTCCTGCAAATGAGTTACTTCCCTTATCACTGCTACAACTTGCCTTTTAGAGTCTAGAATCCTCATGCCAGTTCATGGCCCTCCCTGTTAGGGCTGAGCGAACCACAGTAGAAGCTGAATGCACCTAGGTGAACACCTGCTCTTCGGGCAACTACCTCTCAAAGACCTGGGAAGCAGCATCCCTGGCTGGGGCTCGTGCTTTAGAGGGCCCCTCTCTGGCCCTTCTCCTCCTGGGACCTTGGCATTCGCCCAGCTTGCTGCTACGGCCTTCTTCCCAGACCCATTCTGGTGCACATGTGCCGAAGACACAAAGGTGGCCAGAGAGCAGCTGTTCTGCAGAGCAGCATAGAAAGCAGGGATGTGCAGCAGGCTTTCTTTTTTCAGGGATTCCTAATATCTGAGCTATCATCACATGCAGTCTTCCTTGAGAAAATGCTTCTGCTCCCTTGATTGGATTTGGGGCCATTGGCTGCTCACTCAACAGATCTTGGGTTTCTCTCCAGTGACTTCTCAGAAGGTTAACCACATACACTTTGTTGGTTTTATAAATGTCCACATCTCTTCTGAGGGTTCTCTGGGGCAGATGATGTGGGCCTGCGCTCACAGCAACCTCCCATAGTTACCATGTCGGCTCCTATGGTGTCACTGACTGTCCCAGCTCTGTCCTTATTATGTTTGTTCCTATGTCTGTTTGCCCCAGTGTTTTGTTTATTCTGTTTTCTTAAAATTTCTGCCTCTTAGGGACCACGGTACACAACCATAAATGTATCCCATCAAGCCGTAAATTTGCAGGGTCGGTATAGCTTCCATAGAAACATTAGAGGTTTTGATGTTTCAGGCTGCAGTTCTAGCAGTTTCTTTGATCTTTTACTGACCAGTAAATTATTTATCGGGTCTGCCATAAAGATAAAGCAAAGCCTATAAACTATATTTATAGTACCCCCAAAAAATCATCTCTCCTCCTACCTGGCATTTTCTGAGGTGCACCATGATGCTAATGCAGTCTCTGGGGCCATGTCGTTGTCTTGTCTGCTCCCTGCCCCTTTGGCACATCTTTATTTTTTGGGGGGGGGTAACGGGGGACAATTTGTCTTCATTTCAAAGTTTGCTTCATTTCGAGAGTCCAAGGGAAGATCTTTCTGCGGATTGGTGTTAGGGCCCAGTGGCCCCTCCCTGGACACATCTTTTCTTTGCTTCAATCTCAGGCTGATCTCAGCTCTTCCTACAGAAACCTGACCTCCTCAGACCCCAGGCTCCATCCAGCTCTACCCCAACCGCTGACCCACTCTCCTGGAACCTATTGGCCTTGAAGGTCTAGAACATCTGGCTGCCCCTGGGAAAATGACTCGTGCCTAATCAGGGGCCAGTGCCAAGTGACACCAGGCTGCCAGGCAGGGAGGCCGCCACCGAGCACGTGCCAGAGTGAGCGCGTATGGGTGCAGATGCCTGCCGTCCACGAGGCCCCACGTCCATTTTATTTCTCCTTCAGCTTTTAACTAGCACCTTCCTCAATTAAAGTGGCGAGCCAGAGCAGACGAGGAAATCAGTGGGTCTCTTCCCGAACATCAATAAAACAAATTTCTCTCCGGGATACCTATTTGTTATTTGGATATCAGACTGACTGTAATCTGTTTCCATTTTCCTTCTACATGTCCCCCGCCAGAAGCTAGAGGCTCAGCCGCGAATATCCTGCTGTTTCCATTTGGCTGAACGAGAGGATAGATTAGGTTCCTATTTGCTATGCGGACGCTCCCATCTGATATCCATTAGCTGTGTCAGGAGAGCCCGGAAAAATGTGTCTCCCCTATTTGTTCTGGGTGTGGTAGGGTGGGATGAAGTTTGTTTGTTTGTTTGTTTGTTTGTTTTTTAAGAATCACCAGCGGCCTCGAAGATACCACTTTTGCTTCCCTTCTGTTGCTGTTTGGCAACAAGTCATACCCCAAGTCACTTCTAGTCTGAGAGTTGTAGATATCAGGCCCATTCCCTGCTGCTGCTGGAGAAGGAGTGAGACCATGTGGGAAGGTGGGCAAGAGCCTTGGAGGCAGTCCCCTCAAATGCTAGACAGCAAGGTGCTCCATTGTACAAAAGGGGAAACGGAGGTCTAGAGAAATTAAGTTGATTGCTTCCATCCTTTATGCTGACTTGAGGGTTTTCTGCCAGCCTGGCTGTGCCTTGCTGCCTACTCCCCATGGTCCTTGAAAAGCCCGGTGTCATGCATGGTTTATATGTGAATTGCAGATAATCAGAAAGGCAGGGGCCACGTCTACTATTTTGCTGTCTAATGGGTCACTTGGTAAGGTGTTGGGCTCACCGTGAGCTCATGGTATGCCCTGGGTGGCTAAGCCCTTGGAAGTACTGTGGAGGTCATGGCTGCTTAAAGCCCTTGCTTATCGAGTCCTTTCTATGTGGGGGTACTTCCAAACTTCTCAACCCAGAGCTGTCTGGGGCTCCTGAGCTCCTTCCTGTCCTCTTGCAGGGTCCATGCCTCCTGTGCTGGCTGCAGACCTGTTGTTCCTCTTCTTCCCTGAGTGCCCCTTTCCTGTCCCACCTCTGCCAGTACTGTATTGTTGGGGACAGCCTTCTGTCATCTGTTTGTCTCGTCTTCCACTGCCCTGCCAGCAGCTGCTGTGATTCAGGTATCCCCCACTTCAGGGGGCGGCTTCTTGTAAAAGACAGTGTTTCCAATGACACCAACAATCCTTCAGAAGTGACAAGACCTGTCTCTGCATCTCATAGCCTGCCATAACGTTCTCAACCCAGGGCCTAAGTGACTTGTCATCTTCTGTCAGTCGCTGGCTTGCTGGGCAGGTGCTCCCTCTCCTCCCTCCCCACTGGAACCATAATCCCTTCCCTTTGATAGCACAATTGTCTCCGTGGCACTGAGCAGCCCGAGCCACTCTGTGGGAGCTCTCAGCGTGCAGAGGAAGATGGAAATAACAGCAACAAAGACCCTCTTAAGAAGAGAATGTGTCCATCTCCACAGCCGCTCCCCTCTGCCTCTTCCCATTCCCCATAAGAAAAACTTCGAGTAGGGACGAGATACAGGAAGGGGGCAAAGGGCAGAACGGCCCTGAGATGGAAGGCCCTGCTACCTGCTGCTGCTCCTGTGGGGTTATTTATTCTCCCACTTGAGCAGCATCCCCATGAAAGCTTGCTTGGCAGCAGGGGAACATGGTGTCCCACAGCAAGGTGGGTCCAGGTTCTAGAAGCAGCTGCTGGGACCAGAGTGGCCCCATAACTGCCCCTCCTTAGGATGCCACAGGACTCAGCCTTTGGGCCTTTGCACGTGCTGTTTCTTCTGCCTGCTAGCTCCTACTCCTCCTTCAAATCAGTTTAACTGTCACTTCCTCTAGGGGTCCTTTTGCATTAGGTTTTGCCTCATTTTCCACTTGACTGTTAACTCCAGGAAGGCAGGAATCATGTTGGAGTTTTTTTGTTTTTGTTTTTGTTTTTTTTTCATATATTCCCAGTACCCAACCCAGTGCCTGCCATAAAGCGGCTGTGCAGTAAGCTCTTACTGAGGAAAAGAGTAGGACAAAACAATGAACTGGGCTCTGCCTTAGCCATTTGCTTGGGCCTGTTCTGTTCACGGAGTGTGCGTTAAATCCTTGTGTGAGCCAGACTGTCCACCAAGCCAAGGGAGCTCCTGGATCTCAGACCTGCCAGCAAAGCTGTGGACATTATGAGCAGACATCATGTCTAGCAGAAGAGATAGGGTGGGATGGCACAGTCCTTCTGAAGGCCCCTGCGCCTGATTCCTGAGCCCAGGTACCCAGCTTTCCTAAGCCTAGACTCTTCCTATGCCAGTCTGATCTTGGTTCTTCCCAGCAGAGGTGCCTGTGCCTTGGCCCAGGTCTGTGGCTGATTACCATTTCTGCCTTCTCATCCATGGCTTTCTCATGCTGAGCAGTACTAGTATGGAAGGAGAGAGGCAGGACTGTGCCCAGGTAATCCAGCATGGGGCTCCTGCCTGGCTCTGGGAAGTCCTATTGGAATATGTTACTATTCCAAGGAGGAAGTGAGTGATTATATTTTAGACTTGCAAATAGGCCCAGTAAATAGGCTTTGCTGAGAGGTGGGACAGACAGCTAGACTGAGCTAGTGATAACAGCAAGCGGCAGCAGCACGTGGTGATTAAGACAGAGATTTGCTCCCTCGGAAAGGGGCTCTCTAGGGGCTGCTTCCTGGTGAGAGATCTTTAAGTGAATTTCATTTTTGCAGTTCATGCTGCCCTTCTTCACAGAAGTCTCTGGGCCTCACTTTTACCATTTCTCTCAGGACTGGCGGGAAGGATGCGCTCCATGACAGGGCAGCACATGCTCCTTGCTCCATGGGGGCCTGAGGAGGAATTCATTCATTCGTCCACCGGTGATTCATCCCCTCAGAACACGTGCTCTTGCACTCTTCTGGGCGCTACACTGGCGCTACACTGGGTTCTGGACACACCACTTTCACGCCCCGCTCTTTCCTCCAAGCCCTGATTCAGTCAGCTCCAGATGAAGGTCACAGTCTACCCTGAACCAAAGCTAGGACAATGGACAGGGCACATGTACGCATTCTCAGATGGTTTGACTCTTACCATTTTTGTGTGTCCAGTGTCCTTTCTATAAGGAAGAGAACCACAGAGCACTCCGGTGTACCCAACTCTCTGGGTAGTGCCATACTGCTCCTAGCTTGTGTGGTGCCTGGTACAAATTAAAAACAAGTGTTCCTTTCTCCAGACACATTGCTGCCATCTGTCAGGAAACTGTCACAATAGATGTCCAATTGGGCATGACTACAGTGTGAAGGGTGTCCCTGTATCTGATGAGGGCATCACCTGCTCAGCCACGTGGTCTTGTTCTGAGGTTCGACATGATCACTATTGCAGTCCCAAACAGCAAAGGCTATTGTCATATAGCTAAAGAGAAAGATACAGGGTTGTGTCCAGCCTTAAATACTTGAGAAACCAAAATCCATCTGTGTTTGCTATCAGCATATACTTATAAAGTTCTGTTAGATGGAGGGTGACTGAGGAGAGAAAGTTACATGATTCCAAGTCATACGTGTGAATCTGACTAATAAGAAGGTGGAAAGTTATCTTAAAAGCCCTATTTTCCCTTCCCTTTTTCTCACTTGTATCCTTCCTCTACTCAGTGTAAAGGACGGGTGGCATCATCACTTAGATAAATGTGAAATACTTGGCTAAGAACAATCCCGACTCCTTGGCTCCCGATACTCGCAGTCTTTGGAGGAATTCTTATAGTATTTTTAAGATTCATTGCCTTATGGCTTAATTTAAATGGTAAGTCTCTGGGCTGTGAAAGCCTTTTGTCCACTGAGGAGGTAGCAAGTGAAACAATGGAAGTAATTAATAACAAATGGAAACCCAGGTTTGCTTCAGGGAATGCTGAGGCCCTCTATTTTCAACCCCATGTGCTACAGTGTGTGGACACACACACACACACACACACACACACCTACTTCTGTGTGTTATCTTTTGCTCACCATGTCAGTATATGTTGGTTGATGGACATGGTGGTGTTACAAATGATTTTGTTCCTTGTGGGCAGAATGAAGGTATTAGCTCTGTATGATGTCATTGCTCACGCTGATCCCAAGGTTTTTGCACAATGACAGGTGACTATTCAGATACATGTTGTGGAGGGCTGGTGGCTCTAGCTGCAGAGGCACTCACCGTGCCTGAAAATGTCAGGAGAGGGCTGGCCCAGAAGCCCGAATCAGTCAGAGACAGCACATGCCTACACTGAGCATCCTTGCCCTCCATCGCTCAGGCACAGAGATGCAGAGTGAATCCTCTTGGCTCAGAAGGATGCTGTCTATTTTCTTCCTTGAATTCTTCATCCTCCCTCACTTACATCACCTATTCTATACAGCACAAGCTCCCAGTTAAAGCAGTTCTGAAAAAATATGCTGAGCCTGGCTGCTGGCATCAGTGAGAGTCAGTACTACTCGGGGGTGGGGCTGGGAGCGTTAGTAGTGAAACATGTCAGGTTCTGGGTTTGAGGGGCTCTAGGGAAGACCAGTGCATCACAGAACTAAGAGGCAGAGGATGAATACTTGGCCCTAGCTTGTGTCTATCTGTTGATCAAATGGGGTGCTGAATAATCACTCACTGAGCCTCCTGTGGGGAGGCTCTATGTTGTGTACTATGGGGCTACCCAGGCAAAGGAGATTGGATCCAGCTTTGAGAGTGTGTTAGTTACTTTTCTGTTGCTGAGACAAAATACTTGACACCTACAAGTTTAAGGGAGAAACACTTATTTTAGCTCACAGTTTGTAGAGGTTTTGTTCTATAGCCAGCTGTTTCCAAGGCAAGGAAGCATAGCAGAGGGGTGTTTCAGAGGCGAAACAGCTTATAACACTGCAGGCAGGGGGCAGCAAGCAGCAGGGTTGAGCCTTCCTTTCCCTTTTTAGTCCATTGAGGCTTCAAACCTATTGGTTAGTGTCATCCATGCTCAGAGAGTGCCTTCCATTATCCACACAAAGAACTATGCTAAACCAAATAATGGACTAGTGTAGTTATCACACACTCTTCATATACACACCCATAGCCATGATCTAGCCACCTCCATAAAACCCCACCTACAAGTACATGAGACTTTGGGAAGACATCTAGATACAAGCCATAGCAGCATTTGTACCAACTACCCCAGAACAAAGCTATATGCAACACCCAAGTGCCATGGAGGCTCCACATTGAAGAGAGCATGCTTCAGCTAGAGATTAGATTTCAAAGATTTGGAGCTGGGGTTGGAGATGGCATTTAGAGACAGGATTTCAACAGGTATTGATGACAAGAGAGACGAGGAGGCAAGCAGAAGACAAGCAGAAGGCAACCACCAGGAAGAAAAGAGGGAAAAAACATAGCTCGACTATTTCAGGTCACAAGGTCTGGCTGCATTGCGAACTGGGGAGGGGAATGAGAAGATGGATTGGGAACTGATCAGAAATTGAAACAGACTTATTAACCAAGGTTGGTGTAGTAAGTAGAATAAAGTGAGGGAGAATCTGCATGAACCCTCTAGCCTTGCTTGCTTTTAGTTATTTGCTTTCATCAGTAGGTCCTCTAGCTAAGCAGCTTTTTCCCACTAACTTTGTCATAGATTATAGTCTCTCTCCTTGGGGTCGTGATGGTCCTGGTCACCTAAGTGTTTTTCCAGAAACTTGTAGTAGTTCAAACTGGCTGAAATTGCTAACCCTTCCATCTTGGTTCAGCACAAGTGTCCAACAGGTAACCTTATGACATAAGAGTACAGAAATCTACACCTTCAGGGGAAGATTTACCAGAAATGCTGGGCTCTTTTTTTTTTTTTTTTCTTCAATAGCCAAAGGGAGCTGCTCTGATTCATGGCTGAAGCTGAGGTTCTCCCAGATGCCCCACAGCTGCTCCTGGAAGATACTGCCTAGGTCACAGAAGGTTTGAATTTGGACCCATTTGGGACCAATCAGTAGGCTTGAATTTGGACCAATCAGCAGGCTTGAAATTTGGACCAATCATCAGGTTCAGGTTTGGATAGAGTGCCATCTTGTCGCTGTTCTCTATAAACGACAATCTCCTCAAAGTTCTCAGGACAGTTTAGGAGCCATCTCTGTGATGCCTTGATTTACCTTTGTTGCAGCAATTCAGACCCTGTTAGGTCAAGCCCCACTCCTGTCATCCTGCTTGTGTCTCTTTCATTATGAGGTCTCTTGAAAGTCTGTCAACCCATTTGAGATTATTACCCTGGGTAGTGTAGGCTGAACAGGTCACTTAAAAAAAAATAAAGAACTATAAACCCTACACTAGCCCTCAGGAGTTTCACACAGAGCCGATCTCTTTGATCAGAGACGATTAGCATTTGCAGCTCTGGATAGCTACTGGGTGTAGCAACCTTGGCTGCTGTGGAGCTGATGGGATGGCTTGGAGCTCCAGATCTATAACGGGAAGGACAGGAGGTTATAGAGACTTGGTATCCTAGAGATGTAATTCCAAGGATCTAGAGTTACCAACGCCACCATTTCCTGAGGTGATCCTAAGAAAAGCCATGCAGTGTGATTATCAGTGCTCGGTCATCAGCTGACTCACTTTTCCTCCCTTCACTCACCCTTCCCCACAGACCACCCTGTTTATCTCCTTAATGCCCCTAAATCATGCTCTTAGGAAGGCAGGCCTGACCCTTGGGGCTCTAATCCTTAAATTTGACCAATCTCTACATAAACACTTTTGCACAACTCCATTCTGTGATTAACATATTGTATGGAGGGCAGACCCAGTCTTGTTTGGTAAGGACTTAGAAAATGACACTCCAAGTGTGATGTTTTTGCAGGCTAAGTGCTTTTGGATTTAATGTGACTTTAAGGATGAAGATTTGTCTCTACTCAAAGGATTTTCTAACTTCTAACCATCTCTTGTCCTCTATCCCCCAACCACAGGGAAGGGCTTTGAAGCTTCTTCAAAAGGAGAAACTCTTCCAAAAGAAGAAAGAAAAAAAAAGTCACTGGCAACTTGCAAACCTCCTCCTTAGGAATCTCATCAAGTAACCAGGAATGGTCAACTCCTGAAGAAGAAAGGGAGAAACAGAAAGTTATCTCAGCCCAGTCAGACATGTCATTTGTTCCTCTGAGAACAACTCTTGGAGCTCCCCAGAGACCTGATCTACACAAGGCTCCCTGGGTTGCCAGTGGAGTTCCATTCTTCATGTTCTGTAAGTTGTCCATTTTCCCAGGACTGAAAGGAATTTTGTCCCAGTCCATTACCTGCTCTTTGGGCTCATTCATTTCTCCTAAAATGTACTTACAACCCCTCTCAAATTGCCCACATCCTTCCACATCCCCCTACACATGAAGAGAGGTTTTTGGTTTTGTTTTGGTTTTGGAAAAAAGATTTATTTTGGCTCAGTGAAGAGGGTTTTTAAGCTTCAACCACCTGGCTTTTTCTTTGGAATTTTATATGTAAAAACACACATTTCCACATTAAAGAAATTTGCATGCCTTTTCTCCTGTTAATTTCTTTTCAGTTCATTTCAGTGAACATTCAGAGGGTAAGGATGGATTTCCTTCCTTCCCTGCACCTCCCCGCTCCTGTTGTTCTAATCTCTAGAACCTGCGAATATTTTACTTTTTGTGGGCAAAGGGATCATGTGATTAAATACTTGAGACAGAGATGGCCTTGGAGTTTTCAAATGGGCACTGTGTAACCATAAAGGTGAGAAAGAATCAAGGGGACAAGAGGGTCACATAATAACAAAGGTAGAACCCTGAGTGCTGTGACCATAAGCCAAGGAATCATGGAAGCTTGTCAAAGCTTGAACAATTCAGAAGCCAGTTCTTCCCTGAGCTTCTGAAAGAATACTGTGCTGACACATTGACTTTAGCTCCATAGGATTCGTTTTGGGCTTCTGACTGCTAGATCTGTGAGACTATAAATGTGTGTTTTTCTAAGCCACTAAACCAGTATTAGGGGGCCGGGGAGATGGCTCAGTGGAATAAGCGCTTCCCTGGCAAGTGCAAAGGCCTGAGTTCAATGCCCGGTTCCACCAAAACAACAACAACAAACCAGTATTAGTGGGCTGGTGAGATGGCTCAGTGGTCTAAAGCACCTACTTGGAACAAGCTTGGCAAAACACAGGGACCACGGTTCAATCCCCCAGCACCACATGCCAGCCAGCCCCGCCCCCTGGTGGGCTGAGCTGGCCACACACACACACACACACACACACACAATAAATAAATAAATAACCAGTATTAGTTACAGGAAACCAATGCAGTTGGAAAAATCCTGCCAGGTATTGTGGTTTCTAA
The DNA here is from genome assembly GCF_000260255.1 of Octodon degus. Classification (NCBI taxonomy): domain Eukaryota; kingdom Metazoa; phylum Chordata; class Mammalia; order Rodentia; family Octodontidae; genus Octodon; species Octodon degus. The sequence goes on from NW_004524656.1 coordinate 8,887,729, forward strand.
CCTAAGGTGAGTTATTTAAATTTTCTCAGATCTCAGCTTCCCTATTTTCAAGGGGATTTAAGAGTGGTACTTGTCCCCAAGAGTCTTAAGGATAAATGATGATAACATATGTACACTACCTACTCATAGAAAACATACAATCAAGTAGTCACTAGAGTGAGTGTACCTGCAGACTGTTCAGGGCTCAATACTTCCTTCCTGCCCTCCTTACTCCTTTGGCCTGGCCTTGTTCCTGTACACATTTCTCCTTTATCCTTCTTTCTGTGCTTCAGTGACATCAATGACTGAGGCCACTGGAGCCTTCTGGGGCTTCATGTTTTGGGGGCAGCTACCATCCGGACGACAAACATAAAGCTCAGTGTGGACCTACGGAGAAACTCAGTAGTAGAGTACTTGCTGAGTGTGTGACACCCTGGTTTCCATACCAGCACCACAGAAACAAAAGCAAAAACAATGACAACAACAACAACAAAAATAAACAACTGCATGAGGGACGAGACACCTAATGCATTGCCATCATATTTAGATTTAATAGTTTTTGATAATACCTGAACATTTCAAATTAGTTATATATTTTATTTTAAATTTTATTTATTTATTTATGTGTGTGTGTGTGTGTGTGTGTGTGGCCAGCTCAGCTCACCAGGGGGCGGGGCTGGCTGGCATGTGGTGCTGGGGATTGAACCGCGGTCCCTGTGCTTTGCTAAGCTTGTCCTAAGTAGGTGCTTTAGGCCACTGAGCCATCTCACCAGCCCCAGTTATATATTTTATTATAAGCACAAAGAAACATGCTCGCTTTAAGTACAACATTTAATGAAGGTAACAACTGAATCCTGGAGAGATGCACATGCACTTGAGAGGACTAAATTCAGGCTTTAGAAGGTACGCACAGATTGCGGTAGAAGTCTGACTGCATGACAGACCCCGAGACACATGCAGCTTTTACAAACATAGCTTTTGAACAGCTGTATTGAGGTATAATCCACATACAGTCAACTACACATACCATTTGGTAAGTTTGACAAGTGTATAGCTCTGAAATTATAGCCGTAATTAATAAACATACCCAGAAATCCCCAAGGTTCTCTCATGTCTCCTTGTAATGTACCTTTTCTTCTTCTCTGAACCCTTCTCCCCCTCTTGCCCTCTTTCCCTAAGGAATTTGCTTTCTATTACCATAGAAAACACAGACTTGCATTTTCTAGGACTTTATATGAATTGAACCATAAAGTATGTATTCTTTTCTATCTGGCATCTTTCACGCAGCGTAGGCAAATCATCCATGTCATCACGTGGATCAATAGTTCATTTGTTTCTGTTACCGAGCAGTATTCCATTGTCTGGATTTGCCATGGTTTGTTTATCCATTCCCCACTTGATGAACATGTGGATTGTTTTCAGTTTGGGACTATTCCAAATAAAGCCGCTATGAAAATTCTTGTAAAAGTCCTTGTATAAATGTTGTTTTCGTGTTTCTTGAGAAAATATCTACTAAATAACATGTACAGGAAGCTATTGTTTGGCCTGAGCCCCTGTACCAGGCACAAAGGGCTAGACCCAGATGGAGTCTTGTGTGTTGAACTTATAGTTACCAAGCCAAAACTAAGTTGTTTATTGTTTTTTGTTTGTTTTTGTTTTTAATGTATTTGGTTGTTACAAATACATCATGCAGCTTGGACTTGTGGTGATCCTCCTGCTTTCAGCCTCCCCAGCATTGGTATTATAGGTGTGGGCTCTATGCCCAGACTCTGGCCAGCTCAGCCTACCCTGGGGGCTGGGCTACCACAACATTTGGTGCTGGGGAATCAAACTGTGGTCCCTGTGTTTGCCTTAGCTCGCCTAAGCAGGTACCTTAATCCCCTGAAGTATCTCGCCTCCCTCCCCCTTTTTTATAGCTAAGTTGTTTATCTGAAAAATCAAGAAAGTAAATCATTTTAGCCAAATTCCAAACAAGCAAATCTTAGGTAGCATAATAAGGGTGCTTCTTCTGCTTTAACCTATGTGAGGAAAGGGACCGCAAAAAAGTCAATTTGATTTTTTTCTCTTCCTGTTCTTAACTTTCTTCGTTAATAAAACCATTCTCTTCTGCTCAGCCCAATAGAAGGCTTGTTCTATTTGATGGAATGAGTGTGTCTTTTTTTTTTTTTTTAAATTTTTTTTTTTTATTTGAGAGAGAGAGAGAGAGAGAGAGAGAGAGAGAGAGAGAGAGTGTGGGGTGTGTGTGTGGCCAGCTCAGCCCACCAGGGGGCGGGGCTGGCTGGCATGTGGTGCTGGGGGATTGAACCGCGGTCCCTGATGCCTTGCCAAGCTTGTTCCAAGTAGGTGCCTTAGACCACTGAGCCATCTCTCCAGCCCCAATGAGTGTGTCTTGATTCCAGAGTCATCAAGTAAGCCAATTAAGGTCTGTAAATTTGTTTACATTTAAAGGGTAAAGCTGATGACAAGCAGACTCTTCCAACAACATTAAAAAAGGTGGTGGTTACCCCCTGTAAGGTCCTCTGTCTTCCTCACAGACCTCTGAAGGAAGTAAACCCTTTTTGCCTGGACTCTGCTCTATTTGCACTGAACCCCCTGATCTTTTTGGATTTTGAATTCAGGGCTAGCTTGTCCTTAGAAAGCATGCTTGATCTTTGAGTTTGGGGTAGCTACAAAGTGAGTGGCAAGGGCTACAGTTTTAAAGGTAGTTGGTAGAGGTTGCAGTAAATGGCTGTTGGAGCAGAGCACAAATTCCTGGTTTGGGTATTCATAAGTATTGGGGTTCTACTTTCTTGCTCCTTTTCTGAAAGCTCTTAGGTAAGGGAAGCCTCAAGTACATGCCTGGGTCAGACAGAGACTGATAAATCGTTGTCTAGATGTATAAAGGGGATCACAAACTATAGCCACGATACGATAGTTATGGTTTGAGTACTTGTGAGCCAATAGATCACTTACCACCAAAAAATAAGACAACTGGAATCAGTGGGTGACAGAATGGGCTATATATTGGTATTTGGTCAGCCACCAGCCTCCAGAGAGACTTAAAATTCACACAAAAATGTGATCCTTAATGTCTGTTTTTCTTTTTTCCTTTCTTCCCCTTTCCCTTTCTCCTTTCTTTTCCTTCCTTCCTTTCTTTCATTCTTTTGTTCTTTCTTCATTGTCTTTTCTTTCTGAGAAGATCTTGCTATGTAGCCCAGACTGGCTTCAAATTTTTGACTGTCTTAGTTACTCTTCTCTCATTGCTGGGACGAATACCTGACACCCAAAATGAAGGAAGGAAAGGTTTATTTAGCTCACAGTCCCTGGAGGTTGCAGGCAATATTCATCGGGCTCCAAAGCAGAGTGGCACGTGGCAGAGAGCAACCTTTCCTGGCGGTGGCAAAGAACAAGAGAACGAATGGCAGGACTAGCACAACAAATGGCTACAGGAAGGAAGTCTGTCTCCCTTAAATTGCATTTAGGTTATCTACCTTGGGATGTGTGTAGTACACCCATAATCCCAGCAGTATTAAGAACCATAATCCCAGCTTTGATTATGAATTAATCTCAAACTCTAGAAGTCCCCACCCCATGACTGCATGAGTGTTTGGGGGGACAACTAGATACAAACCATAACAGTGACCCTCCTGTCTCAGCCTTCCAAGTTGCTGGTGTATGCCCCCAAGTTGCAATCCCACATTTCTCAAAAACTAAATACTCTACCTCTTGCCTTGGGAGTTGCAAAGAATTATGAAAATGATAAAATCTTACTGAAGATTACTTAAAGTTACAACAGCCACTATGTGGAATGTTCCAGGTGAACAACATTACACTTTTAAGATTGGCCCTTTCCCTCTATGGATAATTTTCTCCATCTCTCTTTCCGTCTTGATGTTTTAAATGTTGTTGGCATGACTCTGCATCTATATGCCTCACAGTTTATCAGGCTTCCGTGTGCAACTGCCGGCCAAAAATCTGGGAGCCTCAAGAGTATGGCCAGAAAGTGAGGTGACCGTGCCCTGCTTCGGGCCAGCATGTTGCCTCCTGCTGAGTCTGTCTCTCTTTTGTCCATTTTTGGGAATGGCCCTGGATTGCAAAAGGACGACATCTTTTTGCTTCCTCGGGCTGGAGAGATGGCTCAGTGGTCTAGAGCACCTACTTAGAACAAGCTTAGCAAAGCACAGGGACCGCGCGGTTCAATCCCCCAGCACCACATGCCAGCCAGCCCGCCCCCTGGTGGGCTGAGCTGGCCACACACACACACCCCTCTCTCTCTCTCTCTCTCTCTCTCTCTCTCTCTCTCTCTCTCTCTCTCTCTCTCTCTCTCTCTCTCTCTCTCTCTCAAATAAATAAATAAATAAAGAATTTTGGTCTTGAGTCACTTGTTAAGTGTACTTTTGTATTTGAAGCATGGTAGGGACAGTTTTTTATTGCTCAACTTTTCCTAAGTTAAAATGGAACTAATATTAAGAAAGGTGGGCTGACAGAGGAAAGAAGAGCTCAGTACTTCTAGGAATATTTTCTGTTTGCCTGGATGAGACTTGATAATAAGCTATTTTAAAACTTTTTTTTCCAGTGTTAGAGATTAAATCTAGGGGCTGGTGAGATGGCTCAGTGGTCTAAAGCACCTACTTGGAACAAGCTTGGTAAAGCACAGGAATGGCGGTTCAATCCCCCAGCATCACATGCCAGCCAGCCCCGCCCCCTGGCGGGCTGAGCTGGCCACACACACACACACACACACACACACACAAAATAAATAAATAAATAAATAAAATTAAATTAAAAAAAAAATCTAGAACCTTGTGCATGTCTGGCAAGTGCTCTCCCACTATGCCACACCCCCAACCCTGACAGGATTTGTAAAAGGAGTTCCATGTTGAGGAGTCAGTTTAATTTGGAAAGTGGTGTCTAGGATTACAGTTTCCTCCATTCCCTCTATTGGATAGTGTTTCTCCCATAAGAATCTCTTTGTTGAGTGAAATACCTCTCAAACCTGTGGTAACTCTATTCTCTGTCTTCCTCTCTATTTTCTTTCTTGTTCAATTTTTGTAATATTTGGAGATGGATTAAATAAGACATCTTAAATATCTTTCTAAAAATATTGGTAAAGGTTTTATTCAAATTGTCTTAGAAATAAATGAGCACACCTAAAACTAGATGAACCGACACAAAATGTTTTGCAAGTTCATGTGACTTCGGGCTGGGGAGATAGCTCAGCAGTGGTGGTGAGTCTTGGGAGCCTGCGTGCGGATGGTGGATGCTGGTTGGAAGAATGAGCTAATTTTACAAGACCAAGTTGTAAAAACAGCAAGACTGGCTCCTCTGCACTCTCAGGCTTCCTGGATCACATGGGGGCCTCATTTGTAAGTGTTCTCACTGCTGCAAGTCCATCCACCCAAAGGCTTCACCATAGACCCGACAGATAAGGCTGCCCAACCTCCTACTTTTGGTCTCCACGACTACAAGTTAAGTAAATCTATTTTATTTATAAAGTACCCAGGTTCAGATATTTTGTTAGAGCAACAAAAAAATAAAGTGGAATGATTATGAGAGTTAAAACAAATTCTATTCAATGTATGGTAATTAAAATGAGAATAAAAAGGGAACGAGTAGGACAAATAAGTGAAATAGCAGGAAAAATGTGTAGAAGTTTTATGTAAGGTAAATATTGAGGAAGGAATTTTATATGTACCCAGCTGGCTAAAATTAGAAGGGAATTATTTATGTTTTTATAAAATTCAGCATTAATATCAAAAGTACCAGTAATATAGAAGTAGAATTTTTTTCCATTATATTAAAATATGGTTTGGACTATTGAGCTTCTCTTAATAGGAAATAGTGAAAAGGTTCTCTTTACCTTTTAGGTAACTGGCCTAGGAAACAAAGACTTTGTGTTTTATCAGGATAGTTTATTATATTGTGTGCTATTTTTTATTAGGTCTTTAATTACTCAAGAAAAATGAGTATTCTTAATGTTAAAAGAGCCACAGTGTTTTTACAAATATGGTACTTTTTCTATATTTGCTTTTAAAATCTTTTGCCAGTCTTATTTCTCAAGGATCTTGAATCCTATTTTGATCAAATATTTTAAGCCCTTTGCATTTCTGATAAGTGTCCCTAATTCTGAATTAAGATTTTTGTCTTTTAAAAAAAAGATTTTTGTCTAAATCCCAAACTTACTTTGGGATAATTTTATAGGCTTTCTGGATGTACAAAGAGATATATTATACCATTTAGGCTTGTATGGTATGTTAAATTATTTAATATAATAAGTAATAATGTTTAGTCTTTGTATGGGTATGTTATTAATATGTTATGGTATGTTATTAATATCCAAAAACTATATGAAATTCCTAGAAATCTGTTAAGTCCTATATATTGTTATTATGTGACTATATTATATGGCACCTCAATAATTCAGTTTCCTCATCCATTGCTAGTTATATGAATTCCCATCAGATCATTAACCATGCCATTTTTCAAGTCTTGTCTGCAGTTAATTTCTTTATTCCTATGCTTTAAAAGAAAATCTTTGTGAACACAGCTAATAAGAAAATAATCCTAGGGGTTGGGGAGATGGCTCAGTAGAATCAGTGCTTGCCTGGCAAGCACAAGGGCCTAAGTCCAATCCCCAGTTCTGCACAAAAAAGAAAAAGAAAAAGAAAATAATCCTAAAGCACTGTGTTTTCGAGGAGTTTCATGTAAAGGGTGCACAGTAAGTATCCGTTTCTGAGTTTCTGTTACCCTTAAGATCATACCATTGGACGAGGTCAGAGCTTCCAGAATTCTAATAGATGAGCAGTTGTTATATGAGACTGCTAACCATGATCAAGAAGAAGAAGAATTAATTAGAAGGGGCTGAATGAACTGATCAAAATATGAGAGTTTTTATGACTTTTAGAATTGGAAACATTGCTGGTTATTTTAATATTTTGTTGTTCAGACTTTAGAAAACACCTTTAAAATCTATCAATAGGTTATATAGATTTGGTAAAATATATTTTGTGGGGCTGGTGAGATGGCTCAGTGGTCTAAAGCACCTACTTAGAACAAGCTTAGCAAAGCACAGGGACCGCGGTTCAATCCCCCAGCACCACATGCCAGCCAGCCCCGCCCCCTGGTGGGCTGAGCTGCCCCCCCCCACTAAATGTTAAAAAAAAAATAAAGCCAATATATCTTTTATTTATTTATTTATTTATTTATTTATTTATTTGCGGTACCAGGGACCAAACCTAGGACCTTGTACTTGCCAGACAAGTACTTATTCCACTGAGCTATCTCACCAGCCCAAGGTCAATATATCTTTTACTGTGATAAATTTTTATTTTTGTTTTTCATTTATTTATTATTTATTTATTTTTTATTTTTAGGGAAGGGTCTACAAGATGTTCAGTGTCTCACTACTAGATCGGACTCATAGTGATCTGCCCGTTTACAGCCTTCCAAGAGCTGGGATCACAGGCATGCACCACCATGCCCAGTCTCAATTGGCATTTTAATCTGCTGAGTTATTTGGCTGGCCCTTGTGATAAATTTTTTTTTTCCTTGTGATAAATTTTTAAAGTTAAACGTTCACTGTGTTTTTGATTATTCATGATTTTAATTTTTTAATTATTATTTGGCTATGTGTCTTTAAATCTTCTGCTCATTTAAAAAGCTATGGGAGGGCCGGGGAGATGGCTCAGTGGAATAAGCACTTCCCTGGCAAGTACAAGGACCTGAGTTCAATCCCCGGTTCCGCAAAAAAAAAAAAAAAAAAAAAGCTATGTTTTTTTTTTTTTTTTTTCTTTCATTTTATGTATTTGGTACAGGCTCTCACTATGCAGCTTGGACTTGTAGTGATCCTCCTGTTTTTAGCCTCCGCAGTGCTGAGATTACAGGCGTGTACCACCACGCCCAGACTCTGTCCCTGGCTCAGCATATGGGACTGGAGATGGAACCCTGGTGCCTGTGCTTGCCAAAGCAGGCACTTAGTCTGCTGAGCTATCTCGCTGGCCCTGTTGTCTATTTTTGTAATTAAAGACCTTTACCTGCCACGAATCTGAATATTCCACAGATAGGTTCTAACATATTTTTCATCATATATAGCTTGTCTTTTGAGATACTAAATTCTTTTGTTGCTGAGATAGGGTCTCACTGTGTAGTTCAAGCCGGCCTTGGGGCTGGAGAGATGGCTCAGTAGAATAAATGCTTGCTTGGCAAGCACAAGGGCCTGAGCTCAATCCCCGGTCACACACACACACACACACACACACACAAAGAGCCGGCCTTGACTTGCTATGTAGCCCAGGTGGGCTTGAACTTGTGAGTTTCCCTCAGCCTCCTGAGTGCTGGGAGTCCAGCTGTGTGCCACCATGCCTAGCCTATCAGCAATGTCTTTTGAGGAGCAGAATTTATAATTTTGATGGTTTATCAACTTGTTCTTTGTTGGTTTGTGTTTTTGATATCACATTTAAGAAATCTTTGCCTAATATCAGGTCACAAAGGTTTTATTATGATTTCTTTTAGCAGTTTTATTGGTTTAAGTTTCACATTAGTACTGACTCATTTTGATTTTTTTTTATGGTAGGGGATAGGTTTTAAGAGGCAGCAGCGATGGCGGCGGCGGTAGCACAGCGGAGAAGCAGAAATAGGGGAGGGAAAGCCTTTATTAACTCTAAACCCATGGAGAGGACCGAGGTCAGGAAGATGGGCGGATCCTCCGACCTGAGACAGGGAGCCTGAGAATATACGGACTTTTGCTGGGGGCGGAGTTTGAGAGCAGGTTTAGTGACATATAAGGAGCTGATTGGAGGTTCCCTGTGTGGGCGGGAAAGGTCAAAGGAAGTTGTACCCAGGGCTGGAGTGGGGAAAGTGGAGGAAGTGGTCGTTGGGAAGGTAAGCTGTTGTTTTAAGGGCTTCAGCCATATTAGACGACCACCATAATAATTCAGCAATTCTTAGTAGGGCCATAACCTATCAGTAGGGTATGTGCATGAAAGTCAAATTTTTTTAAAATAGAAATCTAACTTTTCTAGCACTGTTTGTTGAAAGGACTATTTTTTCCATGGAATTACTTTTATAACTTTGTCAATGTGGGGGAGAAACAGTGATGTCTTTCCTTAACCTATTAGGTTTGTGGCATTAGCACGTATATGTAAGATAATTGCTAATAAGCAAGGATTCATTACCAACGCACACAGGAGCCAGTACCATGTGATGAATTTTGTGAAGAGAGGTTTATTGCAAGGCTGACAGGCATAGAAGACAGAAGCTGAGGAAAAGGAAAAAAAAAGAAAAGCTAAATCTCCCTATTTTATCAATAGCCAGGAAACTAAGGAGAGAGAGGAAAAAGACTGCTTGTTGATTGGATGGTGAGAAGGAGTATTACTAGAGTTTTAGGGCCTAAGCCCTAGCTCCAGGGGTCCTAATAGAGTGGGGCTGGCTACTTATCCCAAAACGCTGATGAAGGAGGTGAGCAGTGGTGAAGGTCGGATAAAGAGGAGCAAGGTCTTTCAGGTGCTAACAGAATCCTTGAGGATTTATAGAAAAGGAGAACAAGGGTAAGAGTTGGGGATTTGCATAATGAGCCAGGCGCGACGTGGTTGACTGCTGTGGTAGCACTGACTCTATGAGGTTCTGGGAGTGACATCCTCTCCTGAGAGGGAAATTTGGTTCCCACTGTGAGGTGACTGTGGTTCTGGCTTACAGGGTCCGCCTTGGTCCTGGGGTAATTGCTCCCTCTGATGGGTAAGGTGACCTCATCATGGTGTGGTTTGCAGGGCTCTGGTCTTCCTACAATCTGAGGTTACTGCAGGTATAGTACAATGACTGGGGATGTCTAGGCATTGCTTGAGAGTATTTGGAATTGGACATTCTAAAATTGGGAGGCTGAAAACAGGAAAATCACTACGAGTCCAATCTATGTAGTAAGATCCTGTAGACCCTGTACTAAATACATAAAACAAAAAATTGGCAAGTGGCTATCCCTGCAAGTCTTTTTTTTTTTTTTATTTTTTTGGTGGAACCGGTGATTGAACTCAGGCCCTTGCGTTGCCAGGGAAGCACTTATTCCACTGAGCCATCTCCACAGCCCCTCCTGCAAGTCTTGAAAATTACTTTAGTTACTCTTATCTTGGTGTCTTCAGTCTTGAAGAGGAGCGAGACAGGTTAGATCAATTTAGAGCTGATAACCTTTCTTGTTACTGGTACGATTGATGGTCAACTCTATTGTTTTGGGAGCTGTCCAGAGAAATAGTACAGCATATTTCTGGATATGTATGGGCATGTCATGGAGGTGTGGCCTTGGAGTCTATATCTGGCCTCTTGCCCGTTCCTCTGTGGCTCTGTTTGCCTGATTTGCTTCCCTGCTGCCAGGAGCTAAGTAGCTAAGCTTCATTGTGCCCCTCAGTCATGATGTCTCTAACTTGAAGTCAGCTGATCATGGACTGAACTCCCTGAAAGCATGAGCAAAATTAAATGTCTCCTTCTTTAAATTGTGGATATTGGACATTGGGTTCCAGCAATGGAAAATCTGAGTGAGATACTTACTTTTCAGACAGACATTCCCTAAATGATTAACATGCCAATGTGTAGACCTGAACAAGGACCTGATAGGAAGTTTTAAGGCAATAAAGAAGACAGATGTAAAATGAAGGCAGTTTCATCTTGTTTTTAGTTGTCCATTGGTCATCTGCTATGGTTTAGATCTATGATATCCTTGAGAACTCTTGTGTTCAGAGGTAGACTTAGAAGGCGAGTAGGTTATGGCAACATTGTAGCTGACTTGCTGTTAGAAAGTAGGATCCTGCGCATTTCGCGACATGGGACGGAGCCTCCGAGCCGCCTGCACAGCTTAAGGATTCTGAAGCCGCTCTGCGATGGAAGAGGACCAGGAGCTAGAGAGGAAAGCAATAGAAGAACTGCTGAAGGAGGCAAAACGTGGGAAAACTAGAGCAGAGACAATGGGACCGATGGGTTGGATGAAGTGTCCTCTTGCTGGTACAAATAAAAGATTCCTAATTAACACAATTAAAAACACACTGCCCTCCCATAAAGAGCAAGACCATGAACAAAAAGAGGGTACTAAGGAAACCGCAAAAAGCCAGGACCAGAAAGACACGAAGAAGCAGAGAAGCCATCCTTACAAGCACAGCTTGCATGCTCGAAGCTCCGTGAGCTACTCTCCTCCAAGGAAGCGGGGCACCAGGGACAAGTGCGACCCACGACCCAGCAGGCACTGAGTTCACCACACTGGGACTGGGGTGCAGCAGCACAGAGGTGAGCAACCAGGAAAAACACCTGAGAACGACTCCCTCCCAGGTTGTTTTGTAAGGTCGCTGATGGTGACCAGCAAGTCATGACCTCTTGACTCTTCATGGAAGCGAATGCAAAGAAACTTGTTCTGAAGACAAGGCTTAGCAAGAGTGTGCTCCTTCAGCCGTGTAGTGTACATCTTTGTTGTTTTTATCCTGTTTTGTGTGGAACTTAGTTTTAGAAAAGTTTTCAAATTGTTAAATCTAGTCCCAGTTTTTGATGTGCTATAATTTGGTAATTTCTCAAAACTTCTCAAATAATAAAACACTTACAAATCACATGCTTTATTTTTTTGGGAGTCAAAATAAAATTTAAAAGTTATGTGGTCAGCAGGCAGATCTATGAAAAATTGTAACTCTCTCCAGGCTGGGAACTGACCAAGAAGCTCTGCGATAGCTTTGCATTTGTTTTCATTTAGGTTAACAAAGTAGGAAATTCTCAAAATGGCTTTGGATTTAATGTTCTAAATTACTTGAAGTTTAAAAATTGGCTCTTTTGTTTCCAGTGCATTTCCAAATACATTTGTTAGCTAGAATAATTTCTCTA
>NW_004524656.1:8899630-8902145 GCF_000260255.1 Octodon degus
ACCTGTAGCTCTTCCCTTTTCTCTGTTACCTGGATACCATGATATGAGCAGCTTTTCTCATCTGGACTCTTCTAATCTGCCATTTATATCTTGGAGCCAGCTGATTAGGTACTGTAAGTATGAATTAAAGTAAGAGTTAGATAATTTATCCCAGTGATGAGTAAGTGACTAAGACAGATTCAGGTACCAGGAATGAGGCTGTTGTTGTGAATATGCCTGACCATGTGTTTCAGAACTTGCTGAAACTTGCTGTCTCAGTTAGAAACTGGTATTCAGGAGAACGCTGGAAAGGTTTGGAGATGCTGGCTAGAGAAACTATAGAATGCTCTAGGCCAAAGTTAATGAGTTATGCTGGTTAGAACTCAGAAGACCAGAATGCTAATAGAAATGCAGATAGAAATGCAGATAGTAAAGGTTAGGTTCATAAGGTTTCAGGTTGAAACAAGGATTCCATTAGCAGTTCAATTTGAGACCATGTGTGTTATACTCAGGCAGAGAATTTGTCTGTGTGTTTCCCATATCCTGAGACTTTTCAAGAGATTAAAACTGAAGATAGTAGACTAATATGGCAGAAAAAGTTTCAAGGCAGTCCAGTGTTTACTCTGTGGCATGAGTTATGCTGGCTACTTTTAGCTATACCTATAGTGAAAATCAGAATAATATCAGTGTTCAATAATTTGAATAACTTTTCTAGTAGTGAGAAAATGCCTGAAAAGTTGGAGCAAAGGACAGCATGCTTGCTAAAAAGGGCAGTATTATAAAACAGCTAAACATCAGGATAATAGGAAAAATGTCTTGAGAATGTGACAAGAATCAGCAGGGACTCCCCTCCCTGCCCCCAGGTTCAAAGGTGAAAAAGTGAGAGACTTTGCTTTGAGAAGAAAGATCCAGGGAGCCCAACTCATTCAGATCCAACTAGGAAACAGTTTATCAGAATTCAGCCATTCAAGTCTGGGCGCGGTGGCATGCGCCTGTAATCCCAGCACTTGGGAGGCAGAAATCAGGAGGATCACTACTAATGTGGGCTATGTAGTGAGACCCTGAGCAAAAAAAAAAAAGAATTCAGCCATTCAGGCATTCAGAGACCTCTATAGCTATGATGCAAGGGGACCTGGCTACTGCTTGAGCTGGTGGCACACCTTCACCTCTTCCACATAGTACTGGCTTTACAGTTATGTAGAAAATGTAACACGGGGGAGGTATTGGAGACTTCCACCCAGACTTTAGAAGAAGGTCTGGAGGGCCAGGCAATGTGCTCCTGAGAGGGCAGTGAATGAAGCTGAAGGTAGAATGGAAAGCACAGGAAGTTAGAGAAGCCAGAAATGTGGAAGGTCTGAGGAAAGCCACAGGCACTGAGTGGCACCAACCCTGGAGAGAGAGGCTATGAGAGTTGAAACTGTCCGTGTCATAAGGATAGGGTTATCCAAACTCATATTTTGCCACACTTTGTCCTAGGAGCTGGACACGATGCTAAGGGATTTAACATTTCCTCTGCTGGGTTTTGGCCTGGCTTTTGTTCCATTCTTTTCTATTTCCCTAGTCTCCCTTTTAGAATGGGAGTGTTTGCACTGTGCCATTGTATGTTGGCAGTGTTTAGCTTTTTTATTTCTACAAGGACTCACAGCTAAAAGTTTGTCTGGATTTTCAGAGGAGACTTTGGACTTGGACTTTTTTTTTTTTTTTTTTTTTTTTTTTTTTTTTTTTTTAGGGAAGGGTGTACAGGGTGTTCAGGGTTTCACTATTAGATCAGACTCATAGTGATCCGCCTGTTTACAGCCTCCCAAGAGCTGGGATTACAGGTGGGCGCCACCACACCCAGTCTCTGGACTTGAGCTTTTAAGCAGTGCTAAAACCATTAAAACTTTGGCAAATTTTATGGAGGGACTAAATACATTTTGCATAATGAGATGGACATGAGCTTTTTTTGGGGGGGGGTCAGGGGTTGAATATTATGATGACAATGGCTTCCAAAGCATTGCATGTTCCGAGGCAGGCTTTTGGAAGGTGATTTGACTGTGGCAACGCTACAGCTGACTTGCTGTTAGGAGGTGGAGACCTATAGGAAGTGGGTCACTGGTGGTGGGGTCTGGAAGGGTGTTATCTCTCTTCCTGACTTCTCCCTTCTATTGCTTCCTGGTCTCTGATGGGAGTTTGCTTCCACAAGACTGTTCTACCATTTCAGTTTGGCCTTGGAGTCAACTAACCAAGACTATGAGTGGGAGCCAAAGCAAACCTGTCGGCTTAGAAGTTGTAGGCGTTGAGTATTTTGTCTCAGTGTCTTAGAGACTTAGGGTGACTAAGACAGCACCTGAGAGTCAACCCTTTAAGTCCTTGCGACAGGGAGCCTCAGGGTCCTTTTGCACAGGCCTGGCTGGTCGTCATGTCTCTTTATAGAGTGTGTATTTCTTTTCAGCAGGAATCATCATGTTCTTGTAAATGGGAGGGCAAAATGACACTCTAAAAATGAGACAAGCAGATTTTTCCTTTAGAAAAGTAAAAGTAAAAAAAAAAAAAA
>NW_004524656.1:8903405-8960592 GCF_000260255.1 Octodon degus
CCCTGCCCTGCCCCCAGCTAGCCAGAACTTTTCTTTGTTCTAATAAACCACACCTGGTTCATCCCCTACCTCTGTCTTGTTGGCCTCATTCTTTGTCTTCCTCATGGCAAGAGCATAGAGAGAGATGCTGGTTACAGTTGATCCAATGCTAGCAAGTGGGCTCGTGGCAGGGGAAGCTTGGCATGATCTGTTTTTTCAGATTCTGCTGTGTCTTTATGACTTCAGAGAGAAGGATATTCTTTTCCACCAGTATGGGGAGAGCATCTCTGGAATAAGGGTCTTGTGATGCAGCTGAAGGAAAGACCAGCTAAGTTGTATGGGTGTTTAAAGGAAGAAAGGAGAAGAGAAGGTGAGAATTCAGAGATTCTGGTCTGATTCATAAATTGAGATGATGGTGTCAGACAGGTGACATTCTCAATTTCCAGAGCATCACACCCCCAATTCCTCTTGGGCAAAACTTGGGGATTCTATTTTTGTAATCAAGGCAATATATGACAAGCACCCTATGGCAGTTTTAGGACCATAAAAAGTCGGTTTATATCCCCACTTCCTGTTGTCGATGACCTGGCCTACCCCTCAACTGTCCTATAGTAAAAATCCACCCCCTTATTTCCCAGCTCCTCTCACATGCCTAAGACACTCTCACATTCCTCAAGTCTCACTGAAGGCTGGCTCTGTGTTCCCTATCGACAAGATCTCTACATGATAGCCCCTACACTCTGGAACGCTTCTCACCTATCTTTTCCACATAACCCTGCCATCGTGGGCCCTCTGTTTATTCACAACTCTGAACAATGGTCAACTAATCTCATTTGTCTAGTCGCACAATTCAAAAACTCCTCTCCAGCTAAGTGACCTTCCCTACTGTGGTCAGTACATTACACAACATTTAACCATTTGCCCACCCAGGGATGGCTTATAGGGTGCACAACAGGAACTTACCCCTGTCTCCCTCCTCAGTGGGCAGGATCATACTCATTAGTCCTCCTTGTCCCAGCCCTGACAATAGACTCTCAATTTACCACAGAACTTTGTCTCCTATCTCAACCTCAGGACACTGATCTCACTCAAAAAGCCAGAGCTGTTCAAGTTCCTGTCCTCCTTGGAGTGCACACTCTCTCAATCCTTGGAATTGTTTTTGGAGTTAGGGAAATAGCCATGAACATTCATATAAAGATCCCTATTGCGACTTTCCCTCAAACTCCACCAAAGAACAGATAACACCCAGTGTTAACTCACTTCAAAGTCAAATTAATTGTCTTGCAGCAGTTACCCTGCAAAAACCACTATGCTCTTAATGTGCTGACAGCTGAAAAAGGGGCACCCCTTTGCTAGCTCCCTGTGCTATGCTGGGAGAAGAATGCTGTTACTTTGCAAACGAATCAGGGATCACTGTGGATGAGGTAAAGAGCCTTTGTAATTGGCTAGAGCACAAACGTCAGGAACTAGGAAATTGGGGCTCTTCCCCTTGGCCATGGTCATGGTGGAATGACACATTCAGATCAGGCCCCCTTCCTGCTTCTCTTCCTGGTCCTTTAATCATGATAATGACATGCCTACTCATAGCACCCTGCCTTTTACAACTTTTTTCAAGGTTTCTTCAATCTTGGATGTGAGCCTTCACTAATGATGAACTTCTCACACTGGCTGAAACACCTGGCACTATTCTCCGTGCGTGTGAACTGTCATCGTATCAATCCTCCCCACTCCCAAAATGATGCCCCCACCTCATTTCAGCAGGAAGCAGTCTAAGAGAGTCATCACCCCTTCATAACAACTAAAAGACAGGAATGACAGATTCTGGCACAGGTATAAAATTCTAAATTATCAGGGCCCTGATCCAACATGGCTGAATCCCCAAAACAACCGCTTATCATCCCAATGACCACTTCCTCCTTCATTTGGTCCCCAGCCCTGGATATGACTTCCTTTTACCTTTCCCACGTGCACAAGGGAGTCCCAGTCAGCTTCTTATGTGTCACTGAATCTGTCCCTCAAACTCTGCCCCTAGCAAAAGTCAGCATAACCCCTGCTCCCTTTGCCTCAGGTCGGAGGATCCCTGCCATCTCCCTGCTGTCCTCTCTGTGTCCCCAAAATCAATAAAGCCGCCCAACTCCTTTTTTTTAAACTTCTGCTTCTCTGCTGCTCTGAAAAAGTTAGCAGGAGTGACTTTCCAGTTTTTTCTCTTTTTTTTCCCTCAGATTTTTTCTCTTTTCTCAGTTGCCAAGATGCCTATCTTGGGGTAGCATGTCCTGAACCTCATGATAAAAAAATTAGGAGTCCACATATACGTGTGGATTTTTATATTTTTACGTACTTTCAAGTATCAAGTAAGTCATATTTTAAATTGTACATTATAGACATTTTAAGATTTTTTTTAAATATAATTTTTAAAAAATGTATTTAGTACAGGGTCTATAGGGTCTCACTACACAGATTTGACTCATAGTGATCCTCCTGTTTTCAGCCTCTCAAGCACTGGGATTACAGGAGTGCGGCACCATACCCAGTCTCAGTCACTGGCTCAGTGTGCCCCAGGGGAGGGGCCCACATGGCTTATGGTTCCAGGGATCAAACCCCATCCCTGTGTCTGCTTAAGCAGGGGCTTTAGCCCACTGAGCTATCTTGCTGGCCCTCTAAGAATATTTTTTAAAGTTTCAGTCAACAAATGCTCATAAATAAATATAATAAACTTACCTGTCAACTATTTGTGTCAATGTTTATAAAGGCACTGTTTCTTGCTTTTACTAATACTTTGGCTGGAATGAGTCATGAAAACCACACCTAGCTGAGCCTTGAGCTAACTTACCTCAGCATTTTATAAATGCTGCACAGTAAAATTTCGATATTAAACTCCGTGCCTTTCCAATTCCTTTAACCCTCTCACTTCTCTGCCTCACAATTTGAGCTGCAGCAAGGGCTTTCTTCACGCATTTCCCTTTGGGTAGGGACCATACAGAGAGAACAAAGGGTCACTTTCCTGGCTTTTGAGCTCCTAAGTAGCCTTTTGTAAATCTATTGTAGAGGCAATGGTATTGAGAGCCACCGATTTCAATTCTAAGGGCAAGGTGCTTGAGAGAAAAAAGGGTATTTTTGAATTTCAAAAGCTTGGCTTTAAATATCAAAAGCCAAAGCCAGAGGGCTCAGAGCACAGATTTTATATTGTAAACCAGACTGTGGAGAACAGTCTCTTTCTCAGTGCCAAAGAGATAAGATTTCAGTCAAGAGGGGAGGAGGAATGGAGGAGGAAGAATTGAACTTAATTTAAGTTTTAACTGGTGAGTCCCTGGAAGGGTTTAGGGGCACATTCCACTGGGCCACAGGAACAGTACTGAGAGAATCCCAAGAAGCTTAGTAGGCGGGCTTCTTAGGAAGGTTGTTAGCTGGCCAGCCAGATTTTAGCTTTGTGTGTAGCAGGGCCCTGTTGTGGTTACAGAGGTTGAAGGTATCTAATATGACTGGTGGATCTGCCACAGCCTTTTGGAACCCTTAGTCCACAGTACCAGCTGGGGAAGGGGCCATGTTTCCTGCACGTTTGAGAATGGCTTGAGAGTAGCCCTGAGGTACAGTGGCCTGAAGCAGGCATTCTTATTGGAGTAAGGAGAATAGATCCTGACTAGGCAGTGCAATTGCTGGACTGCAAGATGGAATAATTTTGCCCCTTTTTCCATATGCAATGAACCCAAAGTCAGCAGGAATCTGCTGGAGTTAGGAAAAAATTTTGTCACAAAATCTAATGACAAATTGTGATTATTGCTGAACTCTCCATATCTCTGATGGGAAATCGTGTTTATGGCTTCGAGTGCTGCTAGGACTTTTCATTGGAGTTTCTTGACAGGTGAGACTCAGGCAGGGGATTAGGGTGTGGCAAACTGGCTGGGCCGTAGGTGTGAACTGTTAATTACAAAGCCCCAGGACACATCTGCAGAATAGTTTCTCAAACCCTGCCTGTGGACTTCCAATGAAGAATTTGGGCAGGTTTTTGACAGGATGGCCTAGACCTGCTGTCAGTCTGAGGATAGGGTGATACAGAAAGGACAGTCGCCTTTGAGTTTTTGCCACTGTGTTTGGCCTTGCCTAGTGGTCCACGCTCATGCTGAAGAGTGTATTTATTTTCTATTTTTATTTGGCCCTTCTTTTCCTGTGATTAACAAAACTTTGCTAACACTTGTACTTATCTTGACCAATTCTTTGCTCAGGACAGAAAGATATGAGACTCCAGCACCTCAAAATCCAGTAACACATTTGGCAAGCAAGGTAGGAGAGCAAGGTAAGCCTTTGGACACAGTTTTTGTTTTTCTCTCTCCCCTCAGCCGGAACTTGGGAGACTTCTGATGCTGGGTATTTGTTCCTGTGTCTCCAAGCATATAGGGTGGGGTGGGGGATGATGTGTGGCCTCTGTATTTTTCCCAGTCAGTAAGAGGCCCGTAGATCTAAGTCAAGTTTATTTGTCCTTTTCTGCTCTTCTTTCCTCTTTTTGGTCACTCGTTGTGGATAAAGAACAGCCCGAGAGCATGTTATTAGCCAGGTTTTTGAACAGATCATTCAGGGGCCATGTGTGCAGCCTAGCACTTAGTATGCCTTTTTGATTTCATGATTTTTCTCCATGATATTTTGCTCTCCATATATTTTCTCACTTGTTTGGGGAAAAATAGCTGTTGATAACTTGGTAGCCTGCCTGAGTAGCCACCTTGGCCATTTTTTTTGGTGGAACCGGGGATTGAACTCAGGTCCTTGCACTTGCCAGGGAAGCACTTACTCCACTGAGCCATCTCCCCGGCCCCTACCTAGGCCATTTCAACCAGTTTTGTTCTCCCATTCTCATCTGTACTTTTATCTTAGATGGACTTTTATTTCTCAGGGCATTATTTGATCTTACTTAGTTCCATTCTGGTTTTTTGTATTGCTATGGTTAGGGTCTAGTTGTCCTCCAAAAACCTCATGCAGTCACTGGATTGGCTTCTAGAGTTTGTGATTAATTCATGATCCAGCCCTGGGATTATGGGTGTGAGTGCTACACCCGCCCTGTGCCAGGTAGCCCGAATACAATTTAAGGGAGGGAAAGATGCTTGCTATCTGCTTCAGGCTCTGCTCCTCCCTTTGCTTTTTGCTGAATTCTGCTGCCATGAACGGCTGCCCTCTGTCATGTGCCACTCTGCCTTAGAGCAAGCTGAATGTGGCCTGAAACCTCCACAAACTGTGAGCTAAACAAACCTTTCCTTTCTTAATTCTGGGTGTAAGGTATTTTGTCCTAGCAATAAAAGAAAAGTAACAGAGACACCTATGAACCAGCCATTTGGGTTCTTCCATGTTGGACTTCGTGACCTTGTAGTGGTCACTCTTGTAGATAGGAGCTAAACCTCTGCTTTTAGAGAACAAATAGGTTTCCTTTCTCTTTTGAGTTACACTAGATCCCTTCCTTCTTTCTTCTAATGAAATGCAGGTACTTTAGAAACATACTTGATGGCCTGACAGAACAAAAGAACAAACAGCAAAGCTTAACTCAAATGACTGTGAGTCAAAGGAAACCTTACTTTTCTTTTTTTTTTTTTAAACATTTTTAAAAATTTTATTTATTTATTTATTTGTGTGTGTGTGTGTGTGTGGCCAGCTCAGCCCACCAGGGGGCGGGGCTGGCTGGCATGTGGTGCTGGGGGATTGAACCACAGTCCCTGTGCTTTGCTAAGCTTGTTCTAAGTAGGTGCTTTAGACCACTGAGCCATCTCACCAGCCCCGGAAACCATACTTTTCCTTAAGATTTTTAAAGCTTTTCTCTTTTTTATTAAAAGAGGTTTCCATCTCCATTGCCTTAAACAAAGTCCCAGAGGTCTTACCATTGGGGCAAATGCAAAGGACATTGTTTCTCAAGTGGCTCCAGCCTGTGTAAGCAGAGCTATCAAGTGCCTCAGGATGGTGAAGGGAATCTTGGGAGAGATTCCGTCCTGATCTCTTAAAAAGAGTTTTAAAGTACTAGGGAGTTTTTAATACTAGGTAGAACCATCAAGTAGCTCAACGTTCTTTCCTTAAGAAGTAAGTTGGCCCCAGTATGGAGACCAAAAGCCCTTGGTAAGCTTTCTTCTGTGGTTCTCTGAAAGATGCTGGCAGCATACTAGCTTCAGACAAGAGACATCTGTCTAGTGCATACTTGAGTCTAACAAGGGAGGCTTTGTGGCTTTGTGAGCTCAGTAGGTCTCTTCCTTAGGTTCTCCATGCTAAGAACCTAAGATCTAGCTGTCTATAGGCCTCAAGATGAGCCAGGGAAATCCATATGAACCATGTCCCACAGATTGCATTAGGCCGTTAAACTGTTTTACTTAAAATATAGAGGGTGGAGTGAAATCCTTTGTGTTCAGGTTTTTATGCCCTTTTATCTCAAGTAAAGCCCAGAAACTATAGCAGTTGGAGTTGCCCTCCTGAGGAAGAGAGAGATATCTTTGATGATCTTGTCCTCAGAGTCCCATTTGTCTCTTAGGGGGATATAGATCTCTCTCATCTGTTTAATGAAACTTCAGATGGACCCCCTGACACCCATGACTCAATTTCTGGATGTGACCTCTTCTGTACTCAACAATCAGAATCTGGAGGAAGGTTAAAAAAAAAGTTAGAATTATAGGTGTTGTATTTGGAAATGCAGGCCACTGCCTGTGCCCTGCTTTGTGTGTGAGGCAGCCAATGTTCCTGACTCATGGAATTCAATGACTCAACAGGGTGTTTGGCTGTCCTCACACCCAGAGAGGGGCTAGGCCAGGAAAGTCCTCATTTCCTGTTCTGAAGAGATCTGCAGGAACCTGTAATACCCCTGTCTTTGGATATTGCCATTTCCTATAGGAAACCCTGAGTAATGCTTGATGTTATATGAACCAATTACTTCATTCTGTTTTGATTTACTTCTCTGGAACACCCTCCTCTAGATTTATAGGCATGGTTGGGGTCAAGGAGACCCATAATTGGAGATTCTTTACTCCTGCTTTGATGTGTCACTTTGAAGGTCAAATATTTAACCACGAGTTCCTAATTGTCCCATAGTGTACCACCTACTTGCTAGGAAGAGATTTAGTAGCAAAATTGGGGTAAATTTTAAAATTATGGCAAAGTCCAAATCAGATTTTACCTGTGGAGACTATATCAGGTCTTTCTGAATGAATTAGCCAACAAGTAGATCCTATTGCATGGTATAGTGGAATATCTGACTTAAGGGAACATTTCTTCCTTTACATATCTGAAAAAACCCTATCAGTGTCTTTTCTTCTTCTTTTTTTTTTTGTGGAACTGGGGATTGAACTCAGGCCTTTGCCCTTGCCAGGGAAGTGCTTATTCCACTGAGCCATCTCCCTGGCCCTGTGTCTTTTCTTCTTAATGTATTTAGTACTGGGTCTACAGAGTCTCACTACACAGATTGGATTTGTAGTGATCCTCCTATTTTCAGCCTCCCAAGTGCTGGGATTTTAGGCGCATGCCACCACACTCGGTCTCAGTCGCCATCTCCATGTGATCCGGGGGTGGGGCCAGCACGGCACTCCAGGAATTGAACCCTGGTTCCTGCGTCTGCCTAAGCAGGCACTTTAATCTGCTGAGCTATCTGGCAGGCCCCAAGAGTGGAAGTGTCTTGATCCAAAGTCTAGGACAAGAGTTCTTCCCAGTGATATCTCAAACAGTTAAATGAAGTAGCTTCTGGATGGCCACCCAGCCTGATAGCAGTAGTAGCTATAGCTATGCTAGTAGAAGAAGCTGCAAAACTAACCTTAGGACATACAATAGTAGCCCTAGTTCCCTAGTAGCTCAGAAGGATTCTTGGGACCAAAAGTTACTTGTGGTTAATGGGAATGGCTTGCCAGGTATCAAGCCATACTCTTAGTCTCTTTTTTTTTTTTTTTTTTTTTTTTTTTGGCGGAACCAGGGATTGAACTCAGATCCTTGCATTTGCCAGTCAAGCGATTATCCTATTGAGCCATCTCCCCAGCCCCCATACTCTTAGTCTCTTAATCCCTGCTCTATAATACCTACAGATCCAGAAGTCCTTGTGAACAAGTGATTTCCCAGAACTACACATGCAGGCAGGATATCAATGAGCTGCCACTCCAAGACCCTGAAGAGGTGAGGTTCACAGTGAACCACACCTCTGGTGAAAAGGAGCTTTGTCCTAGGAGGACATCAAAAGTCAGGTTATGTAGCTGTTAGTTCAGAACAGGTCACTGAGGCCCACTTCCCCCAAGATCCTCTGGTCAAAAAGCAGAACTCATAGTTCTGACTTGAGGATTGATATTAGGAAAAGGCAAAAAGCTATATATCTCTACAGATTCCAAATATACATTTCTAGTGCTGTATGCCCATCTGGCAGTCTGGAAAGATGGAGCTTGCTGGTTAATAAACAAGCATCTGTAAAGCCAAGCAGAAAATTCTAAATTCTACACCTCTAGAGGCAGTCCATCTTGTCAAGCAGGTCACAGTCATGCATTGTAAAGGATCCCAAAGAGACATGTCTGAACTCTCCTTGGGAAATCAAAAGGCTGATTCTATCTAGCCTTATTCCCAGTGTCTGAGGAAACATTCTGGTCTTTCCTCAAGGGATGCAGTGATGAGCTATAAAAATCCTATGTGGGAAATGGTCAATAGAATTTTCACAGGATTAATGAGAAAGCTATTCCTGAGAACCTTGGAGGAAGCAACTATTGATCTGACAGCAGAGAGTCACTAATGATCCTAGTTCACTACAGTGTAAATGGGCACCTATATCGAGGTGCTCAATGGGTACCTGTATTGAGGTGCCCATTTTCCCCCCATTTTTAATTAGATCCATTATATAGGTAGTCTTGCTAAAGCTATGGCTTTCAAGGTCTCAATAATTTATGTAATCCTCCTCTTTGCCATATTTTGTCCTCCACAAGAAGTGTGGAAATCTGACCTGCACTTCATATTTGGGTTCTAAACTCCCAACATGATAGCAAAATTACTTCCTTTCTACCGTTGTTTGTTGTCTTCTGACTGATTTTCTTTCTTTAATCCAGCCAGTAAGCCATTGCGGTAGATAGCTAACTGGTGGTCAACTTGTTACACCCAGCTGAATTAAACTAGTGTTGGGCTGGGTGTGGGAGGCCCACCTGAGGGTTGTTGCCAGCAGCATAAAAGGCAGAACAGGAGGCGCTGCCAAAATGCTGTTAGGGACGCTGTGCAGAGATGCTGTTGAAGCTGTTGGAAGCTGCTAGTTCTCTTGGCTGTTCTGCTGGAGGACCTTGTCATGCTGGCTTTCCCGATGAACTTTGGAGGAGCTTTGGTCCTCATCTTGAGCATCACTTCTTGGCTCCAGAGGGGAAGATGGTGCCCTGCTCAGCCTCATGGAGAAGCCTCATGAGAACCTCACTGTTGCTGAGGATGGCTGAGGTACTTTTGGGGGAGCTCTGTTTCTTATCTTGAATGTTGCTTTCTAGCTCCAGTACAGATCCCTCAACTTGCTAGCACAGATCCTTCATACAGCTGGCATAAACTTCCTAGCTTCCACCACTGACATTTGGGCCTTTCTAGCACAGATCTGTGAAGTGGGCTCTAGGCCTCCAGTTCTACCTGTGGGAGGCATTTGTTAGGAGCTCTAGGCCCTCAGCTGAATTCTTTAGTGTTTATTGTATAGATAGGTTTTCTGCACTTGTATATAATTCTTTGGGTTTTCATTACAAAATATTACAAAATGTAATATTATATTGTTTCCCTTGCAATAAAAACCCAAACCATGACAGCCACAACACACCAAGGTATTTGTAGAGCACAAGCGCATATTACCCAATAGGTAGGCTCTATAGCCCTTCTGACCTGAAGATGTTTAGAAGACAGAGACTTCCACTTTGTCAGCACCCCATAAAGAATTCAGGGGATAGCTGTCTCAGGGGAAATGGGACAGGAGATTCGGGTTTTGCAAAGCTGACTGGGGAAGTAGTTGTGACTTTTTAACTATAAAATAGCAGGATACATGTATAGAATAGTTCCCAAGCCCTTTGCATGGATTTTTTAGAGAGAACTCAAGCAGGTTTTTCACAGAATGACCTGCACCTGACATCCTGAGGGGTGGTTAATACAAAACTGATGGTCACCAGTGAGGTTTTTCCTCCAATGTTTCCACATGTGTGTCTCTTTTAGAGTTTTTGCTACTGTATTCACTCTTGCATAGTAGTTTGTCATCAAGCTGTTTATTTTCCTATGATTAATATGACTTTGCTACCATTTGGACTTTTCTTGACCAATTCTTTACTCAGGACAGAAAGAGCCTAGGAACTACCTCCAAAAGGAGATGCCAGCACCCCCAAACCCAGTAACAGGACTAGGAATTGGTCTTCTCTGCCACCTGAGATGGCAAGGGGGGGTCTGGGAGACACCAGAGCCCCTGTGGCAGTTCTTCAGCCTTGGGGAGCTTTGCCTGTTTATCTTAGTGTACTGCATTATTATTGCAGTTTTCTTTTGATGCTTGGAGCTTTCATAGAGTGTCAGGGAGTTACTTCCTTAGTTTTCTATTGTTATATAACAAATTAGCACAAACTTAGTGGGCTAAAGCAACGTCCAGTTAAGCATGGCTTGGCTTGCTATTCTCCCCGCTTCCCCCAGCTTCTTGTGAGGCTGACATTAAGACATTTTCCAGTCAGTGTTCTTATCTGGAGCTCAGTGTCTTTCCAAGCCGCTGAGTGTTCAGTTTCTTATGGTTACGGGAAGGACATCTGCTTGCTGGCTGCCAGGCCACAGGCTGGCTTAGCTCCTAGAGGCCACCTTCAAGCTCTACTTATGAGTCTCATCATGTGATAGGTCACTTCTCCCCAACCCACCCAAAACCCAATATTTGGTGTGTTTGTTGTGAAGGGGTCTTACGTAACGCCATAGGTGACTTGAGGTGTGCACTGCTCACCGCTTGAGGTCAATATTGAATTGAAGGCCAATATTCAGGAGTCAAGGGTCGGTCAGAAGGAATCAGGTTTATTCAAGGGTTGACATCTGGAGAAAATGGAAGGCCTATGACCTCCAAGCTCTATCTTTAGTCACTCAGAGTCACAAAATGCTTTTGTAGGGAGAGAAAAGCCCACAGAGACAATGGGCAGGAAGACTGCTGAGTCCTCTTCATCTGGCAGGGTTACGTCCTCTACCCCGCCCCTCGCAGTTCTTTGCAATTGACCTCGATCTCCCGAGGCTAGTTCCTGTATTTTTTAAAAACAAACATTACTTTTCTGCTAGCTAAACCTCACAGCAATTTATAAGCCTTTTAGTAGTTGATTCACAGAACTAAAGACTAAGGTGTTACAGAGGTCACCAGATGTTCTGCACTCTGGAAATCTAAAGAAAAATCATTTGGCAATTAATGTCTTAGCTACTTAGGTGGGGCTTCTCTTTAGAATTCAGAATGATGTACCTATAGGAGAGGATGAAGGGATGTAATCCTTGAGAAAACAGTAGGGAGGGGACCCGAACTTGAGGGAAGGTAAGTGGAAGGGGAAGCAAAAGCAGTCTTCCAAGTAACTCCTTCCCGAAGGAGCCACTTGTATGTTACAATACAAGTGATTATCCATCACGTTTACAAGTCTGCCCACACTGCAGGTGGGGGCCATCCAGGGCATGTATAGCATGAGATAGAAGCTTGCAGAGCTTCCTTCGAACCCTACTCTCTACCTTTTGGTACCATCCAACTATAGCATGTGCCTAGACCAAGATTATAACCACAGGCAAAGGGAAAGCTCCTCAGCTAAATATGTATAAAGAGACCCAGGATGTAAAAGCAAACTATCTTATGTTTATATCCCATGAATTATTTTTGTTCAGTGATCCATTTATATGCTGCATAACTGTTTTCACTTGGGCTTGGTTTTCATGAGATTGCTGGAGTCTGATAATTCTATGAAAGCAATAAAGGCTCCAGAATTTCTCTATAGATGGACCTCAGGGAGGAAAGTTGGAGGAGAGTTGAAAAGAATGAACAGATTTTTTTTTTCTTGGCATAACTTTGGAGATTACTGCAGATGCAGGTACTAAAGCAGCTCTAAAACACCTTTTGTATTCTTGACCAGTGATTGTATTGGCTAAACTTTGTTTCTTACATCTAGTCCTTCTAGATGCATTGGTTGAGTTCTATTCATTGGGTGTCTTGGTATATGACGTGGAAGCAAACACAGAACAACAGAATCAGGATGTACCCAATTCTAATCGCTATTCTATGTCTTTAAGTTCCAGATCTGTTTAGTTGTGGTGGGCTGCATGACTTAGAATACAACAGTTTCTTTTTTCAGTCAATGTAAAATGAGGGGGAAGAAGACAAAATATTTTCTAAGAATCCTTTATATTCTTCTCCATATCTGTGGTACAAGGTCATCCTGGATTTCCCAAAGATTGAGGACATTCAGAAATACAAGGTTCTCCAGACTACCCTGCTGTTCTGAGGAGCATCGTTGCTAGATAAGTTGATATTTACCTTAACATAGTAAGACTGGACTCTTCTGTTTATTAGTGTCTTTACAAAAAAGATAGCATGGTTTCTTCTAATCTACTAAGGGTTTTATTATCATTCAATGAATTCCTATTGTTAATGGGTTCTGGGGTACTGTAAACTTTCCAGGAATTTCTTTTAGATTCTTGGTATCCTGAACAAAGAAATGGACAAGATATGTAAGAAAAGTAGTGAGGTTCTACATTTATTAAAGATAGGAGGATGGGGGAGATAGCTCAGCACTCTAAGTGCCTCCCTGGCAAGCACAAGGACCTGGGTTCAGTCCCCAGTATTGCATGCCATACTGGCCCCAAAACCCCAGGCACACTGTGCTGGCCATCAAAACGAGGAGTGGTGGTGCATGCCTGTAATTCTAGCACTGGGGAGGCTGAGACAGGAGAATCACTACAAGTCCAAGCTGCATAGCGAGACCCTTTACCAAATAAAAAATGCACAAATAATTAAAAAAGATAAGTATACTGTAAAGAGTGACAATAGGCCACTGAAAGAGCTCATAAAGATTACAAGGTTAATGGCAGGTACCCCACCCCAATCTTCAGACTGATGTCAGATCTAGGCCATCCTACCAAAAACTTGATTTATTTGGCACCAGAAGAATTGAAATTAGTACTTTCTGATTAGTCCCCAGTGAAGGGTGTGGGAAATGATTTTGTGCATGTGACCTGGATCTCTGTGATCGACAGATTACTCCCATTTGCCCAGCCAGTTGGCCGTTGGCCGTACCCCTATCTCCTGCCTTACTATTCCTGAGATGGCTTCCAATCATCCCTTCAAGGCCACTTGGCCACATATGACACCATCACATAATTGTAAATTATGGCAATATTCAAATGGATAGCTGGCAATGTTGTAAGAGTGGTAGCTGTCCAAGTGACTAGAGCAGGTTAAGATAAGGGAGACCAAAGTCTTCCAATAAACATTCCCTGAGCATCTTCTATACAAAGAACAGTAGCTTAGAGCTTGATATAAGTATGAATGCAGAACCCCAGTCTTTGTTCTTAAGGAGCTTCTAATCTCAGAAGAGCAGGCCAGTGAATGAGTGTCTGGCTGACCCCTCCTACTTAACTCCAAAGAGAGGAATATCCTCATCAATTGCCATCCATTCTGAAATGTGTGGGTGGGGTGCCACCAGTTGGGCAGAGGACTGGGTCCTTAGTGAACTGCCTTCATTTTGGGGTGGTCCCTCTGCTATGTCAACTAGGTAGGCTACAATTTCCAGTCATTTCCATCAAATGCTCATTCAAGAGTTGCTGTGAAGGTGTTTCATAGATATGATTAAAATCCATAATCAATTGTAAATGAAACATTCTTTTATATAATCTTGGTAGGCCCGATTCAATCAATCAGAAAGACTTAAAGGCAGAGTCTTTCCTGAGTTAAGAAAGTACTTTTATTGGCGACTGGGGAGATGGCTCAGTAGAATAAGCACTTGCCTGGCAAGTGCAAGGGCCTGAGTTCAATCCCCAGTCTGCAAAAAAAAAAAAAAAAGTACTCTTACTACATGACAACTGCAGTTTTAGCTTATAGCTGAGAACTCTGGCCTCCCCTTCATGCTAGTCTGTGCTATGAATTTTGTACTTACTTAGCCAGACTTCCTATTTCTGTAGGTTCTTTGTAATCTTTTAATATAGGCTAGCACCCATAGATTTCAGACTTATGTGACCAGATCTGCTTGTGCGAGTAGATCTTAAAATAATTCCTCATGGCAAGTGTGTGTAACCTCTTTGTAAGTCTCTCCTATTGGCTTGGCATCTCTAGTTGAACGCTAATATAGATTTTGATACCAGAAGAGAAATGAATGTATCTGCATTTTGCTTATAGGGTCAAATATGTCTTTGAGAGTCAGCAAATCAGGGCACTCCTGAAAGATGTCCGTATTTCAGTTCCTGAGAATGTTTCCTTATGTGGCAAAGGGGAATTAAGGTGGCATGTGGAGTTACAGCCACTCATCAGCTGACTCTGATTTAGGGAGAGTGTCCTAGGTGTTTCAGGTGGACCCAGTGCAATTTCAAGGGGCTTAGAGGTAGATGAAGCAGGTGGAGAGGGAAGCACAGACTGATGCAGGTGAGAAAGATGTGGCTCAATGTTGTAGGCTTTGAGGCTGGAAAGGCCAGGGGAAGTGGAGTCTTTAGAGGCTGAAGAGACCAGGAAATGGTTTCTCCCCCAGAACTTCCACAGAGGAAGTAACAGAGCTAATAGTTTCATTTTAGTCCCGGATAAACCATTTTGAATTTTTTGCCATCTAGAACTGTGGAATAATTTATATGTGTTATTTTAAGCCACTAAATTTGCAATAATTTGCTGTAGCTGTCATATAAAATGATACAAATGCTAATCCCTATGTCTTTTAGCAGTGGCTCATCAACTGCTGGGCCCAAGATGGGGATGGAGGATTTGCTCCTTCTCTGCTTTAGAGGTGAGCAGGCCCACCTTCCACCTTGTTCTCGCTGGCAGCTTGCCCCAGGGTCCTCAGTGCAGCCTTCAGCCCCATGGCATGGCTCCACCCCATCCTTTCGGCAGACTGGATGAATCTGGAAAGATCCAGAGTCTGGAGTCTGTCTGATAGCCTCAGCCTATTCTTTGCTCTCCCCTACCATGGCTTCCACACCAGATGCACTGTCTATTTATAGGCTACTGATGCCCAGAAGACATTTAAGAGAAATTATACAATGCTGCCTTTATAAGACTTTTTTTTAAGAAAGTGTTTCATTCTCTCTCCAAGCTTATGAGTCCATGGGGATATCTGAGCTTTATAACCTTGCATTATTATCTTGTCAGTTGGTTATCTGAAGGAAATATTTCCTCAGCTTCACTTACTTCCTCTTTCAGAAGAATGCATCAAGCACATGTTTACAATCTTTTTTTTTGGAAAAAAAGGTCTCTTCTTCTCAAACCCAAGCCCCAAAGACTGTAATTGTTAAAAATGAAACAGGGCATCTTGTCCACAACCCAGCTTTGCTAGAGGTAGTGGGGGCAGATTGTTGAGAGACTAAAGAAAATATCTGGAAATAGGTAGGAGCCGCAGGACTTATTAAGACTTATAACAAGGAGGCATCCAGGAGAAGCACGTATGGCTCCAAGGGTGCTACTCGGCAGCTACGCAAGGGGCAAGTGTTTACCAGAAAGTCCATGAGGGGCGCGTACTCAACAACAGCCCCACTTGGGAGGTCTGGTGGTGGCTGCTTGCACAATTAGCACTTATTCTTTCCACAGACCTTCACTCCACGCTCAGCTGCTGCAGGGAAAGGGGTTTCCAGATCCAACTGCATGTGCAGTGACACCCTGAACTTGCTTTGTTCTACTGTAGGACCAGCATTCCAAGGGCAGCTGACCTAACACACGGGCAGGAAATCAGCTTCTTCAGACAACAGTCGTTTGACAAGCTCCCATTGTGCCTTAGCAAGCACCTCTCCTGACAGTCCAGCCTGACACACAGCGTGCCTTTGACTTGACAGGAGTCTTGGGAATGCAGAAGGCGTCTCCAGAACACGTCTCACATTTTTTCAGGAATGATGCGTGGCAGTCAGAGGATGGGGCAAGAGTTGTTTTCTTTCCTTTTTTTTTTCCTTCCCTTCTTTTCTTCCCCCTTTCCCTTCCTCCCTCATCCTCCCTTCTTCTTTCTCTTCCCCCTTCCTCCCTACCATTTCTTTTTGTGGCCCACTCAGTCCACCTTGGGGGTGGGGCTGGCATAGCATGTGGTGCTAGGGATCTAACCACAGTCCCTGTGCTTGCCTAAGCTTGCCTGAGCAGGTGCTTTAGCCTGCTGAGCTATCTCCCTGGCCCAGCTATCTTGCCAGCCCCTCCATACCTTCTTTCCATCTTTCTTCCACAAATATTCTAGTCCCAGCTATTATAGGATTTGGTGCTTGTATGCATTTCTCAGAGCTGCGGTATCAAAGCAGCACACACTGGGTGGCTTAAGATAGCAGAAACTGTCTTACAATTCTGGAGGTCAGAAGTCTAAAATCGAGGTGTCAGCAGGGCCACAATCTCTGAGACTTGATAGAATTCCTCCTTGCCTCTTCCTAGATTCTATTTGGCATCCCTTGGCCTGCAGCAACATCACCTTAGTCTCTGTCCCCATCATAGCATGCCTTCTTACTCTCTTCCTGTGTTCTCATAATGTGTCTCTTCACTTTGCCTTCCCTCTGTGCATGCCTGTGTCCACATTTCCTGCTTCTTAGAAGGCTGCCAATCCTACTGGATTAGGAGTATATCTTGCTTTATTGTGACCTCATCTTCGCTGATAACATTTTGTCTCAGTTACTCTTCTCTCATTGCTGGGACAAATAACCGACACTCAGAAGTAGGGAAGGAAAGGTTTATTTAGCTCACAGTTACTGGAGGTTCCAGTCCATACTCAGCTGGCTCCAAGGCAGAGTGGCATGTGGCAGAGAGCGATTGCCTTTCATGATGGCAGCAAAGAGCAGAGAGCAAAGGGAGTGGCAGCAGATCAGGCAGCTAGCTAGCCTCTCTCTCCTCCTCACATCATAATGCACAGTATCTGCCTCGGACACTCATACCTGTAATCCTAGCATGGATGAAGAATCAATCAGAACTCCAGAAGCTGCCCCGTGACTGCATGACACTAGACACAAACCACAACACATCTGCAACAGATGACCTAGAAGTGCTAGTGGTCTGAAGGAAGAGAATATGAGGGAGGCAAAGGGAGGATGAGAAGCAGGTGGAGCCTGAGTTGCTGAGGAGGCAGCATGCCCTGGATTTGGTGATTCATTAGGTGAAAAGATCAAGGAGAAGAAAGGTCAGGAGCAATGAGGTTTCTGGCCTGGGCAACTGGAGAAGAAGCCAGAGCAAGAGGCAGTTACCTCTCCCCTCTTCAGATAACCTACTCTGTGCCTACTCTGCCTCAAGTATGATGCTGAACACATTTCATAGATTATCTTGCTTAATCTTAATTTCTTTTTTAGTGGTAAATATAAGAATAATGGGTTTTATAATCAGTGGTATCTTAAATTAATAAAATATAAAATCATCCCTATTTTGCAGATAATGAAGCTGCTTTTTATAGAGATTTGTTACATAGTTTGTCTAATTTAATTCTCATTACATAGGTCGTCTCATTTAATCCTCCAACAACCCTATGAGGTAGTTTTATTATCCCTTCTCCACAGATAAGGAACCATCCTGGGCAGAATAATAATAATGACAGTTATGATCTATTGAGCTCCCAGTCAGGTACTTAGCATTGTGCTTTGTGCTTAAAGCTCGCAATCGCCCAGTGGGATATGTACCTGCTCAGCTAGAGAGGTGGAGAAGTGGCCCACAAGGTTCGTCTTGTATCTCTTCACTCCCCTCCCCTCACAGAATAAAGATAAATTTCATTGGGCTGGCAAAGACCCTTCCAGAATCTGCTTCCAACCCTACCTCTTTGCGACACAGACTTTGCTTGATATCCTTGTCCCAGCAATGCTGAACCATTTGTGGTCCATCACGAACACTTCCACAGAGCTAGACCTGGGACTAGTGAGGTCCTAGGAACAAAAGAAGAACACATGGATTCTAAGCATCCCGCAATTTCAGGTCAATTCCTGAGAACGATCATTTCCTCACCCTACCCTGGTCCCAGCCTGTCCCGTGGGTTTTCCTGATTTTGGCTGTCACTTCTCTTCTCAGGAGTATCTTCCCCTCTCTTCCCAACCTCAGTTTGGCTCATACTTGCCCTTCATGGTCAGTCAAGGCATCACCTCTTCCAGGGAGCTTCTCCTGACCTTCTCCCACTTGGGACAGGCAGCCCTATGTAGAACTGCTGTGGTACCAGCTTTATGTTCCTATCACTGGACTTCCACAAAGAAAGCAGGTACCCTCTTCTGCTTCCTTTCTAGACTATGATTCTCTTGAGGATAGTCATATTTATAATTTTCATCAGTTAAATGCTTAGCGTAAGTAGGTGATGATATAATGTTTGTTGAGTTAACTAAGTAATTGTTATGGGCTAAATTGTGTTCCTAACCCCTAGTAGGATACTTAAACAAGTAGTGAGGGTAAGACATGGTCATTAGGTAGGAGCCTAGTGTAATATGCCTGGTGTCTTTGTAAGAAGAGTCGATTGTGACCCAGGCACTCAGAGAAAAGGCCAAGGGCAGACTCAGAAGATGGCCAAATAGAGACCTTAGAAGAAAGTAACAGAGTGACACCATGATTTGGGCCTTCAGCTTCCCAAACTGTAAGAAAAGAACTTGCTGCTTAGGCCAGGCCATGGCTTTTTGTTATGGCAACCTCCCCTCAAAACAACTACATTTAACAACATCAGCAACTAACAGTCTCTGAAATTGTGTCCATGCCTCATGTTCTTCTGTTTTCTCTTTCTCCCCAGTATGCTCAGCCAGTTGTTGACTCTAAAGGAAAGAAGTGCCTGTCTGTCTCCTTCTCATATAGGACTCAGCTCTTCATTGTTCATCTGGCTGCTCAGCAATTGCTTCCCATATATGTGTTGCTGGGCAGTGGGGGTGATTTCTGTTTGATTGCTGGGGTAGCCTCATTTGATGGGCACCAGGGCCAACTGTGGGAGCTGGTGCCCATCTAGACTTGCAGAGCTCTGCTGTTGAGTCTGCCTGAGCTCTCTTCTTGTGCACTCCCCAAGGGCCAAGTGGGGAAGCAGTGGAGCCTCGGATCCTGGGCTCGACACCACTCATTGCCTGGCAGTACAGAACGTCTCGATTAAGGGTTGAGATTGGTCACTTTAGAACATCATGGCATACTCATCATTTATTTAGAAATATTTATCCTGTTATGCGTTACATTGTCCTGGTACTTGGGATGTGGCAGGGAAGGAGACAGACTCGACATCTTCTGCTTTCTGTCTGAAACACTCCTTCTAGCGCAATCATGATCTTGACCATCATTGACATTCTAATTATGAGCACAACTCGGGCCTTCACAGCGCTTCAGAGTTTACAAAGTGTGTTGATGCTCATTAGCCCACTCGGCTTTCTCCAAAGCCTGTGTAGGAAGAATCATTATTATCGTCTTTCATAAATTCTCACAATGATATTCTCATTTTAACATCTCTGACATCAGGATGGGCCTCACGATGGATAACAAACATATCATAGTTTAATTGGTAGCTCTTAGTTTCCTTCTTAGCAGTCAAAAAAAAAAAAAAAAAAAAAACAAAAAACAAACCCTGATGATTCTTATACTCAGTGGTATCTTAGGTTTAATAGAGTGTAGAATTCTCCCTGGTTTGCAGATAATGCTGTTGCAGTTTGGAGAGATTTAGTGGCTAAGGTCACATGGCTGTATTTTCTTCTGTAGAGGTGGGAAGAACCCTGGAAAAATGAGTGCTATGCAAAAAGCCACAGCAGCCCTGGTCAGAGCCTTGTCGTTGGTTGCTCTTGGGAGATTTATTTCTCAGACACACCATACCCTGCCACCCTGTTTTTCTACAGGTAAAGGGAATTGTGCCATCCCAGGATGAACTTCAAAAGGAGCCTGTCCTCACCTTGCTCCACCCCACCAGGTGAACAGTGGGAGAGCAGCTAAGACCAGCTAAGTATGTCTGGGATCAAAAGAGCCCCTTCTTTGTTCAGTGTGCCCAAGGGGCTTGAGTGAGCTCCCTTCCCAGGCTGCCCTGAAGGATCCATTGACAATACACAAATGGACAAGGAAGAGGCTTCTGTGATCAGCTGTTGCGGACCCTAAACAGCCCTGATGTGTTTTTCCTCTTCCTTTCCCAGGAGGTATGGACCCTTCACCTATGGTGATCTATAGTATGACACACCCACTGGCCCGTGGCTGGAAGGCTGTGAGGGAGAAGCAGGGAGGCAGCATTTCCGGAGATGGAAGAGGAAGCAAAAAGAGGTGGCTGCTGGAGGAAAGGTAGGAACAGCAGGTTGGTGGTGTTGCCTGGCCTTACCCATGTCTGATCTTTGGAGCTGAGCCTTGACCTAAAGCCAGGTGTTAAATGCTTATGCTCACGTACTCTCTTGCACTCGTGCTTGCTTGCTCTCTCGCTCGCTCGCTCTCTCTCTCTCTCTCTCTCTCTCACACACACACACACACACACACACACACACACAGCTACCTGGTTGAAGCTTTTTCCTCCTTATCTGGAACTTTACACCTGGCCAGCCATACCATGTAGTAGAAAACTGTTATTCTTTCCTGTGGTTTTTCCATGAGTGACTCGACACTTCAAGAGGTCACCTTGTATCATTTTCTCCACCCCCACCTCATCTCTAGCTCTTCATTGGCTCAGGAATTCCTCCAGGATTCCCACCCTCCTTGTATGATGGTGCCCTCCCCTTATAGTCTATCTCAATCCACATCCATGAATGTGATATGTGATCCCTTTACCCTCTGTATATACTGCAGCAGAATTCACTTCCTAACTGGACCAGAAGCATAGCACAACTGTCCTACCTCTGATCTATTCTCCTTCCAGGGCCCTGCCAATAGTTCTTTGCCCTATAGCTACATTATTTAAAGTCCAAGTTCAACCTGTTCTCTGAAGCCCCTTCCTGGGCTCAACCAGTGACATGAACTATTACAAAATGACCCAAAAGAGAACTGCCACATCCTCTTTGATAGCATTCTCCTTGATGCCATATGCCGGTTCTGATGACTTGGGTTGTGTGGCCCAATTTCTGTTCTGACAGTGGGTTAGAGTCTCTTTCCTTGTTCCCACCAATGGGCCATACTGAGGACTGTGTCCTAGAACTCAGATAGGCTTTCTTGGGCTTCTTTACATGTCTATGGAGCTGTACCATGACTAGAGACAGCTGCATCCCACTAGACTGAGCCCCTGCTCTAGCTGGATCTAGGCAGGTCAGCTTCTGTAACACATTAGCCCAGCCCAAGGCAGGAAGTGCCAGCTCCTAGTTCCTTTCTTCCTTTCTGTCCAGCTCTCAGGGATTCATTCTGTGATGTCAATCTGGGCCTGCTTATGGCTGACGTGGGGGCATCCTTCATGCCACTCTTTCAATGATTTTAGGTGATTCTTATAAGAAGACTTTTTCATAGTTGTATGTGAAGTCCTTGTCTCAGAATACTATATACAAGTAATTCTTTTGACCATGCAAATAATCGAAACCCTCCTAAAGTCCTTGCTGATGGATATCTCCTCTAAGTCCCTCCTTTTTATCATGAGTCTAACTTTGCTTCCATCTAGTCTTCTTTGTTGGAGATTCTTCTCTCCAGTCTTCCAAAATTAAATGTTAGTGGGTTGGATGGGAGGCTTCCTGGGGGTAAAAGTGGTGTTTTTTTTTTCATCTCTGCTTCCTCACTGGCTACCATAGTGCCTGTTACATAGAGGATAGAAAATAGCAAAATAAACTTGTGAAATTGAGCTTAATAAATATTTCTGGAACCACTAATGTATGCAAAGCACTGTGCTGAAATATCTTAGGTTCCAGAAAGAAAATAAGACTAAATAGGGTATCTGTCCTTTAGGAAACTGGGCCAGGCAAAGGCAATATTGGGTGTTCCCAGTTAATTGCAAATGGTGCCACATGGGTAGAAGTTTCCTTTAGCTGAAGAGTTGTCAGCCAGGGAGCTATAGATAGTGGTTTCTGAAGAATAGGGACCGTTCTAGCAATTATTCAAGCATGAGAAGAATTCCCCATGAGCATATAGTGCTATTTTTGGAAATCACAAACTTTTTGCCCCTTGGTCTTTGATGCTATAACTGGTAAGATAGGATAAGGAAAAGGCCAAGAGCCCTTAGGCTTGGTGGACTCCAGCTGCTGCTGGCCTCCAGAGGTAAGCCCAGCTCATCCTCTTACTCAGGTAAAGAGTAAAGGCTCTAGCAGGGGTGGACAGCTTGCCAGAGGCTGCCTGAGTGGCAGCAGGCAGTCTTGTCAGCCATTACCTTGCTGGAGTAATCCTTGAACCCATGTAGGCTCTCCATTTGATCTGCTGGAGACCACAGGAGATAGTCAAATGCTTTTGGCTAATATCATATGCACGCATAATTAGATGGCAGCAATTACCATCTGGGTTCCTAGTACTTGTTCCAACATCCAGGCCCTGGGCAAGGAGCTGGTGGGAGTGCAGCAGAAAGGCTTCCCCCAGCCTGCCCATCCTCTGTCAGCCTCCCAGGGAGCAGATTGGAAGCCTAGAGCCTGGGAGCACAGCCCTATGGAAGGCCAATGATGCTCAATGAAGAGTGACAACAGGCAGGTGGCAGAGGGAATCGAGCCGTGCACGTGTCTGTGCCAGCTCCTGGGTTGGCATGCCATTGCGGGCTGTGTGGGTTGCCATGGGCATGGAGGATGAAGGCTCCCAGGCAGCCTCTGTGGCAGAGAGGAAGCCAAGAGTAGGTTT
The DNA here is from genome assembly GCF_000260255.1 of Octodon degus. Classification (NCBI taxonomy): domain Eukaryota; kingdom Metazoa; phylum Chordata; class Mammalia; order Rodentia; family Octodontidae; genus Octodon; species Octodon degus. The sequence goes on from NW_004524656.1 coordinate 8,926,162, forward strand.
GAGGGTTCTCAGAACAGTGACAGGGCTGATGAGATGCCATCTGCCCTGCCCCTGGCACTGCGAGCTTCCACCTCCTGACTGTTGAGCTCCCTGTGGGTGCCAATGACACAGGCATATGCTTGGCCAGGTCTGGCTGACATTTTCCTGAGGCTGGTGCCCAGTCTTCTTGGCTGGGGAAGGGGGATGAAGATAAAGGGAACTGAAGTGGTCCAGAAGCAGTCTGAGGAGTCTGAAGACAATGAACGAGTGTGGACCCAGGCCTCCGGAGACTTCCTTCATGCCTTTGATGGCAGGAGAGTCCCAGCCAGCCATGCAGCCTTGGCCCAAGCCCATGAAGCACTTGCTACCTGCTGTGCCTGCGGCTTAATCAACCAGTCAATTCAGTGCATGGCCAGCACTTCTGGCCAGGGTGGGAGGCAGTGTTTAGTGAAAGGATCATCCCAGCAGGGCTCGGAGTAGGTGGGGCTGCTTGAATTTCAGCTCTGCGTTTCCAGCAGAGAGAGGTCCAGTTACTTACCCAATCTGTTACTCTTGCAGCAAAGCAGAGCTGCGAAGGTATACCTGGCACATGAGCTATGCTCAGAAAATGTCAACTTGGTCTTTTCTTTCCTTCGATGTAAGGTTGAATACACTAAGGAGTTTACACTCCACACTTTTTTTCCCCCCTGATTTGTAAAGAGGGAAAGTAGGAAATAGAAAAGATTGTGTTTCAGGCATGTCCTCTATATTTCCAGGGTCCTCGAGACCAGCTATCGGACACCAAGAGGTAGAGTCCATTTTGGCCAAATAACCTCTCCGTACTTCCCATGGTGTATGTTCCTCTACCTATCCTGAAAAGAACCTGAGCTCTCCCTTGTGCTGTTCTGTGGAACTGCGTATGCTGTCTGTCATGGAGCTCAATGCTTGGTTATTATTTCCATTGTACTTGTATTTGGATCCTAAATCTCTTATATTTTTCTATCTAGAGGCAAAATTTGGAGAAATATTGTTGAGTGGCTAACTGACTGTGACCTTACTCAGGTGATGGATGACATAGACTCATGCTTATCTGTTAGGAGCCAGTCATTAGGGGAAATGATGAGAAACAAAGATGGATGAGGGTAGAAAAGAACTGAGAGACTTCTGGGGCCCCATGTATTATAATATATAAATTCTTTTTTTTTTTTAAATTTTATTTGTGTGTGTGTGTGTGTGTGTGTGTGGCCAGCTCAGCCCACCAGGGGGCGGGGCTGGCTGGCATGTGGTGCTGGGGGATTGAACCGTGGTCCCTCTGCTTTGCCAAGCTTGTTCTAAGTAGGTGCTTTAGACCACTGAGCCATCTCACCAGCCCCCCATGTATTATAATAGAGCATAAATTTTAGACTCAACTGGCCAGGGATTCCACCCTTACTCTGTCATGCAATAGTTGAATGATACTGGGGGAAGTTACTTAATCACTCTGACCCTCATTTTCTGCATCTCGACAATGGCTATAATAACCATCTGATAGTGTTATTATGAGGATTTAAAAAAATGAAGTATACAAAGTCGGCCACCTAGGAGGTGCTCAGTAGGATGTGTGGTGGTTGTAATGATTGCGTTTGATCTTTAGAGATTCATTGAACTTTCTGAAACCCTGGCTCTGGAAAGTTCTGAGCATGAACAGTGCTGTGATTTTCTGAGTTCCTTCCTTAACTTTGCATGTTTTTGACATTCTACTTGTCTAGGTCTTTAGCTTCCTTTGGTTTCCATGTGTTATCTTCTGAGCAAGTCTGACATTGGATGGGTTTCTGTAGTTCAGTGGTGTTGAGCCTGTGGCTCGCTTGCCACAGTGGGCTGTTTGTATTATTGAAAGCTCGAAAATACTCACCATCACCACTGTAGACTTGGCTGAGGACTTAGAGGTTTCAGGAATCCAAGAGATGGTTCAGTTTACCTGGTGAGATGCAACCATTGACCATCTGACCAGTGTTCGCTTTCGTTTCTCTCTTCAAGCAAATTCTAGCTATGCTTGTATAAAACAGTTCTATTCACCTTTAGGACACTTGGATAGCTTGTATTTTATATGATATTATAGAATGTTCCTTCTGAGGAAAATTCTGAAGAATGAAGATCCCTGCCAGATGAGCTCATTATTGTTGTCTGACTCGGCAATGTAGCTGGCTCCTAAAGGGGGCTGCTAATAGTCCCTTTGCAGGTCCAAAGGAGACTTGGGATGAACTTAGCTTTGTCTGCTTTGGTGGCAGTCTCCGGGAAGTTGGGAAGGGGTACAGCAGTAGGGTGGAGCTTACTACAGGGAGCCAGGTAGGAATTTGCATTGTGACTATGGCAGGCCCTTTAGATCGGTATGGGGACCCTGCTAGCAAAGAGGAGTCCTAAGGAACAGTGTCCAGAGTGTTGGGCACTATCAACAGGGCAAGAGGCAAGGCTCCTGCCAAGGAGGCAGGACTCTATTGTCAAAGAAACCTGGAGTAATGGGCAGGAAAGTCAGGCTGAAGAAATAGCCCTTTGCTTTTGAACTTGTACATTTCTTGCACACACGTGAGGTTGTTGGGGTTGCATACTGGATATGCTGATGATCTGGGGAGGCCTACAAGGTAATGTGATCCCTCTCAAAAATACCTGGGGGATAGTCCCTACCTTAATTATGCACCCAAGAGGTATATTATGGGATGGAGCCTTGCAATCAGAAGGCAGGGTGTAGTTAACATAGAAGGTAAATCTCATGTCGCTTCCCTGGCGCTGGACCTCCAGGATCCTCTGGGAGGCGCTGGGCCTCCTGCTGAAGAGGTGATCTTGTGGGCTTCGAGGTGAGCAGGAGCCACCTCTAGGTTTGAAGTCCGGCTGGTCTGGATCTGTATTACTCTGCTTTTTTTTTTTTTTTTTTTTTTCATGTAACCATTCCAACATGATATTAGCTATCCTGTGAAGAGGTAAGAAAATGGCCCCCGCCCACCGTTGATTCTGTAGGGCAGAGTGGGGGCATTCTAAATCCAAAGCCTGAGTCATTGCTGAGAGTAAGAACCTTCCAGGGCACCGTGAAGTCTGGCTTCCTTGTCAGCCCAGGACTTGGCTCCATTGCAAGCTGTGGGGGTTCAATTTTACTTCGGGAAGGACGTTGACCATTTCATGATCTTTGGCTATGCTGGTGACGTAATTTGGGTTGTATAGGATTCTTGGGCACAATATTTCAGTCTATAGCAGCTCAACTTGACTTCAGGCCCGCACCTTTGTGGTGTAAGGCTTGGAACTTGCTGGGTCCTGCCGAGGCCCACCTTCAGAACCTGGTAAGATTAGGTTTTCGGTGGAAAGGCTCAGGCTGCTGCTAAGCAACACCCTGGTTGACATGGGACACAGAATCAGCCTCTTGTTTTCTCCCTGGGTGCCCACCTTTGGTTCCCAGCATGGCTGCTAGCCCATCCTTGGTGCTCTGGGTCTGCGCTCCCTGCCTGCACCAAGCAGCCGCAGGAAGGTCCCCCCTTCGTCTCCTGGCCAGGAATGTGTCCTGAAAGCCAGTGCCAGCCTCTCCTGGATTGGCCTTGGGAGTCAGGGGGCCGAGGTGAAGCATGCAGCCATTTTCTGAAGAATTCCGCACCACCCTGCATCCAATTAGGGAGAGAAGCTAGGTGAGACGGCGGCCTAGACCCCTTGTTAAGTAACATCCCTAATTGATGACAGGGATGGTGTAGCGGTTTGGAAACCAGCTCCGATTGTGTTTTTAAAATTCTCCTTTCTCCTGGGCTGTCTGCCAGAACTCCGTGGCATGGCTCTCCAGGAGAACAAAGGAAGCTTTGAAAATCTTCCTCCCCCTCCTTCAAATGCTTATCTGAAAGGACATCTTTTTCCCCTTAGTTGCCGCAATCATAAAAGCACAGGTGATAAATTGCTTCTTCGTATTCATCAATTGTGAAGGGTCCCGCATCCCCCAAAAGCAGGAATTGCTCCGGCAGGAGCAGCAGTAGCAAGAGCTCGAGACCACCTCATGCCCACTCTGATGCCTATCGAGTCTCCGGGAAGGGAGAGGGAGAGGGGGAAGGAACTTTGTTCAGTGACAACTTTTATCCGTGGGTCTTGGGCCGTTGAAATGTCAAGCCAGGGCTAGATAGGATCTCCTGACAGCCGCTGCTGCCTAGCTCTGGGGGACAGAGAGCTGCGGTTGGGCGGGAGAAGGGCCTGGAAGTGAATTGAATATATCTGGAACTTCCTAACCGGAGTTCAGTCCTGGAGAAACTGTGCTCATAGAGGAGAGCAGAGACTACAGGAAGGGCCTAAGGACCCCGCATTTGCAATGGCCTGGAGACATTGTCTCCAAAGGGACAGTGGCTAAGCCATTTCACTGTACAGGGTGCCTGGGTAGTTGGGTCTGTGATTTGGCCTGGACCCAACTTCTGGGGCCCTGTGTCCGTTCAAGCTGAGGCCTCCTTCTCTGCTGGCCGTGCTGTTTCCTGAGTTCGCTGCCCATCTGTGCCCCCTCACTCTGCTGCCACTATGTCCTACGATGCATATGCCACCTTGGGCAATGTGGAAGGGACAAGACCGTGAGGATAGTATGGTTTACAGCCAAGAGTGGCTCCATGAGCTCAGCTTAATTCAGCAAGAGTTTAGATTTTTAAAACAGGAGGAGATGATATCAGAGCTGGCCATTTTAATATTAAAAAGTTCATACAGCACCTATTACAAAGTAGATATTGGTTCGTGTATATTATATTTTTTCCAGTTTGCTTTCAAAAATCCTGTGAAACAGAGGCGAGAATTGAGGTTCAGAGAGGTTGATTTGCCTCAGATTGTACAGCAATCGGTAGACTCAGAACTCAAACTCAGGAATACTGGGCCAAAAGCTTGAATTCTTAGCCACTATTCTATGATGGTGTTCACTATAGAAAATTGACTGAAAGTTTCTGGGAATGGGGCCGGCCAGATAACTCAGTAGACTAAAGTACCTTCTTAGGCAGAATGCATCGGCCAGGGTTCATTCAGTCCCTGGCTGCTGTGCTGGCCCCTCCCCTGGGGCACGCTGAGACAGTAATTGAGACTGGGTGTGGTGGCTTGTGTCTGTAATCCCAGCACTTGGGAGGCTGAACACAGGAGGATAGCTACAAGTCAGATCTGTGTAGTGAGACCCTGTAGACCTTGTACTAAATACATTAAAAAAAAAAAAAAAAAAAGTTTCCAGGAAAGACAGAACATTCTGCAGGGAGGATAGTAGGGTGAAGCTACAAAGGTGTGAACCAACTTGGAAATAAATAACTACTGTCCACTGAGCACTTACCTTGTCAGGCACTGTGCAGAGTTTTTCATGCATATGTTCAGATTAACCCTCTTCCACAAGTAAGGAAGTCAAGGCCCGGTGAGCCCACCCTTCTGCCTTCCTCTGCACCTGACTACTGGCCTGCTCTGGGAACTTGGGTGAGCCTTCCTGCTGCTTGGGTCCCAGTTTTCTCTCTGCATCTGAGGACAAGAGGATTAAGGTGTGGTGAGTTTGCTTCGTGCAACCTCCTTTACCTCCAGCAGAAGGGATGGAAATACGATGTGAAGTACAGGCTGGGTAATCGGATGTCTTGAGAATCATGTTTGGGTAATCACAGAAATGGGGCATCTCAGTACTGGAGGGGGGCTGGAGAGATAGCTCAGTGGCTTAAGCGCCTGCCTGGCAAGCACAAGGTCCTGAGTTCAATCTCTGGTACCAGGAAAAAAAAAAATTCTTTTGAGACTGGGTGTGGTGTCGTGTGCCTATAATCCCAGCTCTTGGGAGGCTGTAAAACAGGCAGATCACTATGAGTCTGATCTAGTAGTGAGACCCTAAATACCCTGTAGACCCTTCCCTAAAATTAAAAAAAAAAAAAAAAAAAAAAACAACCAGAAAAACAAAACAAAACAAAACCCAAAAGTCCAGGAGGGACTGGGGTTCTCAGAGCCTGCAGGGAGGTAAAGTCATGGTTCATTCATAGCTCAGCAGACCCCGAAAAGTTTGGATTTGCCATCAGAGGAGCCCATGTACATTCCCTCACCCAGGTAGCTTTGGGGTCCCCCGAGTGGCCAGACAGAACAGGTCTGTGGGAAGAATACAGAGCCTGGAGAAGGGGTAAGAGTTCACTGGCTGGAACATTGCCAGCAATAACTAATTAGCCAGTCAATTCATATATTCATGTATCAAGCTTTCTCTAAGTGTACTTGGAAGTCTGCCTTGAACTCTGGTCCCTGCCAGAAGCTGCTTCTGAGCTTATGAATGTTGGGGCCTGATATCTTATTCTCTGCCCCACCTTACCCCCTTAGTTACTTTTCTCATTGCTGAGACAAAATACATGACACTCAAAGCAAGAAAGGTTTATTTCAGCTTACAGTTTGTAGAGGTTTCAGACTGTAATCAGCTGGTTCCAAGGCAGGGTGCCATGGCAGATGGGCGTCACAAGGAGAAACAGCTCATAGCAGGCAGAAGGCAGCAAGCAGCACCAGAAGCCCCTTCTGTATATGTGTATCCAGGCTACGCATTCTGAAGGTGGGTAGCTTCGTACCCAGAGTAGGGCTCCCTTAATCCTGGCATCACACCATGAGTCAATCCCAACATCATGCATCCTAGGTCCAGCCACCTCTGAAAATCTCAATCTGTGACATCATGAGGCTTTGCAGGAGGGACATCTTGCTACATGACGGGACACCAGGAGCCCGGAACGTGGGAAGGGAGAGGTTGGGCTCCAAGAAGGGCCATCTCTTCCTCTGAGTATGTGGCACTTTGTAGGTGGACACTCCCAAGGGACAGCAGCAGATTGGCTTTCTCTTGTCCTCCTGCACCCCACCCCTCCTGACGGACCTCTCCTTCCTAGTGGCTGTCTCTGGAGGAGCCTCAGCCATGTCCCTCAGCTCCTATAGGGCATCTGACAGCTCAAGTTCTTGAGCAGCACTCATCTCTGTCATCCGATTGCTTTCTATCTTCCTTTCAGCATCCGCATCTGGGCACTCTGTGGTCCCCATCTGGGGACCTATGTTTGCATAGGTCTAGACTGGAAAAGGACGTGAAGAAAAGGGTATTTTCCTAGGTGAGGTCTCTACAAGAGAGCTGAGATTTAGGAACTGCGTACAGTTGAGGGGCTCTGGATGGCTTTGGGAGAGAAATCCTGGAGGGCAGCAAGTGAAGTCCAGGTGAGACAGTGAGCTGGTGCGGGCAGAGGAGGCATCAGCCTGAGTTCTAGACCTGGCTCAGGCACGCACCTGCTGTGTGGTCTCATCGGGTCTCCTCATGTGCAAAATGAGGGATGAGGTGACACTAGAACAAATTTCTGAGGTGCTGCGAACTCTAGATTTGAAGGTGCTTTTGCCTTTACCTTGTGGAGAACAAAGAAGAGTTGCTGGGGGAAAGGTACATGGGAGCCCCTTGCAGTAGGCAAGTGGTGCCCAGGTGCATTTGTGTCCTTTGTGGGTTAGGGAGCAGGCTCTGAGTAGCATAGGCATCTTCTCAATGGAGTGGAGTATTCCTGAGGAAGAGAGGTCATTTAGGATGTCTCTGGTGGCTGAGAGATTAACTGCTATTCTCTCAGTCAAACCACTGGTGCCTCTTTTAAAAAATACTAGAGGCTCATTTGCATGTCATTTACATCTCATTGAACACCAACTTATTTAATGTTCAGAAACCACTGAGATTTCTTCCAAGTCCCTGTTTCTTGCCTTCCTCAGGCTGTCTCTGCTGCTGCTTCTCACCCTGCATCCTGCAGGTGGTCCACCTGGACAGGCCTGTTGCACTGGCCTGGGTATCAGTGGTTCCATTCTGGCCTAGGAGCCCACAAATGTATGCGTGGTAGGAAAGAGTGGAGACAGCTGGGGAAGGGCCGGGCAGCCCCGGAAGCTCAGGACTGAGGCTCTCCTGCCCGAACTGAAGGGGTCTACCGCCCTCCCCACCCCCCCACTTCTCCAGGCCCCTGTTGTTCCCAGGCCTTGGCGCTCCAGAGCATTCCTCTGGGATCTGAGACTTCCTGGCTTCCTGCAGTTACATGCGTGGCACTGGGCATGGAGTGTCGTGGTGTGTTGGGGCATAAGTTTACTCTGCCCAGGGAAGGAAAAGGAAAACAACTTCAAAATTGATAGTTACGCTTTGTTTTGTCCCCTGCAGCCTCCTGGGGTGGTCTGCTGGGGAAATTCTTATGTGGGAACTGCAGAAGGATCTCTTCCAGGGAACACCAACGCACCATAAGGGTGGCTGGGCATGTCCACCATGTATTAATGCTTTTCCTTTGCCATTCTCAGCCCTGGTGGGCTGAAACCATCCCCCCCCCCAGAAGACTGGGCTGCAGGCAATCCTGAGTGCCGACATTGCTACTGGTGCCCCCTGATGTCAAAGAGCAGCCTAGCATCTTTTGCCAGCAGGAGCAAAGGCACAGCAAGGCAAAGAGACTTGTCCAGTGACACACAAATAGGCAGGAGCCTCTCTAAGCCCAGTGCAACGCTCCTTCCCATGGCCTCACAGGTCTGGGTCCTCCCTGACAACTGGGTGCTCCAAAGTACACGTCCTAAAATAGTGCACATGTTCTTCAGGGCTTGCAGGATGAGCTTGCTCTCTGTCTGACACAAGCTTGCTCCCTCAGCTTAGCACACGGCCAGTTGTTCACAGTATCTATCCGCTGCCCCAGTTTCTTCATGTAGTAAACGAGGGCTTCCTGGGGTCCCACCCATCTTCCTAGGTGGACAGGCCTACCCTATGGATAGCTTTATTTTTCTGTCTGCTCATCCAGCTGCAGGCTGACCAAGGAGGAGGCTGAGGCCCAGAGGCAGACCGTGTAGCCTCAGCCTTGCAGTGGCAATAAACAGGGAAAGCCCCAGGACTCCGGGCCCCCCAGGCTCCCTTGGGGGGGGGGCAATGAGCGCAGTACCATGAGCTGGTGAGCAGCTGTCAGGGAGAGCTCATTATGGGGGATAATGCGAGCGGAGTGACACGGCATATCTGTTCTCTTCCCGCTATTACACTTGTCGCTCGCTTGCTTCCTCTTACAGGTGAGCTGAGGGGTTTGATTGTCTGCGTGGGGATCTCTCCATAACAACCAGGCGAACGAGACAATCCAGCTGCTCTGAGCAGTTTGGCTGGAAGCAGCTTCCCAGGTAGCCTGAGTAGTGGGAAATGGGACCCAGAAATCTGTACTGGAACAAACAAGTCCAGAGGTGACCCGAACCGGGGCTGCTGATCTAGCCTGGTCTCTGCCCCTGTGTTACAAATACGGAACTAGAGGCAGGGCAATCGGGTGACCTAGCTGCTGCGTGCTGGCAGGAAGTGCTCAGGGGCAGGCAACAGAGCCCTGCAGCAGGATGCTGACCACACAGTAACCTCCCAGTTTGGGGGACGGGTGGGCGACTATGGGAGGCTAGACAGGTGTCCAGAAGGTTCCTAAGTGGAAAGTGGACGTGGAAGGACTAACTAGGGTGTGCATGGGCGATTTGGCTGGGCATACAGGGCCCAGGTTGGGTAGGGGTTATGTGCTGGTACAGGATGCCCTGGACAGAATTAGCCAGCAAGAGGAACTTTGATCCACAAAGGGTTAACAAGTCTCCTGATAGAGCTGGGGCCACAGCCACAGAAGAGAGAACACTCACAGAGGTTTTAGCAAAAGCCAGCCCCAGAGAGGGTAGAAGAAAGTGGGGTAATAACCCAAAGTCCTCTGTCTCCAGGTCAGAAGGATGCTGACCCTGAAGGCTGTGCTGGTGTGGGAGGGTGGAATGGGGAATGAATCCAAGAGGCCAACAAGCACTTCCCCTCCTAAGCGCCCAGTTCTGGGTGACACATTCCAATACGTCCCATACTCCTGCTCCTGGGGCTCCTGGGGCTCCTGGGGATGGGACTGGTGGAGGGCAGCCTCTCACCTGTTAGTAATATCCCTTTGTGATGATGGTCCTTTTGAATTGAAAAAATATTCCTCAGTGCCCCACAGAGGTAAGCAGACAGAACCTTGCTGAGCCCTCCTAAGCCTATGCCCCTTCACATGCTTTCTGTGTAGGTAGAATTATGCGAATGTCCCCAGTGCCTTCACCCTGAGACAGCACTTCTCCCTGTGAGTGAGGGTGGAGCCTAGGAATACAAGAAGATTATTGGGATGGGTGAAACCGAACCAAACCAGCACTTTCAAAGTAGCCTTTTCTCCAGGTGGTGGCAGAAGAGGAAATGACAAGTATGAAAGAATCTTTTTAAAAAAGATACTATTATTTGCATTTATTTTGTGCTGAATTTATTCTTGCACCATTAGTTTTTGATTCTGTGGTTTCTTTTTTCTTTTTTTTGGCAGAACCGGGGATTGAACTCAGGCCCTGCGCTTGCCAGGCAAGTGCTTATTCCACTGAGCCATCTCCCTGGCCCCTGATTCTACAGTTTCTTTTGGGATACTTTTTTTTTTTTTTTTTCTGTGCAGTTTCCTCTTCTGATTTAGGGACAACTTTTTTTTTTTTAAATTTTAAATTTTGTGTGTGTGTGTGGCCAGCTCAGCCCACCAGGGGGCGGGGCTGGCTGGCATGTGGTGCTGGGGGATTGAACGACGGTCCCTGTGCTTTGCTAAACTTGTTCTAAGTAGGTGCCTTAGACCACTGAGCCATCTCGCCAGCCCAACTTGTTCCCTTTTAAGAGAAGCTTTGAGGTGTCCAGGGGTGCTCAGGAATGGGTTGATCTTGCCCTGAGCTCTATAAATACGGAGGCACATTCTGGTTGTCTGGTCCACCTGGAGATGTCCCGTGATGAGAATCTGTATCTTGGTTCCGCGTTCCTCTCCGCAGTTGCTGCTTTGGTTGAGCATAGGGTCTTGCACAGGTGCCGTGGCTTGGCTATGAAATGTTCCCCAAAGGCTCCTGTGTTGAAGGCTTAGCTCTCGAAGCAGCAGTGTTCAGAGGTGGGGCCTTTGCAAAGGCAACTGGAGGGCGCTGACGCTATCAGTGGGTTGGCCTGTTGATGAATTCACAACTATTAGGAGATGGCGAAAATTTAGGAGATGAGATTTAGTTAAAAGACCCAGTGGGTCATGAGACTGTGCTCTTCAGGGTTATATCTTGTGCCTCTGCATTCCCCCCTCTTTCTTCTTCCCTGGCCCTCTCCCTCTATCTCTGCTTACCGACAGCCCTGAGGCCAGTGACTTTCTCCCATCATGCCTTGCACCACACTATTTCTGTCTCACCCTGGACCTAGCAGCAATAGAGACTGCTAGTCAGGGACCAAAATCTGAAACTGTGAGCCAGAATAAATATTTTCAACTTTAAGTTGCTTTTCTCATGCATTTTGTCACAGTGATGGAAAGCCGACTGACACAGCGCTGCGAGCGAGTGCTCTACCACGAGCTATACTTTCCATGTCTTTTGCATTTTAAGTACACATGACAAAAATATAGCCCTTTTTGGGGGCCACCAACCCCAGGTCCAGCGACACTGTGTGGCTTAGGCACACCTACCAACTCCAGCACTGTACACTACATAGCACACATTCCTCCTTTCAGATTCTAGGGGACGTTTCTGAGGTGTGTACCCTTGGCGGCCTGGGCAGTTGCATGAATGTTCCTGAAGTAAATATGAAGATTTAAACCTCTTGGTTTAAAAAAATTTGGCGGAGTTTTTTGGGTCAAGTGAATAGTGAAACGCTTTCTCAGATTACCTCAGATTGCAGGAAGAGACCCAAGCAAGATTTGATTGGTCACAGCTGCTTTAGGAATGGAGGGGCCCATTTGCCAAGGATTGTGGACGGTGGGCGGGAGTGGAATGCGGCTCCACAGACTCTGCGTGGCTCACAGCCAGTGAAGGTGGGGGGCCCCAGTCCAGCAACCACAGGGACTGACCTTTGAAAACATCCTGAGTGACCTGGAGGCTGGTTCTTCTATACAGTCTCTAGATATGGGCCCCGTCTGGCCAGTATTTTGATTTTGACCTTCTGAGACATTAAGCAGAGAATTCATCTGACTCTGCTTCAATATCTAGGCTATAGACCATCAGGTAATATATAGGGGTTGTTTTAGGCTATAGATTTGTGGCCATTTGTTACATTATAATAGAAAATGAATACACTAAGTAGCATCTAGTCACCTGGCCTGGAATCCATCCTTTATTTCTGGCCTCACATGGCAGAGAAAAATCTGCTTCTGTCTCATTAGGGAGCAGACCAGTTGGCTTTTTTTTTTTTTTCTTTTTCTTTTTTTGGTGGAACAGGGGATTGAACTTAGGCCCTTGCACTTGCCAGGCAAGCACTTCTTCTACTGAGCTATCTCCCCAGCCCCCAAGGAGACCAGTTGGATATCCTCCCTCCTTTATTTTTCAAGTCTCTCGGGAACTTTGAGATTTCCTACACTTCCAGGAAGTCTGCAGTTGTATGGCTGGGAGTCTATGATCACTAATTCTCCTTCCCATGTAAAAAACAGTAATGCCAGATGTGTCCAGATGCTTGAGAATGATCTCGCTGAAGGGTTTCACCTTTTCACTTCCACTCATACAGTGGTAACTGTGATCATAAGACCATTATTGAATACATACTTCCTTTTTGCCAGAAAGCAAGATGAGAGCTATGTCTGTATTTCACTCAATCCTCACTCAGTTGCCCCTAAATGGGTATTAGTAGGCCTCCCAGTACATAGATGAGGAAACAGAGGCTTAGAGTTAGGAGCTCATGCAATTTACAGTGGATGGGTGTTTGATCTAGGATTTGAATGAGCATCTGGCTTTGAGCCTGTGGTTTTAAGCCACATACTCTCTCTCTCCCTTTGCACCTCAATTTTCATATTCTTAAAGATTTTTGTCCACCAAACTAACTGCATTATCAAGTAATAATTTGTTTTCCCATTTTTTATTAATCAAAGTCATGTATGACTGCCAATCAGGGGTTCGGATCAGCACGAGATTAGTGATGTTATCACACTGAGTTGATAGAATTGCAGCCAAAAGCAGACAAATGATGTCTCAGTGAGTAGTCAGGGAAGCCTTATCTTTGGCAAATGTGTCATCTCGACCAGGCAAACAGAAATGTTAAACTAGCTTGCGAGCCCCCTTTGCTACCTGTGGGTACGTGTTGGGGGCTGAGGATTGGAGATCTGGATTACTGGATCCTCCAGACTCCCATTTCCTGCTCTGCTCAGGCCTCAGTGCCCTGCCTTTACGCTTCTCCTTCACAGCTGGGGGACTCCATGGTATCCCAGCCCTGATCACCAGCATTGCCAGGGGTGGAGTGGACAGTATGACCACCCCTATGGAAGTCCCCTCAGCACACATGTATGTGCATGCACACATACATATCACACCCAAGCATGCACACATGCAAATACATATAAACATGTGTATCCCTGAGCCTTGTCTTCTAATAAAATACACATCAGTCCTGGTCTCACAGAGGCACAAATGTATACAAGAGAAGAGAGTTGCTCTTTACATCTGGACTATACATAGTCTGAATTCTGTTTCTCATGCTGCGAGTCTAGTACAATAAAGTCCTAAGTATCATTCAATCATTTGAAATCTAATGTCCAGCATGTGCCAGGCACTGTAAAGACCTGGGGGTTTGTTGAGAACAAGAGAGGCACACAGACTCTGTTTTACACACAGACTCTGTTTTCATGGAGCCAGCCTGGTGGCAGCTCACAGATGACGCTATGGTGATTCAGTGCGGTGAATATACAGAAGGACAGGTGCTGGGCTGCAAGCTGGAGCCCTGGAAGCCTGGAGGGCACCTGGGGAAGGCCTTCTGGAGTTGAGATGTTAAGGACCAGGGAAGTTAGTGAGGTGGAGAGCGGGGAAGGTGTAAGACCGGAGAGAGGAGCGAGCAAGGTCAGGGCACAGGAGCTTGTTGAAGGAGTGATGACTGGGCTGAGATGCGGTAACTGAGGAGCGGGTGAGGGCTCTGCCTGTAGCGGCAAGGGCCCTGGATGGTGCTGGCAGGAGCAGGCGTCTGCTTGGCAGCAGTTCCCTGGTTTGCCAGCTCATCCCACCACTAGTCCTTTCTTATGAAGGAGGAAGGGTCAGGAGAGGCTGCAGGCTCTATCCAGCGAGAGATCTAGCACGTGGGGGAGTGAGGACTTCATGTTATGCTCACCTTCGATGGTGCAGGACTGAAAGAACCTTCTCTCTTCCCCTGGAGGCTCCATATTGGACTCTGAACAATAAACTGGCGGGAGAAAGGACAAATTTATTTCCTGCATGAGGGTATCTCAGGAGGAAGCCACGCCCTGATGACATTTACACACTTACATGTTCTTTCCATAGGAGACAAGAAGTGGGAAAATCTTAGAAGAATGAGTGATTTTTAGGGGAGATGCACAGGAGTGGCAGCAGCACCAGACACAGGGCTACAGTGACACCTTGGTGAGTGGGGCAGTCAGGGCCCGTCTGGGTCCCTCCTCTGCTACCACTGAGCCTTCTCAGGTGGCTGGCATTCCAGCGGCTTCCCTGATGAATGGGAAGTTTCATTTGGCTTCAACTCAGCCCCAAAGGTGAGGACCTAGTATACTAGGCTCAGAGACATTGGTGGGATGGCCATGCCAGGGTGGCCAATGGGAGTGGAGGGGCCAAAGGCAGGCTAGAGTGGGGCAGGTAGCTCACGAGCAGAGAGGAAACCAGTGCCCGGCGGTGCTCCAGGGCCTGAGCAGACACACCTTAGCCAGCAGCAGACTTGGACTGGACTCCTTGGGCTTCCAGTAAAGTACTGTGGACCAAGCGGCTTCAAGCGATAGACAGTTATTGACACACAGTTCTGCAGGATGAAATCTAGGTCTCTGAAGGGTTGGTTCCTCTTGGGGGCGTCAAAGAAAAACTATTTCATCTGTCTCACAACTTGTGGTGGCTACGTCTAGTCCTAGTTCCCTGGCTGAGTCCCATCTGCCTTGGGCATCATCACACCCTTTCCCCCAGGTGTGTTTGTCCCTAACTTTCCCCCTTCTGATAAAGACAGCAGCTCCAGGGTTTCGGTGGGTTGACTCTAACCCAGCAGGACCATCTCTTAACCTGACTCAGATCTGTGACCACTGTTTGGGTTTAGGGAGGACACTTTTAATTCAGTACAGAGCCCTTGGGGAAGACTTTGTGGGGAGCATTTGGTCTCTTAGAAGCAGGTGATAGGATACCAGAGAGGAACTGGATGAAGGAAGGTCAGGTTTAGTTTGGCCACAGGGATCTCAGTCGCTCCTCCATCTCAGAAGACTAAGACGAGAAAAGAATCGCAGCTCCCCATCCATGCCCACTCGCAGATCTGTCCTCCTGTTTCCCTTTCCTCTTGGACAACCCTGACTTCTGTTCACAAGCCATAACATTCTAGGATGGTTGATCGTGTCATGACAATCAAGCCACAGTGATGTACTGAGCGCTTACTCTGGGACAGGCACAGTACAACGAGATTTCTATGCACGTTTTCATTTAACCCTCACTCCAGCCCTTACATATATTATGATTTCTTATCCTCCTTTGGCACTTGAAGAAACAAAGCCTTGGGGAGGCCAGGCTTTGGCTCCCGCCCTGTGTCCCATGCCTCTGTCTTGGGGAGTGGAGGGTGGGCCAAGGGGCCTCCAGGGTAGAAGGGATGAGGCCCATGAAAGTTCTAAGGGGCATAAGAAGGGAGTGAGGAGGTGAGGCCCTCCATGGCTGTGAACTGTTTTCGTCTGGCCACACTTGCGCCTTCTCTGCCCTTCCTCTGGGGCTGCTGGAGAGGAGGAAATGAAGCTTCCTCCATCCTGCTGTTTCTGTGGGACCCACAGTGCTTCCCCACCCTATTTGCAAGGCCATAAATAATCGAGATGTATTACTCAGGGATTGCCATGGTAACATCTTCAGGTTACCAGGGATGCAAGATCCAAACAAAAGTATTCGATTAAATATTTCTGGCCACTAGAGGAATCCAGCCATGTAACGCTGGGATGCAGCAGGAAGAGGGGTGTGGAGGCATATCGCTTCTTTTTTCTTCTCATCCTCAGCTTCCTCTGCAGAGAATTATGGCCCTGCTGGGAGGCTTTCTCCCCCTCATCTCTTATTCCTGGGCTCTTTCTATGTTGTCCCATCTATAATCTATAGTTCTCACATAAAACCAGGATCCTCACAGCAGTTCTAAAAGACATGCCCCTAGTTCTAAATAAACACATCCTCCTCTAATTGGCTTAGGATTGAGTTGATGATCCAACTTAAAATAGTCCCCATATATATCACCCTTCCTAAATGAAATCAGCAGGCCTGAAATCTAAGCCCCCAGCCCACGCCACTGCTGACACCAGGAACATGCTATAGAAACACAATTACGATTATGCCGAGAGAATAAACCAGTGTGTGATTGACTGGGGCTGGGACACCCCTCCACCCTGGTCCAGGGCTGGAAAGAGCTGCTTGGCATCCCTCCGCCAGGGTCCTCCCTGGAGGCCCAGCCCAAGAATGAATCTGTCTCTATCCTCAAATCCCCATGAGCACTATAAGTATGTTTCTAATAACCAACTGGTGTTTGTTTAATGTAAGCTTGCTCGGCCCTCCAAGGCAGTCTGAGAAGATGCCCAGTTTAGAGGTGGCATTTATAGTCTGGTTGGCAGGCCCCAGCCCACCTCTGCAACAGGATTAATCTTTCAGGCCTCGAGTCATCCTCTTCGTGGCTCCACCTTGGAGGGGTCAGAGCTGGAAAGGGTCTCGCGGATACTAGTTAGAGGCCTTTCTTTTCAGGAAACAGAGCCCAGTAGGAGGCAAGGAAGCTCACTGGTCATCACCCAGCTAGTAAGTGGCTGCTTGCCAAGACCTGTATTTCTTCCCTCATCCAAGGCCCTGGCCCTGGATGAGACTGCTGGTCTTGCACATAGCCCGAGAAGCTGGAGGAAGGGACGACGGGGAGCAGGGGCACTCGGGGAGCCTCTTGGTCTTAAGGGGATCACCTGAGCGGCCCTGCCCTGCTGCAGTCTTGAGCCTTCACTGGTCTCTACCAGCTTGTCAACAAAGTCCTCAATTCTCTGAGTCTTCAGAGGATCACGATGAATTTCTTGGGCAGGTTGGGCCTCGAGGACTACCGATCAACTGTTTGTTTCAAAGAACAAAATTGCCCTTAACCGAGGCCGTGGGTCCCCTACACTGCAGTGCAAGCAAGTGAGCAGAGCAGCACTTCAGCCCAGGCAGGATGGAGGAGGGGAGCCTGGCTTAGGACCACATAATAGCTTCCTCCCAGGCCACCTGGGTGCTCCCACCCAACCTGGAGTCAGTTAGCATCTCATACATTGTTTATGAAGCATTTGTCTGGGCCTCAAGGTGAGCTAGGAAATCAGAGAGACAAATAAATAAATAATTCTAAACAGCTCTGAGTGCAGGGACCAGGAGGGAGGGCCACCAGGGGTTGTTTATCATGGGGACTTGCATATTTTATTACCCTGCAATCTTGCAACTGACTGACCGGTCTCCCCTCTTCTCCCCTCTCTGATGTTGCTTTGATGAGCATTTATATTATCCAGCACACTCTTTTGTGAGTCTATTTACAACCCAGGCATCGCTGGTTTGCGTGAGAGAGAGAGATGGCCCATCCCCAGATTAGTTAAATTGGAAATAAATTGGTTGTTAAATAAAAGTCCTCTGTGGGATGTGACAGTGATGAATGAGGGATGGATGAGCCTGGGGAAGGGAGTGGTGGCTTTCTGGGTTGAGACTATGGAGCTGAACTGGCCCTGGAAGTTTGGGAGGAGGCTCCCATTGCTCTGGGCCAGGGCGGCCGAGAATGGGGAGGAAGCTGGAGCACGCTTGTGGAGGGGAATTGTAGGGCCAGGACTGAGCATGCTCTAATACTTTCTTATGGTTTAAGAACTGCTTTTGGGTCTTTAACTTTATATCTTTTTTTTTTTTTTTTTTTTTTTTTTTGGTGGAACTCGGGTCCTTGCGCTTGCCAGGGAAGTGTTTATTGCACTGAGCCATCTCCCTGACCCTAACTTTACATTTTTAAGACATACTTTTATTACTTTACAGATGAAGAAATGGTAGTAAGTGACTGGCCAGTGGTCATTGTCGAATAAAAAACATCCTTTATTCGACAGGATTATGGCAAAGTGGGAAAGGGATTCTAAGAATAGGGATCTAACCCTGAGATTCTATAAATGTCCCAAGAATTAGTGGCAAACAGGGTGCTCTTTCATAGAAAGCAGTAAAATGAGCTAAAAGGACAAGGTGTAAGCAAATAGGATGGAGGTGTGGCCTGATGGGATGGAAGATCAGAGAGTGTTTCCGAGGAGGCCAGCCTCTTCTGGGGAGGCTGCTGACGCAGGCTGAGGGCAGCTGACATTCAGAGGTCTGGAGGAAGGAGTGATGCTTGCCCAAAGATTGGTTAATAAGCATTTTTTTCTGATTGGCCAGCGGGACAATCAGTTCAGCCCATCTTTACGAGACAAGAGTTTGAGGGTCTGTGTCTGGCTTTCTCTAGGTGAACAAAGAAGCATCTGAGTCTTATGTGGGTCAATGGGGAAGTGTTCATTATTATTATTGTTGTTATTGTTATTTTTTGTAGTAAGCTGCTCTCCAGGACAAGTAGGGTGCAGAATTTCTTTCACTATCTTCTAGGGTCACAGCACAGGTAAAAGTCAACGCTGTCAACCTATCAACCATGGATGCTATAGCTCAGATGTGGTCTAAGTGTGTCTTCTTGAAGGTTCATGTGTCCTTGGCTTGGTCCCCTGGGTGCTGAGGCTCAGGTGGTGGGGCCTGTAAAAGGTGGGGTCTTGTGGGAGAGATCTTCAATGGAAAGGGCTGAAATTGTCCTCAGGAAGGCATTTTTTTTTTTTTTTCTTTTGATGGAACCGGGGATTGAACTCAGGCCCTTGCACTTGCCAGGGAAGCGCTTATTCCACTGAGCCATCTATCTGGCTCCAAATTTTGTTTTGGCGGAACCGGGGATTGAACTCAGGCCCTTGTGCTTGCCAGGGAAGCGCTTATTCCACTGAACCATCTCCCCAGCAAGCACACTGATTTCTAAAACAGACTTTCTGCCACAAAACAAGTGGTTATGGAAGCCTGAGCTTGATCCCTGGATTGCTCTCTGGCTTCCTCTTTGGTGATGTATCCCGCCAACACCCCCCACATTCTCTGCCATTTGGCATGGGCCTTTGTCAGAGCCAGTACTATCCTGTTTAGATTTTTATCCAGTTGTCAGTCAATGATTCTGCCATTGCACCTAGGAGAGCGAGGCAAGTTGGGAGGGAAATAGGTAGTGACCATTACCTCCTTCCCCTAGGATTGGCTGATGAGCAGTGGATCCCTTCTCTCCCTATTTCTTCCTCACACCATCACAGAGACAGGGCCTGGGGGAGGGGAATTGTGCTTGAAGGAAATTAAAGTCTCTTCTTTGAAAGGTAACAAATTCCTCACTAATTATGCAATTATTTTATTATGCAGCCTTAATGAAAAAAAAAATACACAAACCACTCAAAGCCTAAAAAGAAGGCTGCAGCCAGGACTTATCCAATTTAATAAATCCTCTCCATCCTATAATTATTTCTTTGATTCTTTTTAATACAAGTCTGCAGAAGGGTGGAGGAATGGTCTCTCTCTTGTT
This sequence comes from Octodon degus, assembly GCF_000260255.1. Classification (NCBI taxonomy): domain Eukaryota; kingdom Metazoa; phylum Chordata; class Mammalia; order Rodentia; family Octodontidae; genus Octodon; species Octodon degus. The sequence continues at coordinate 8,945,618 of NW_004524656.1, forward strand.
GTGGCAGGGGAGGGGTACAAGCCCACAAGAAGAGGGGTCTGCCCTTCCTCTTTCTACCCACTCTACTTGCCCCTCCAAGGGGTACTATGATAGACAGCCCACCTCTCATCTTCTTTCCCATCCCACCACTCCTAAAGAAGGGCATATGAGGAGGAGGATGGTTAAGTGATGACTCCTACAGTTGAAGTTTGGCCTTTGCACTTCCTGTACTAATGCCCATCTTTAACCTAACTCTACTTGTCGCTTGCACTCCACTTCTTTAGCCCTCTTCTCATCCACCAATTATCAGCCCCAGCTCCCAAAGGGGAAGATGAAGAAATGAAGATGTGTTACCTCTTCAAAGTCATAGTTGTGTGTGTGTATGTACACATGTGCACACGTTGGGCTTCTTGTGTGGTGCATAAAAGGCAAGTGCCCTGCAACTGAGCTATGTCTTCAGCCCCAGAGTCACAGAATTTGAGGTAGACAGGCCTGGGCCCAAATTTTAGTTTAGCTAAACACTGGTTTGTGTTTAATCTCTGTGAGTCTTTGTTGTCTCCTTAATCTGTAATCTTTCATCATCAGTGATACTGTGTGTATTGAAGGTGAAGCTAGACCTAATGAATTAGCACAAGGCTTAGGGCAGAGCTGGTGTCCATGGCTGATAGTTTCGCCTACTGTCATGGCCCTCTTCCCATGGCCCTTAATGATGATGTTTATTAGAATTTGGAGAGGGGAGGTGGATTGAGTTGTAGGGTTCAGGGAAAGCCAGAAAAGTCTTGTTTTTCTCTCCTAGCAGAAGGGCTGGCCCAGGAAGATCTCACTGTTTAGTGCCTTCTCCATTGCTGTCACCATGGTGACTGCTTGCTGGCTGAATTCCTTGGAATACTGACTAAAGTAAAGCCAACTATGTTCCCTCATGCAGGAATGCTGGACGTGCCTGGGTCTTGCTAGCCCTGTCCTCTATCTACCGCAGGATGACAGTGAGTGTGTAATGTGTGTGGCTGCTCCTACCCAGCTGGCTTGGCTTTCTGCCCACCTCTCTGAACTTACCTCTTGAGCACACACTAACCTAAGACTGCACTCAATGGGCACCCCCTCTAGGCACTGCCTGGACTTTGTGGTCAGAGGCCAGCAGCTTGAACTTGGAAGTCAGATGGCCCTCATTAGAAAGCCATTTCTGGGATCCATTACTTAGGCCATCTTGGGCTAGATATACATTAAACTTTCCAGGCCTCAATTTCTTTACATGTAGAATGGGCTTAGTAATAAAACATACCTCAGGAGATTGTTGTAAGGGTCATGTATGAGAAACAGGTTTGTGAAATAGAAAACAATGAAGAAATGCGAGAGTCCATGGAAGAAGGCAAGCACAGTTCAAGCATCTGATAAGTGATTATTATTAGTATTATTAGTATTATTATTTTTATTTTGGTACTGGGCAATAAATTTAGGACCTTGTACTTGCCAGGCAGGAACTTATGCTGCTGAGCTATCTCCCTGGCCCATAAGTGTTCATTATTGTGTGAACCCTTTAACTGCACTACTTCATTAGGTTCCAAACATCATGAGGTAGGGTTTAATTTCTTCTTTGAACCTGTGAGGATAAAAACATTTAGAGAAGCTAAATAGTTTGAGCTCTTCTAGTGGAAAAGAGTCAGAACTTGACTTGTTAAAAGTGTCTTCTCTGTAGGATCCTGTAAAAGATCACTGTTCTTATTGATACTGATTAATAGAGAAGTTTTGATTGAGTACTATATTAGTCAATGTACTCCAGAGAAATAGAACCAATAGGGAGTGTGTGCATGTGTGTGTGTGTGCGTGCATGCATGTGTAATACAGAAATTGTCTCACATGGTTGTAGAGACCAAGAGATCCCACAATCTGTCTGTCATCTATAGCTGGAGAATCTAGAAAGCTGGTGGTGTGGCTCAATCTCGATCTGAAGGGCTGAGCTCGAGGAGCACTGACCTCCAAAGATGGGAAAAAATGAATCTATTAGCTAAAAAAGAGAGCATTAAATTGCCGTTCTGCTTTCTGTTCAGCTCAAGCCCTCAGTGACTAGAAGATGTTGAGGTACATCGGTGAGGATGACTTTTACTCAGCTCACATGTTCAAATTTTAATCTTTTCTTGGGGCAACCTCATGGACACACCCCAACATAATTTACAGCTATCTGGGCATCCCTTAGCCCAGTCAAGTTGACCTGAAATTAGCTACCACAAGCATTTGGTAAGGCATGTTAGAGCAGTATATGGCAGGAGCTTCCTGGATATCCAGAAGCTTACGTACTCTTGTGATAGTAGGACATGAAAAACAAAATAGCATTAGGCAGGGTAGGCCATGACCAAGGCATCCATGGAGACATACAACATGAGCCTGAAAGGTCAGAACTGTCCCTGGGCTGAGGCCTCTGAAGAGGCTTCATGAAAGGTAGAGGACTTGAATTAGGCTGAAGAATGGATAGAGTTTGAAGACAGAGAAGGTGGGGAGGGAATTCTGGTTGGGGTTGGACCATTTGTAGAGAATACTAGTGAAGTGCTGGGGAAGGGAGGTGCTGTTAAAGATTGAACATTGGAAATCAGTTTGGAGGGTCCTCAAAAAATTAAAATTGGAAGTTCCACTTGACCTCGTTATTCCCCTTCTAGGAATCTTCTGAGAATAAAGACATACTGAAATCACACACACACACACACACACACACACACACACACACACACTCATGTTTATAGCTGCACAATTCACAAGAGCTGAATCTTGGAAGAAGCCTGTATGTCCATCAACATATGAAAGTGTAAAGAAAATGGGGCTTTATACACAGTGGAGCACTGCTCCATCAGAGAGATAAACTTGAGTCACCTGGAAGAAAATGGATGTACACTGATACCAAAATATTCAGTGAAATAAATCAGACACACCAACTTGAGTATCACACGGTTTCCTTCATATGGCAAACTGAAGCTATAAATAAAGAGCAAAATACAAGACAGATCATAGAAGTAGGGAGCTAGAACTTTCTCAAATAGGAAGGAGATCAAGAGATGGATGAGGAAGAGAAAGTGGGGAGGGAAAGGGGATAAAATAAGGAACTGGGATATGTTAAGTCTGTGCACCAACCCATACAAGGAATGTAAGCACCATGTACTACAAATATGTGCTAATAAAAAATAAAATTTTAGAAAGACATTCAAATGTTACACCATAAAAATGCTGACCATTTATTTTTCTCCACGTGGAGCTACAGTGAGTTGGCATTTGCTTCCCTGAACCAATTCAGCAGCAGATGAATGCGTGTACTCAAAGATGTGCCCCTGTATCATGGAGGTGACTCAGTGGTGACCTTTTATTTTTTTGGAAGCCTGCAGCAGACTGGACACGAGCTTGCTTCTGTGTTGTTCAGCTCCTGCTCTGCCTGCTTCTACCCTTTGAAACAACCGATCCAGTGACTCTCAGCCTGCCCCTGCACTCTTCAAACTTTGGTTTCAGCTTGACCACCCTTGGCACCCTCACATGCTGGGATGAAAGGAGGTGGTGTGTGTGCTGTGGGGACCCAGCTCAGCTAAGCCAGGCTCCTGAGAGTGATCTTAGAGGGGGCTTCGGGCCTGGCCTCTTTCCAGCCATCTGGAGACCCATCCTGGGTATGAGTTGGGCTTGCTGGTTGCTGGTGGAATTAGACAATTTCAAGTGAGGGCAAAGATAATATGCGCAAACTGGGTGCCTGGGCCTGGGGACTTGGTGAGCACACACATTGTATACTTACCTTCCTAGGTAGAGTGCTGGTGAAGATAAAGCTTGGAAAGATGTTGGTCTTCACCACTTTTGCACTCCATTTCTGCCTTGAGTTAGGATCTCCGTGGGGTAACCTCTGTCTCTGATGTGAATATTTTGTCTCACATCGTATGTGGGACATGGTGTGTGGGCCCAGGCACACCAGCTGGCTGCAAGCAAAGTCTAGTAGAAAGCAGGTACTGGTTGACAAATTTCATCATAAAAACCTGCTCACTTCGTTCAGCTTGACTCATATGACCACGTGAATCAGGCCGGCTGACTGATTCCTTATGGCCTACAGTTTTGGCTTCTCTGGCCTCAGATCGTTTGGGATTCTGAACATATTTCCTTTCAAAGCTCTCTCTTTTTTCTAACTCTTTTCTTTGAACACCTCCCTGACACTTTGGAGGTGGATGGCGCCTTGAGGGACATCCCTGACTCTCCAACCAAGCATTTAGGACTGTCTTCGTCTCGGCGCTCAGATGGGTGCTGACCTTTGCTCCCTCTCCCATTCTTGCATTTAAGTCTTTGTCTCTGGTGAGAAAAGTTAGCATGTTTCCTCATCTTCTCCTGCTGTTTTGAACTTGGTGTGCTGTTTTCTCCCCCACTGGCCTTTTATTCCCAGGCCTTTTTTCTCTCATGTGGCCCAGCCAGTCCTGTGTCTCTATTCTAGTCTCTGAGTCCTGCTTTAGGTGATAGTGTTCTCTAGTTCCCACCAAATTTTCTTTATCTGGAGAAGTCTTCCATGCGAGTGATGCCCTTGCAGATAGCTAGAGTGGTAAACCAACTTCTGCTAGAATGGTAATAAATTATATCAATGGCAACAGATTGATATTGGTAATAAATTATATCAATTTGTCATGACTATTCTGGGATTGTGTCCTAACCCAATGACATGGTGATCATTCCAGGCCAAATTTTAACATTGCCGATTGAGATTCTTGGGGGATACTTGAAACTGTTCCTATTGCGGGTGGTCATGTTCCTTGCCCTCCAGTTTGCCCTTGAACCCTGGACTTGGTATATCCAGCTGTTCCTTGGTTGTTCTCTTCAGAAGTGACTTTCTTGGGTGCTGTAGGCAGGGATAAGAATGGTCTTTATGCTTCACATAATTAAACATTAAAATTTGGATCCATGTGGTCTGGACCTCTCTGGACCTCCAGGCTTACAGCAGTTCTTAACCTTTTCTTTCTAATCTTTCCTCCTGTGGGCCCCACTGTGATAGAAGCCAAAGCTCCTCCGTGTTCCAGAAAGGCCATTTGTATGTTTACAGGCATTCTGTTATTAAAGTTATCACTTCCAGTAAATTTTAAAGACATAAAAAACTGCAAGACTATTGTTGGGAGCCTATTTTATTGCTATGGCTTTAAAACATACAAAAATAGTAATGCCATTAGTAGTTGAAAATCATAGTAGACTGTATCCTTGGGCATAAATTTGACTGTTATGGTAACTGTGTGTGCTACAAAGATAATGAACACACAATTGAAGAGTGGTTATTGGCAGGTAGATGAGATGACACATCACACTCACGGGGCCACCGGAGAATTGAGGTAGAGCATTATCCATGATTTTGAGCACCCTACTGCCTTGGACATGGCAAGGGGTTGAGGTGGCAGGAGGATCATGAGTTTGAAACCAGGCTCATCTGGGTTGGAAGCCCTCCTGGGCCGGCCGTATCCGAGGAAAGGTGAACAGTTTGCTCAGGATCTTGAGCAAAATGAAGAAAACTCTACTAGGTGGTGAAGACCGAATGGGATGCTAGAGACAAATGTTCTTGGAGTCATTCAGCTGTAAATTCCACGAGAGTAGAGCTCCTGCCCATCATACCCATTTTGTCCCCATTGCTACCTCAATGCCTAGCATGGATAGATTTATGAATGTGCTCTTCTTCAGTGTCCTTTTTTTTTTGTTTTTATAATCCCTCCTCCCTCTCACTTTCTCTCTCTCACTTTGCTACTTCTCTCTCTGTCATCTCACTGGTAGGTAACCGAAGGCCTCTGATCTTGTTAACCTCCTGACTCTTATAGCTAAGTCCTCACCCTTCCCAATTCATGTCCTAGAAGCCTAAGAGAATTTTGATTAATAAAGAAGAAAAAGAAAAAGGGCTTCCGACCAATCCATGAGATTGATGAGCTACGAGTATGTATATTTTAACCTTTTGGCAAAACATTTCTAAGGCAAATTACAATACCTGATTTAATAGTGAAGCTCTCAGACACAAAGCACGTCTCAGATAGGCTGGAGATTTGTTACTTGATTTATAGGAAATAGTTTTGGTGTAAATGTTTATTAGAGTCAAGTTCTCTTTAAAGGTGATATATGGTATTAATGCACATTAGCATGAAAAATGGTGACTCTGGATCTCTCGGAGTACAACGGGTCAGAGCTGCACATCTTCCATGGCTGAAAACCCTTCTTCTCATTGCTCTCACCTCACAGCACTTACAGATTCTTTATCAAATTTATGTCCCAATTGCACACCTGCATGGCTTCCTTCAAGCACCTTTTAGCATTGTGCATGACCTTCTGTTGGTTAGATGGTTAATCCCATAGTTTGGAGAAGTTAAGGAAGGGTGTTCACACAGGGAACCTCAGTTTTCCTACCTGTAAAATGAGAAATGCAGCTAGCATGCTCCTTACTACTACTTGGATTCCTAAAAACAGGTATCTTGTTTAATTTTTCTTTCTTCTTACAGCATTGTGCATAATACCTGGCACTCAGTGGAGCTCACTCAACAGCTTTGGATGGCTTGTGTGAGTGAATGACGCTATCTCTGGGATATTTACAATAATGAAAGCCTGTGTAATTTGGTTTTTAGATAGAGAAGTGTGTTCTATTGAATCTCAGTGAAACTTGCTTCTGTTCTCCTTTCCTCTTAGTCCTTTTGTCTTCGAATACACCCAGCTGATTTAGCATCTAAACCCCAGTGCTGCTGTGAGTTTTGAGCCCCTGCCCCATGCATCTATAGGTCACCCCACATTGTCTGATTTTGAACCCCTACCCCTCCTGGCTAGAGTTGGAGAATGCTATATAATTATATTGGAAATCATAGGTTCCCAGAGACTGGGGAATAATTATGCTTAATAGGAATAAAATGAATTCCCAGTTGCCCTCTCCAGGGTGGATGACAGTCCGACCCTATATTTACCATTTAATGATATGGCAATTACCATCTAATAATTACCCTGGTACTTTCTGGAACCTACCCAGCCATTAATTGGTTAATGGCCATTGTACCATACAGAGAATTGAAGAATATGCCTGCCCCTTAATTTCCATAACTTAAAAACCTTGAGCTCTTGGGGCTGTTCTTGGGAGACACACGGGAGCTGGAAGGAACAGGGCTGCCTGCAAAGGATCAGAGTTCTTAGCTGAAGGTGCTGCCCCTAGGAAGGCAAATCCAACTCTCTAGAGTAGTGGCAGGAGGAGGCCGCATGGGTAACAGTCCACTGAGGGCAGGACCACCCTCCTTGCTCCCACCCTGGTCCAACAAAAGAGCCAGAGATATTGGAATGAGCTGTAATAAGAGACCAATGAAGTCCTCTGTTGTCCCTTAGACATTAATTAAGTGATGCATCCATCCCAGGGCCAGCTGCCTCATGCTAGTGACCTTGTTCTTTTCTGACTGTCTTCCTTGAGTTCTTTTCTTGACCTTCTCTGACCTTCTCTCTTCAGTGCTTTTTCTTTTTCTGTTTTTGTAGTGCTAGGGATCAAACCCTGGGCCTCACACACTAGGCGAGCACTCTGCCCCTGAGCTAGCCTCCAGTGCCTCCCTTGAGACCTTGTTAACTCGCTCTTGTGTGATCTCTTCATCATTCCCAGATCCTAGACTTGCCTCAGAGAGTAGAGCAGCATGGAGCGCAGAGGAAGCTGCTGATGTTGTCCTGACGTCTGAGGGCACCGCTTGTATAAACAGTGCTTTTCATTCTGTTTATGACAAGCCTGGAGCAGGCACTTCAAATAGATTTTAAATGAATATTATTGAGCAAGTAATGCTAGAGAGGAGAAGTGCACGAGCTTCGGCGTTAGCTAGCTCTGAGTTCAAATCTAAGCTTTGGCACTAGTTTGTGACTTTGGATAAATGCATCACCTTTTGTAAGATGATTTCTCCATTTGCAAATAGAAGATATATATATATCTTCTATTATTTGGTATAGGGTCTCCCCACACAGATCCGACTCATAGTTATTCTCCTGTTTTCAGCCTTTTAAGCGCTGGTATTACAGGCCCGGGCCACCAATCCCCCTCTCAATTGCTATCTCAGCATGTCCTGGGGGCGGGGCCAGCACGGCATGCTGGGGATTGAACCCTTGGCACTGTACTCTGCCTAAGCAAGCACTTTAGTCTGCTGAGCTATCTGGTCAGTCCCACAAATAGAAATAATATTAATAACGCAACACTGTTACATGATGAAGAGACTAAAATGGTTCCTAATATCATAGTGTATTTTATGTAGTATATTTGCATATTAATCCATATCATATAGATATACATACAAAATGTCTATAAATATCTATCCATAGATACATATATATTACAGAAATACATATGCATGAATATATATGGATATGTACACTATATATCTGAATATATATATAGTCCCTTGCTATTTTGTGGTTTGACTTTTGCAGACTCATTGTGTCATGGGTTTTCAAAAAATATTAATCTAAATTATTTATCATGCATTTTTTGCTATATTGTAGGATTTTGCAATATTATATAGTGTATGAATGTTGTTAAAATTACATAGATTCATGAGTTTAGAAGACGGTTAAGAACATTAGAAGTGTTGGTTTTTGTGTTTTTTGCAGAACCAGGGATTGCACTCAGACCCTTGCACTTGCCAGGGAAGTGTTTATTCTACTGAGCCATCTCCCCGGCCCCAGAAGTGTTTTTAAAAGTGTGGGAAAGGCTTATAAGAGTGTGGAAAGGGTTTATAAAGCTTTAAAATATATATTAAATACTAAAATAAATATAACATTACTTCACTGATTTTCACTTATCACAGGGCATGTCTGGAATGTAACCTCCTTAATAAGTGAGGGACCACTGTATGTACATATGGGGGGGGGGAAGAGAGAGAGAGAGAGAGAGAGAGAGAGAGAGAGAGAGAGAATATGAGAGATATGTAGTGTGTGGAAGTATAAGGATATTAAGATACATGGATACAAAATAAAATTAGAGTATTTGCTTTCCCTCTTTTGCATGGGAGCAGAGGTAATAGGCATCCTGAGTAAGTAACTATGATCGTTTTGCCGTTAATTTCTCTGTGACTATGGTGGACCAATGCTCTGCTTTAACCTAAGCAATTACTGGGGACCATTCAGATCCTACAGAGGAAAATTACGCGGAAGGTGCTACATTCACAGCTTTCACACGTTCCTTCATTTAATCTCTTCATTGGCTCTGCAAGGGGAAAAATACAGTAGAAGAAAGAGTATACTGGTTAATTAAGGCGACGGTTTTATTAAGGCTATTTGCAATGGGGAAAATGTTCATTAATGAGGAGGATCTCAAGGAAAGGAAAGAGGCTTGGGGTTCTACAGAAACAGGTAAATGAGAGAAACTTCAGGGAGTCTTGTGGGCACCCTGGGAAGGGTGGCCTGAGGAAATGTGGAGGTGGACTTACCTGAGATCTAGGGGGGCAAGATGGTCCTTTGAGGCTGGCTGTTTTGGGGACCACAAAGTATAGAAGTATTTCTTCACTTTTGGGAGCATAGAGCTCAGATCAAGTTGTTGGTGTGTACTGCTGAGTAAGCTGAAGTTAACAGGAGAAGTTAAATAACTTGTGTGTGCCGTCTCCTGACCAGTTAGGAGTAGAGTGGTCGCGGAGCGCTGGCCTGCCTAGCCCCATAGCTCTCATTTTGCAGCAGATGGGACGGTGTTTTTCCACTCACTGATTCATTCAGCCAGTATTCACTGAGGCACCAGTCTGTACCAGGAGCACTTACGGGTGCTCGGGAGACCAGCAAGGGACCTGACTGCATGTGGGTTGCATTCAAGTGGGGTAGGAGACACTGCACAACTTAATTAGGTAGAGAAGATGACTCGAAGTGGAGTTAAATGTGACAAGGAAATCAAATGGTGAGGTGACAGGAGACCTTGCGGGCAGGGGAAGCAGGCTTCTCAGGGAGACATTAGTGGTGAGAAGGAGCTGGCTGCACACCCAGCTCAGGATGTGGATGAGGAGACCTAGGAAGAGGTGATGGCAAGTGCAAGGGCCTAGCGGTGGGAATGGGTCTGGTGTGGAGGGGCAAGCAAAAGTCACTGAAGCAGTGGCAGTGATGAGAAGGAATAGGACCCATCAGAGAGTCAGGAAAGAAACAAAGGAGAAAGAGCCCTAAAATTTTGGAGGGGCTTTATTTCAAGTACAGTGAAAGAGGCTATCAGCAAACAGCTGAAGCTGTTGGACAACATCAAGACACTCACATGAGGAGCATTTGTGGAAGACCGACAAAGGGCGACATGGTACCTCAGCAGCTGGGCAGGCTCATCAGCTACATGCTGTCTCTGACCCTGGGTAAATCTCCTTCTCACCTCAAGGACAGAAAACCCAGTCATCTCCTCTGTCTACCACCGGAGACCACGGCAAGGCCTTTGCTTGCTTTCCTGACCTGACTGTTACATCACACCACGAAACAGCTAAGTGTGCTTACTCCTGCGGCAGATCCTCCTTTCATGCTCTGTGGTGGGCTGAGCAGGGTTCAGGGTGTCCCCCTCACCCCACAGATGAGGAATCCGAGGTTACGTGGTAGACCTAACATCCTGCAGCTAGCTAACAAAGGAAGTTAACTGAAAACGAGGCCTTGTGAGTTGTGGGCTGTGTCTCCTGCTCCCTCCGCTGTGGGCTGCAGAGATTTGAGGACAAGCTTGTGAAAGGATGCCAAAGCGTGTCCTAAAGCCATGGTGACAATAATAGTTGGGATTAGGAGGTGTTCTGCATTTAGTGGGCTTTCGAGGCACTATCTATGAGCTCTCAGCTCTGATCTACAGCCAGCCACTATTACCTGCTATTAGCACTGCCCTCTATTAGCACCTATTATCACTTACTGACTATTAGCCACCATTAGCTACTATTATCATCTAGCTCCTATTATCCATTATTAGCTACTCTTATCAACCATCTACTATTATCCACTATCAGCTCCTATTATCTTCAGCCATTATCCAGTATCTTCCATTTGTTATCTGTGATCTACTATCAGCTACCCTCTATTATCAGCCATGTGCTATCATCTGTGAGCTCCTTTTCATTCTCTACTATCTATAGTTACCTACCATCTCACAGCTACTATCTATTATTTAATATCCATCAAATGCCATCTAGCTATCATTTCCCATCTTTCCTCTCTACCTAAATTCAGCACAGTAATTAATAGCCATTAGAAAACTCTAGCCAAAATTTTGCTTACAGATGTTCCTTGGGGATGAGAGGGTTGCTTTCTGCCACCCTAAGTTTTGAGTCACGCTACTCAAGACAAATTCTTATATATTCATAGCTAGGGAGGCCACAGGCCCTCTCCACCCTTCTGGCATCTTTAGCTCACACATCCATGAGACTTCTGGTTACCATGTCAGATCCAGAGGGATCTTTTGATAGGAAGAGTCAAAAGTCCCCTCTTGGGATTGGAAGAGAGACACAGCTTAAATGACATACATTTCATTTGTCCAATTAAACCTTGCACATGGTAGAATGTCTGCCTTCATGGGAATAAGGATTCCAGAGGCGGCCACGGAGAAGATAGATCAAAATCGACTGGTTTTTACCTGTCCCTCATCCCCAAACACACTTCTGACCCTGCTGTACAGAAACAGACATGAGAGATGGGCTTATGGGGGTGCTAGAAGCCAGCAAAAGCAGCAAGTCCTGGATGCAGAAGGGCCAGAAACAAAGCCAGGCTCTTCTGGGGAGCCAGTTGGCCTATATCAGCTGAGAGGTGGGCATTCTTTCTAGAGGCCTGGGGGTTGCCTGGCCACTGACCACTGCTGCAGGAGCAGATTGCAGATGGCAGCATGGAGTGCTCTGGACTTGTAGCCAGTCTGCATAGGTTGAAGTCCTTACTCCAGCAAGGGGTGTGACCTGGCCCAGAATGGGTAGGTTCTGGGAATTGATGCAGCTAACCAGTGGGACAAGTTGTCAGAAGGGCGCTTCTGAGGATGGAGTGGAGCAGAGCAAGCGCAGTGGGAGCTCGTCAGCTCTAAGGGGCCCCTCCAGAGGAGGAAAACACTGGGCAAGGATCCATCAAGTGTCACAGCTGGAACCGTCATTAAAGAGCATCTTAGAAGGGGCTTTCACACTGTGGGTCATGACCTATTAGGATTGTGAAATCAATTAATGAGCTGTGACCAGTGTTAAAACCAACAAACAGAAGAAAGGAAATGAAATAGAAAACTGATAGGGTGTATCCGATATAGTCAGAATAAGCATTTTTGTGGGAAAAAATATTTAAATGCAAAATGAGCTATATATGAGAAAATATATTTCTTAATCCGAATCATGGTAAAATAAGTTTGCAACTATCAACACGGTCCAGTTTCTAATTTAAAGATCAAATCTCAGAGATGTTAAGATCCGCTAAGACAGGATCAGGATGCCTTCTGTGCCAGGGAAAGGGGCCGCTTGAGAGCCCTGGATTGAACCTCCCTCCACGACAGGAGGAAGTCAGTGGTATTTCTAAAGGACAGCAGGGTGGACGCCAGGACTGCTGTGGTGGGACAGACCTATGAAGGGCATGTTCTTGCATGTCAGGCAGCTCTGTGGCTTACCTGCAGCTGGGAAACTGAGCTCAGGCCAAGCCCTGGTCCAGGGCATTTTCATTATAAGAGCATCTCTGAGTAATTATGGATTTAGAACCAGACAAACCTGGGTTCCTGTCCTGCACTGCCATATGCAAACTGGGCCAGTCATGCTATGTGCTTCTCAAGCCTTGCTCTCCCCATAGGTGAGTGGAAATGCATACTCCATGAGGTTCTGTCTGTCTGTCTATCAATCAATCAATCAATCAATCAATCAATCAATCAATCACAGGGTCTCGCTATGCAGCTCCAACTCATAGCTCCGACTTATAGTGATCCTCCTGTCTCAGCCTCCCCAGTGCTGGGACTACAGGCATGCACACCCACTCCTGGTTCCAGGGCCAGCCTGGCATGTGGTACCAGGGCTTGAACTCAGGACCTTGTGTTCACCAGGCAGGCACTTAGATTGCTGAGCTGTCTCCCCAGCCCTACATGAATGTTTTTTTGAAAAGAATTTAGTGAAACCATCTAAAAGAATGTGCTTGGTGTTTGAATAGTTTTAATACACGCTTCTCTGTGCTACCTCTCCACCCTGCCCGTCTGGCACATCTTTGTTCGCTGAGGCCTGGGCCCCCTTAGGCCTTATCTCATCAATTACCTGTCTCAGCTCACAAAGCCAGTTCTTCCGTAAGCAGATCAGTGATGTAAGTATGCTTACTATCGACATTCATGGAGGCTAAGAGGCTGAGGCTCTCACCACCACAGGGACACCCTAGAGAGGCCCCAGAGGACAGACTTAGAAGCAGTAGCTTTCCACTTCCCCTGAGATCCCACGGAGGGGTTACCCTTGGGCCATTCTCCAAGAGGCTTTGAGTTTGGGTACAAACAGAGGCCAAGTTTGGAATGGCAGATGTTCCCTAGTCTTCTCTTCATACTCAGTTTGTATTAAAACCACTGACCGGGCAGATCCCTTCCCTTCTTGTCTCGCAGACTTGAGATGAATTTGGCCAGGAGGCCCATTAATGAGAACCATGATTAAACCTGCAAAAGCTTTAATGCTCTGAGGGGAAATATTGTTTTTTCCACATTTAAAAAAAGTATTTCTATTATCTCCCTCAAGATAAATTCCACCTATTTACTCACAGCTTTCTCCATGAAGAAAGCATATGCATTCCCCCAGGGCCTCTTTCTTGCTTGATAACCTCATAACCAGATTGTAGATGCATATATATCAACGTGCTTGTTACAGCGCCTTCCCTCTCTCAGGTGTGGAGCTAGATGGATGGGGATGAGTCTCCTGCACTCCGGCTGCAGGCAGCCGGGGCTCTGGCTTGGAGGAGGATGGGCTGAGTTCTGCATGAGTTCCCTACCTGCCTGAATGATGCTGTTTGCTAAGCAGTGCCTGCCACCCACACTTGGCTGGGTGCTGAGCCCTTCAGAGCCAGGCAGCTGCAGACTTAGATTTTTTTTTGAACCCAGGGGGCATAGAATGAAGGCAGAGGTTAATATGGCTGTGCTCATCTGGCTGGTCCTGGTTTCAGAAACTTTGCCACTGTCTTCTGAATATGGTGTGTATTTGATCTGTTCGGTGTTGGAATTGTGGATCATGCAGGCTTAATGTTTTCTTTCCTCTTGCCAAATTCACTCCCCACTTTATCTGTCTTGTAAGACTTTCCCCGAAAAAGACTCCTTTCCCTCTCTGGGAAGCTCTGACTGAGTCTGCCCAATGCTCTAGGCTACTAGAATAAAATAAAGTTCTGTATTGAATCAGTGCCAGGAGCCCAGCTAGCTCTATATAAATGTGCATTCTCCAAGCATGGGCTCCTGAGGGTGAGGATTTACACCCTGTCTCCTGGAAGGTTTGCAGGGGCAGATTGAACAACTCTGCATGTCCTCTTCTTTCTTGCTTTTACTGAGGTATGAGTTACACAACATAATAATTTTAGCATACTTTATAGAGTTATACAACTATCATCATAACCTGATGGTAGAACACTTTTGCAATGCTGAGAAATTCTAGGGCTGGAGAGATAGCTTGGTGGTCTAAGTGCCTGCCTGGCAAGTGCAAGGACTCAGGTTCAATTCCCACTACTGCATGCCCTGCCAGCCCCAGAATCCCAGGTACGCCATGCTGGCCATTGAAACCAGGCACCGTGGCACATGCCTTTAATCCCAGCACTGGGGAGGCTGAGACAGGAGGATCACTATCAGTCTGAGCTGTACAGTGAGACTCTGTGCCAAATAAAAGATTAAAAAAGAAAGAGAAAGAAAGAATAGAAAAGAAAAAGAAAGAATGAGAGAAAGAAAGGAAGAGAGAAAGAAAGTAAGAAAGAAATTCTACCATCTTAGCCAACCCCTGTTTCTATTGGTATAGATTTGCCAATTCTGGACATTTTATTTAAATAAAATCTTATACTATGTGGTCCTTTATAACTGGTTTATTTCATTAGCAAATCTTTGAGTATTATCCATATGTATAAAAATATAA
>NW_004524656.1:8961782-8970913 GCF_000260255.1 Octodon degus
CCTTTTCCCACTTATAGAAGTCATCTGCATTCCTTGGGTTGTAGCCCCTTCCTGCATCTTCAAGAAGAGCAATGTAGCACTTTTTAAATGTATGTTTTTTATTACACCTTTTTCTTACCACTATGTAACAAAGTTCTCTCATTTAAGGATACATGTGATTAGAGTGGGCCTCCCTTGGTAGACCAAAACAATCTTCCCATCTTAGAGTCCATCCTTAATTTTAGTCACAGCTGTAAAGTTTCTTTTGCTATGGAAAGTAACATATACACAGGTTCTGGGGACTGGAACATAGACAGTGTTATCTGGACATATTCTGATTGCTATATGTGGACAGAAGTCCTTCGGTAGAAGTAGGATTTCTAAATATATGTACATATGCTTCCCAGCCTCCAGATTTTTTCTTTCATTATCTTTGAGTTTTATTTTAAAGGATGATCATATTGCATGGGTAAGATTATTTGATAATGGTTTTAGAAAAGCAGGTATGAAATAAACAATCAAGAAAGAGACCAATAAAAGAATACAGTGAACCAATGAAAACATGCCACAAAATCATGCACAAGATGTACAAAAAATTGCTGTAAACATGAAAAGAAAACTTCAACACAAGAAAGGCAAATACATCATTGAAAGGAAAAATAAAATATGCAGAAAATGAACATTTAAACTTTGGGAGTTACGGGATAATATGAGGCCCGATCTACCTTTGCTGTCCAAGATGGCATGCCTCTTGAAGGCAAAAAAAGTTTTAAAGTTAGGTTAAGTCCAATCTATCAACTTTTTTCTTTCTTTCTTTTTTTTTTCTATTTGTGTGTGTGTGTGTGTGTGTGTGTGTGTGTGTGTGGCCAGCTCAGCCCACCAGGGGGCGGGGCTGGCTGGCATGTGGTGCTGGGGGATTGAACCGCGGTCCCTGTGCTTTTTCACTAAGCTTATTCTAAGTAGGTGCTTTAGACCACTGAGCCATCTCACCAGCCCCTATCAACTTTTTTCTTTTGTCCTGATATTTTTATTGGTACATTTAGATATACATAATGGTCATATTCATCATAGAGATTTTTTTTTCGTATTTTTGTATTATAAGTGGTCTTTTTGGGTTTTTTTC
Source organism: Octodon degus (assembly GCF_000260255.1). Lineage (NCBI taxonomy): Eukaryota > Metazoa > Chordata > Mammalia > Rodentia > Octodontidae > Octodon > Octodon degus. Next base: position 8,962,885 of record NW_004524656.1, read on the forward strand.
ATCATAGAGAATTTGTTCCTGTACAAGATGTATCTTGCTTCTTTTTTTTCCTCTTCCCCTTCCCCTCCCCTCCACCCTTGTTTCCCTCCTTATTTACAAAGCTTTGCTTCCTTTGTTCTTCCCATTTTCTTTTTTATTCTTCTCTTTCTTTATTTCCCCTTTCCCCTCCCTTTCCTCCTTTCTCATTTGAACATTTTCTTCCCACTTCCCAATATCTGTTATATATTTTGCAAAAGGTTTTCACACCAAAGAATCATGTAGGTACTCACTTATTTCACTTAAGAGTGTGTCTCAAGTTGCATTCATTTAGCTAGAAATGTCTGAAGCTTATTCTCCTTTATGGCAGAGTAGTAATCCCTTGCATATAGAAAAAAAAATCTTTGTTCATTTATCAGTTGACAGGAGTTTCCAGTATTCAACTATTGCAAACTGTATTGCTATAAATATAGGTGTGCATGTATTGCGGTGATATGATGCTGTTATTTTTTATTCATTTATTTATGTGTGTGTGTGTGTGTGTGTGTGTGGCCAGCTCAGCCCACCAGGGGGTGGGCTGCCTGGCATGTGGTGCTGGGGGATTGAACCGTGGTCCCAGGGCTTCACTAAGCTTGTTCTAAGTAGGTGCTTTAGACCACTGAGCCATCTCACCAGCCCGATATGATGCTTTTAATTCTTTCAGAAAGATGCCAAGAAGGGAATGGCTGGTTCAAATGGAACTTCTAGTCCTAGCTTTTGAGGAATTTCCACACTGAGTTTTACAGAGGTTGCAGCAGTCTGCACTCCCACCAACAGAGGAAAAGGGTTCCTTTCTGTCCACAGCCCCTCCAGCATTTTTTATTAGTGTATTTCAAATTTGTACTTCCGCTGTTATGTCTAAGACATCATTGCTTTATTCTAAGCCATAAAGATTTTCTGGATCCTGTGTTTTCTCTTAAGAACTTTAGTTCTTACATTTAGACTGATGATTGAATTTGTGTTAATTTTCATGTATGCTATAAGTTAAGTGTGGTAAATTAAGTCATCATTTTATATATGGATGTCTAGTTGTCTTAGTACCATTTGTTGAAGAGATTATACTTTCCTTCATTGAATTGTCTTGGCATCGTTGTTAAAAATCTTTGTTAAAATTAGCCACTAATGTAGAAGTTTGTTTTCGGGCTTTGGCTCTAGCCCATAGCTCTACATGTTCTCCTCTGTGTTTATTGTGCCACACTGTCTTGATTACTGTCACCACGTAATAAGTTTTGAAATTGGTACATGAAAATTCTTCCACTTTGTTCTTCTTTTTTAAAGATGGATGGGCTATCCTATTTTTAAAGACAGGATAGCCTTATTCAAAATAAGGCTATGACTTATTTTCGTTTCCATATGAATCAGGTGTATGCATCTCTAATTCCTCTGCCACTTATAAAGAATGATTTTGGATTCATCCATGTGGTCCACCTCCTTAATACATTAAAGATTCTGAGGGAAAATAAATCCATTTTGGTTTTAGTGTAAGCCTCCAGGAAGGCCCTGAAGACCATGAGTGGTACATTTGTGGCTTTGCAAAATGAAACTCCACCCTAGAGATGAAGGAGATGCAACTCAGGCTTAAGGGGGTGAGGCACAAATTTCTCATTGGAGAGCTTTATTTTCCAACCCAATACTGAAGATCTGTCCACGGTTTCACTTCATTTTGATCTCTATTCTCTGTATCCCATTGAAGTATTTGGGGTTTATTTCATTTGCTGATTTATCCATCACTTGCCAGTTGTTTCCTCAATGCTTGGGATGCATATTTCATTCTAAGAAATGGTAGGAAAAGTCAATATATATTTTGGAGAAGCCACTATCACTAAGAGACAACCAAACTCAATCCTAGTAGGTCTTGTGGCCCAAATGTCTATTTTTTTGAGGCCTGAACTATTGAACACAGTCAATGAATTTACCTTTGGGATTAGAACAGGAGCTGGGCACTTCTGTTTCCAACCAGTCTTGCCTCAGTGCATGACTGTTCCTCTTTCCTCAGTGGTCTCTACTCTGAGACAATTGAAAACCTCTGATTGGGGTGAAGCTACATAGTTAAGACTTCGTGCTTAAAGCTACATTTCAGTCAGTGGAGTGAGACGTTCCTGTCTTAGGCAAACAATACTTAACAGGTGTACTTGAGAAATACCTGGGGGATTAGGTATCTCCCGGGTATTAATCTGTCTTTTGCTGAGTTTCTAACTTCCTCTTTACCTCCGCTTGCAGGAAATTGAGCTTGAGGGAGAGGACAGTTTTTCCAACTCTGCAAGCCTAATTATTAATTGCCAGGCCCTTGGGGAATTTATATTGCAGAGAACAAGCTAAAAGGACTAAATAAATCCATACTTTCTTCCCTAGCTCATTTTAGGTGAGCTGCTTTTAAACCTACTAGAAATTTCAAGAGGTAGCCTTTACCATGTACCTCTTAACTTTGAGCTAATGAATTCTGGGATGCTGATGCCTTAGAAAATATATTCTGTGAGTCTTAAGATGCAAAGGTCATAGTTTAACCAGTTGTTTTTCTGTTGCAGCATAAGGGCTACTAAATGCCTGGCTCAGAGTGGTATGAACCTTCATTACTTTCTCCTTTACCTCTTTTATTCAGGCAACTGAATATAAGACACCCTGGTTGTTACCATAGCATATGTATATTTCAAGCAACAGAAATTTAAGTTGAGCCAGTTTAAACAATAACAAAGATGTTGTTGGGCATGTTTAGAGATTTTGGATCTCTAAATCCAGAGAAAGAAGATTTTAGTTATAACTCAACTCAGGATCCTAATGCCAATACTCAACTCCTCCAGCTCCTGCCATATTTCAACTTCATTGACCATGATATGGGTTTCTACCAAATCTGGATTCTTATATGGGTTCAGAAAAGGTTTAATCCTTTTAAGGTGTGTAGGTCTGTCTAGGGAACTTTAAAAATGATTAATGCCTGTGTCCTACCTCTAGAGATTCTGGGGTATACAGCCAAGGCTGAGGCTCAAGACAGAGCTAATTCTAAAGCAATTTGTTCTGAAAGGTAAAATTAAATCAATTTTGGATTTACCCCACCCATCAAATCTAAGATGCCATTGATTTTTTAAAAAATGAACCATTATCTTATGTACCAATAACAAGGAAAAAAGTCGCTCATTGAATTGTAGGCCTCTTTTCATTGTTCTGTATGTCTTGATTTCAGAGGTAAAATATGAGAAAAATCTCTAAATCCATGAAATAAGGTATGTATCTAAAGAAGAATTGCCCTTTAGTCACCCTAGAAGGAGAAATTTTATACAGATTCCTTTGAAGTCTCTTCATTCACAACACCTGTGGAATGTTTTTCCTTTGCCTTCAGAATTCATTTCCTATTTATACAAGAAAATCATAGCATGCTGGAGCTGGAGGAGACATTAGAGACCATCCAGACAATCCTCAGATCGATTTAATTATAGTTACACCTTGTTTTAGACTAAAAATGGTGTTTTTCCTACCTTTAATCTGCCGCTCTATTCACCACTCTTGGCTCTGGATACCTTTGGGTTGCTTCCAACCATCCAATCCACCCTCCCAGGTTGAAGTTTTGCCACCAGTGAGGCTATTTAAAGTCATGTACAACAGGTGCTCTGAATGAGTCCCAGAATAGAAGGTGAGTAATTGTGCAAGTAATGAAACCACTTTTTGAACAAGCCCTTAGCAGAACACTGAATTGATGTTATGTCCTGATCTGTCTCTTGTCCAAACCTTTCTCTGCAGAGAGAAGTTGCTGGGCCTTGGACCCTGAGCAGATATACACTAATGAGACGGATCATGTCTACTCTCTGCTGATTGGTCCGTCTTCAAATTTAGAAATCTCAATAGTGACTGGAGGGGAAAACTTCAAATAAAGGGTAATGTAAAATAGTTTGCAACTTTTTCAGTGGGAATGCAATGAGAACTCATGCACATGTTTCATAGAGGACAGAAAGTAAGCCCCAGAAAGAGTTTAAGTATGCCTAGGAAGTTGGAATTGCACCTTATGCAGCAGTAGGGTTCTTCCCTCCCAGCTGGCCTGTGTTACGTCATCTTTTCCCAGTGTCCTATACAGCTCGGGGCTTGAGAAGATGCTTAGTTAGAAATTAGGGAGCCAAAAAAGGCATACCTAGGCCCAGATCACACCAGGGCCAAGGTTTACATGGCATTGTAAGCCTGAAGGCCTCCTCCCCATGCTAATCTGGCATCTCTGCAGCTGCAGAATGGAGCTGGGATTCTGGATCCGAAGGGAATAAAAGCCACTCAAGTCATCCACTCTGTTCCATTTGTAATACAGGTGAAGTGATGAAGGTGTGGCGATGGAGTGTATGTGGATGAGGTGATGATTTAACCAGTAAGTTATACAAAAATGGGCCAGAGGGCGCTAAAACTTACTAGCTCATTGGCTTGAGAACTGCTTATCTTATTACAAAACAACCTGGAGGTCAGATCACTGGACTCTGCTTTTAGAGCTTCTCATTCAGTGGGGGAAGAGTGTCTGAGAATTTGAGTTTGTAACAAGTTCCCAGGCGATGCTAAAGCTGCCCCTGGTCGGAGCTCATACTCTGAGAATCACTGTCCTACACCAGGGCCACTCTAAATTTCACCATAATGCGGAAGGACAAGGAGAAAGCACACATTTCTAGGAGGGGCAGCCATGCGTGGGCCTGACAGGCTCTGCCCCTCTCAGCTCCGCCACATGCCCGTGCAGTGGTTCTCTGGCTGGCATCTCCTTGCTCTCCCAGACCTCCCCTCCTATGCTTTACCTAGCCACCTTACTGTCCCCATCCCCATCCTTTTTGTCATCATGTAAGGTCATATCTTCAAGTTGCTAGTCAGGCACCTTAATTGGTACTTTCAGCAAGTTTCCCAGTGCTGCTGCTACCCACTTGGGGACCATATTTAGAGTGGCCCTGGCCTAGGACAGTGGTTCTCAGAGTACGAGCTCCAACCAGGGGCAGCTTTAGCATCGCCTGGGAACTTGTTACAAACTCAAATTCTCAGGCACCCTCCCCCCAAATGAATGAGAAACTCTAAAAGCAGAGTCCAGTGATCTGACCTCCAGGTTGTTTTGTAATAAGATAAGCAGTTCTCAAGCCAATGAGCTAGTGAGTTTTAGACATAGCTGAATTCCAAAAATCACCCAGTGAGTGAACAAACATCCGGGTGGCCTCACTTACAATCAATTAACTTGGAGCTCTCCTGGCTTGTGTGGGCAAGTATACTTTTAAAAGCTGTTCAAGTGATTCTAGTGCACAGTGAAGGCTGAAAGGTGCTCAGTCCGGTAGCCTACACTTTCATGATAGGTTCAGAGGAAGACTTATTGAGAGTCACACAGCAGCGCACCTGTTCCTTTGGGGCATTTGTTCTTTCTCTAGAGCATCCTGAGTCTGTGTTCTACTTCTGTCTCTTTAGAGAAGTGAGCCTCACCTATCTGCATAGCCAGGTGGAGCCTCGGTTGGCCATCAGCACAGGAACTGTCCTCCTGGACCATCTGTTCTTAAGATCTGCCTTCCTACCTGTGGGACATCACTCCCCTTTCCTGAGCCCACATATAAGGTCCTGGGATGTAGGTGCTGTTAGGAGAGATGTGCTGGCAAGGTATCCCTAGGTACTGCCAACTCAGTTTCCTCTTAGAGTCACTTTCCTGGTGGAGGCTCAGGCTGCTGTGCTTGGCTCTCTCAAACTTTCCTCCCTTCAGGATGCCCTGGGTCCTGCCCACTGTGACTTCCCTCTTGTCCAGCATCGCTATCTCAGCCGATCTTCTCTAGTGGCTGAAGGAGACCAGCAGAGGGAAAGATGATGGGATAAGGAGATGGGGCATCCTGGTCTGGAGAAGTTAACTCACCACCGTCTCCGGTGAATCCTTAAAGTCAAGACACTCTCCAACTGTTCCTGTTCAGATTCAAAACGAGATGCAGCATCATTGGGTGTTTTTCCCCAAAAGATAGCCTAACTGGAACACAGAGCCTATATGTTGAATTTAGGCTGAAGTTAAATAGCTTCTCTGAGCTTGCCCAGGGAGCAGGGATGGTGGGTGGCTCATGGGTAAAGGACAGGTAGGAGCCACCATGAGAGTCAACATTTGTTGCTGAGCAAATGTGTTACACATGGGCAACCCGGTCAGTGCTGGGCCTAGAATGTGTATCTGCATGTGCACATGTGTCTGTAGCAGGCCAGGGCACCAGGGGGTGGCTTCTTGGTCTGTCCACCTGCCTGTCAGTGTTATTTGGTGCCTGTGCCATGAGAGCAGCTGGTTTCCTGGCACCTGCTGCCTGGCAGATGGGCCCTGACCTTTGTAGCAACTAGCACAGTGTTAGGTAAACAAGACCCCCTGCCCCTGGTACTCTCCTGCTCCTGCTGCCAATGAGCTCTATTTTTGACAGGCTTGGGCTGGCGAGACTGGGAGGGTTGATGGTGGAGGCAGAAGGGAGGGCACCTGCTGAACTGGAGGTGGGAGGCAGACGGAGGCTAGATTGGCCTCTCACCCGAGCCGGATTCAGTCTGTTTGCAAGAACCAGAGGGCCCCTTTCTGTCCTGACCAAGCAGCTCTGAGGATGCAGTGGGCTAGCAGAGGCTGGCAGGAGAAAGGCGAAAGAGCAGGCAGCTCAGGTCCAGAGCCACATCCTTGATGTTGGCATTGTGAGATAGAAGAGGCAGACCTTTCCTGATGGTAGAGCCTCGTTGCTTGCGGCAGGCCCAGGCTCTGGCCCCAGCTCCGGCCCGATTATTCTGATGGATGGCTCTTGTGCTGCTAATGTGGTTAGGGTAGGCAGTGGCCTTAAGGGCTGGGAGCTCAGAGACCGGCCAATACAGGCTCTGCCGTAATCATATTTGCCTCGACACTGAAGGGGGCCAGATTACCCACCCAGGAGCCCAGAAGACATTAGTTAAAGTCATTTAGAAATTTTTTTCTTTTTTTGGATCAAGCTTTTCTTACCTTATTATTATGATTATTTTAAACAATCAGTTTACTGCCCAGGGCAGACAGGAAAAGAAGCAGCTCTAAGAATGGATTAGGGAAAATTATCCCAGGCCACCTGAGTCTAGGGGTGGAGTGGGTGGGAGCTGAGCTGTGCAGAAGGGTGGAGTACCCCACGCTTGCCGGCTCTTTCTTCCATTTCCACTGAGCCTCTTTCTTCCATTTCTCAAGTCAGTATGGCCACTCTGTCTCTGTCTCTTAAATAATATTTTTATTTTAAGATAGCTTTAATTTTATAGAAAATGGCGAAGCTCCAAGGGCAGAGCTCCAAGATGCCCCACATCCAGTTGCCCTGTTATTAACCTTTTACATTAATTCCTATGATGTCTTAGTCTCAGGTACTAAAACAATGTTGTCCGATTACTATTAACTTAAATCTATACTTCACTCAGGTCTTGGTTTTTGCCTAATGTCTGTTTTCTTTCCAGAACTCCTTCTAAGATAGCACAGGATTCTCCTGGCAAGTTTGTCAATTATGATATATCTTTTTTTCTAAATTGAGAAATAGTTTAAAAAACTATAAAGTTCACCCCTTTAAAGTGCCAGGGGTTTTAGGATAGTGTCAAAGTTATGTGATTACCCCGAATATCATTATTTCAAAAGGTTTTCATCCCCCCAAGAAGAAACACTGCATCCATTAGCAGCCAGTCCCCATTCCCACCTCCCCCAGCCCCTGGTAGACTTTTGTGTAATCTACCTTCTGTCTCAGTGGATTTGCCTCTTCCGGACATTTCGTATAAATGGAATTGCTCACGTGTGGCCTCTTGTGTCTGGATGCGCCAGCCCTTTTTATACTTGCTTTAATAACTTTAATTTCCATTCTCAGGCTGAAGACAGAGTTCTGGGGAAAACATATTCAAAGGATATAGGCAAGACTTAACTGTGGAGTTCTGAGCCAAATCCTGTTTAGGTACCGAGAAGCAAGAGTTGTTTTTCACTTACCTGCTTAAGCATTTATCCATTCCACATTTATCTGGTGTCTTCTGATCCTGGTTCTAGGGATACAGAGGAGAATAAACCCCATCCTGGGCCAAGCCATCTTCA
>NW_004524656.1:8972538-9004984 GCF_000260255.1 Octodon degus
TCAGGGTGAGAATCTTTCCAATTAACTCCTAGATTAAAGAATCTTCTGAATATTCTCCGGATCATTGCCTTGCTCATCTTAGGACAGTTTTAATAATTAATACATTGTATATTGTTGTCTTTGTAGTGGTTATGCATAGTACAAGATGCAGACATGATATCCTGTCCAAATACTATTAGTATAATTTTTTCTTCTCATTGAATTAAGAAAAAATAGCTATGTATCTATTCTAACTGTTTTATATATACAGATACAAAATGGTCCTTCATTTGTATTCCCTTTTTTGTTTAGTTTTGTCAGAGATGGGTCTTCCATTGCCATTTAAATATTGTAGGTGCCTGAATTCAACAAAATAATCCAATATAGTATAGTAGTCCATAATAGTAGTGGGTTATCTGTAGGACTGGCAATGTCAGAAGTTGTTGACTTGAGTCCTTTACAGCTCAGCATATTAATATGGCTTTACTTTTTATACCTTGTTTTTATACTTTTCTGCTAGAACTACAAGCTTTCTGACCCATCTGAATTTAGCTCTTATTGTTCTCTCTGACTTAGGTACACTAGTCTTGCTCATTTTCCATGTCCTGCCAGGCATGTTCCATGTTCCATGTCACTAAGGATCTTTGCTTTTTTTTTTTTTCCCTACCCCCTGCCTGGAATATTCTTGCTTTCTTGTTTCTGCCTCTAGCATTCCCGTCCCACTTATCTTCATGCTTCTCTCCTTACCAACCAACTTCAGATCTCTGTGAAAATGTCATAAAGGTCTATCTTAACCCCTTATTTAAAACAGAAAGATTATTTTCTTCCAGGTTTCTTACTTTGTTTCTCCTTTGCACTTACCACCATCTGATAAGTTGTATTTACTTCTTTATTAACTCTTTCATCTCATTAGAGCAGAATCTCCATGAGAGAAGGAATCATTTGGATATCCTTTATATTTATTGCTATAGCCCCAATACACATAAAAGCACCTGGAGCATTAAAATGTTCAGTAAGTAATGGTTATATGAATTATAAACTTTTCACTTTTAACCTTATATTTCCTCTAACCAGAAATCTCCCAGGAATCAGCTCTTTCTACTATGAGATGTGCATGCATACCACATGGTAAAGGCTTGCTTTGTGGGTCCTCCAAGAGATGGAATTAGGGCCAGGGAGATAGCTCAGTAGAATAAGTGCTTGCCTGGCAAGCATAAGGTCCTGAGTTCAATCCCTGATACCCCCCAAAAACAAAACAAAACAAAGAGATGGAATTAGCACTACTTGGACAGGAGAAAGTTCAGGAAGACAAATATCATCTGTTCATTGGTTCATTATTCTTTCATTTATCCATTCATATTAAGAGTTAATCTTTGTTAAGTAAATGCTGTGTTAAATTGTTAAATACAATTAAAAATAATCTGTTAATTCATCTAGACAATAAACATTTGTTGAATGCCTGTTAATTTATGTTTAAAGATATAGCAATGAACAAAAACACGTGCAGCCTGCACCCATATTACTTTTAGAGTGTGGTGTGGAACAGATATTGAATAACTTATTCCACAAACAATTTGTAAGTTGTAATGTATGATGTATGTTTTGAAGAAAAAGTATAAAGTGCAATAAGCTGAGAGTGAGGGAAACTGACCCTGCCTGGGGGCTGGGGACAATAAGAGTTTTCTTAGAGTCTGAGCCACCCAAAATCAACAGAGGCTGTTTGACAGTTGAATTGGCCTTGAATGGAGGGTTAAATGGGTGCTGAAAACTCGGGGCCAGGACATTGTCGTGAACATCAAGCAAGCATTGGGTTGAGTGTGTGTGGAGGGCCCTATGCCAAGCATTTAACTTAACTTCAATTCAATTTCCAGTAAACATGAAAAAAGATAGTTTCAAGTTCCTTCTTGGAAATAAATTGATTTTACCAGTATTTTTGTGGACCCAAGTACCCATCTTTAGCTATGTAGTGTCCTGTTATAATTTCGTATACAAGGATTCAGGGGTACAAATGGGTACATTAGAGTGTTAGAGAGATTTATGAACATCAAGCTTAAAAATAAAAGCTCTTTTCTCTGTGTAAATTCACTGCTATTCCTTTGTCTTTTGCTCATTAGAGACTAGCTATGATCTTTAGGAACCAGAAATTACTACATAAACTTTACGGGAGGAATTAAGTCTTATGGAATGTGAGGCACTGAGCCATACAAGCCATGGTCTTCTGATTAAAAAAAAAATCCAGTGTGTGTTTTTCTCTATGTATTGGCTAGCCATTGCTAAAATAATGCTGTGTAACAAATCAAGCCTGAGATTCAGTGGCTTAAACCAACATTCATTCATTATCACTCAGGGCTCTGCAGATCAGCTAAGTGGTGGCTAATTGTAGCGTGCTCGATTGTTATGCTTCACACCTTGCTTCAGGAGTGCAAACAGCCAACGTGGGCTGCTTCACACTGTACAGCTTGGCACCACAGGCTGTCCACGTGGAAGGCCCCTGAAGGCTGAGGGCAGCAATGGCAAAGCTTTTCAAGACTAAATGCCAAAGTACAACCTGAACCTCCTTTATTGCAAGGTGGTAATGCTGTGTTTAAACTTCAATACCAAGGTTTTGGTTTAGGAAAAACAAGACCCTCTTGATGAACATCTTTTGTCTTAAAGACACACTAAAGCAAGGCACAGGTTTGCTGCCACTGGCTTAGGGTTAGGACTGGACCACTGTTGTTTCTGCTTGATTAGATGCTCAAAGAAACTTACATATGTTAATTCAAAGTCAAAAGAAAAACACACTACTCTTTCATTGAGCAGAATTGCAGATACATTGAAAAAAGTTTATGGACATGCTATGGAGGGATGTTGAAAAATCAGAGTAGAAAACTGCAACTCAGCAAGTTCAGGTTTTTTTTTTTTTTTTTGTTAAATTATTTATTCACTCAGCCCAAACAATATGGTGGACATTCCAGAAGTTGCTGAGAATACAATGGTAGACAATACAATCTACATAAATAGGTATTTCAGCATAGTGTAAGCTGTGCTCTAAGAAAGGCAAACTCAGAGAATCTTGGGAGCAGATACTGTACTTTCAAGAACCAAGAAAAGGAGGCACAGCATAAATCAATGAATGAACAGCATAGAGCTGAAAAATGTTCTAGAGCTAGCACCATTCATATTTCAGCCAGTGCAACCTATCATGGCAGACACAAGCTTGTTTAGTGATACCCTTCTGTTTGTTTCCTTTTTCTTTCTGTTGGGTGTTGTTAATTTCCACTTCAATTCTACTGTTATTGTAAAAGACTCAGAAAATTTGTGTTAATTTTAAAGCAAAATGCTTGGAAAGGCATGAGGGTGGCATCACATATAAATACTATTTGACAGTGGATTTGGGAGGAAAAACTGTCTAGGAAGTGGCAGTGAACAAAGAGAAGATATAGGACAGTTACTGGGCCTACAGAATAATTATGTAGTAATAATACTAAATGATACCATCTATGGAGCTCTTTGTAATAGGTATGATGCGAAGTGCTTTGTATGAGGTAAATAATACTAATTATCCAGGCCAGTCAGAAAAATGTATTTCAGGGGCTGGAGAGATGGCTCAGTAGAATAAGTGCTTGCCTGGCAAGCCAAGGGCCTGAGTTCAAATCCCTGGTTCTGCAAAAAAAAAAAAAAAAGGAAAAAAATGTATTTTACCAACACAATTGCAATTTTTTGTATTTTAGTAAGAGTCTACAGGGTCTATAGGGTCTCACTATGTAGATCAGACTTGTAGTGATCCATCTATGTTCAGTTTCCCAACAGCTGGGATTATAGGCAGGCACCACCATGCCCAGTCTTAAACTCTGTCTCAGTGTGCCCTGGGGGCAGGACCGACACTGCACACTGGGATTGAACCCAGCATCCCTCGCTGTGTCTGCCTAAGTAGGCACCTTAATCCAATGAACTATTTGGCTGACCCCTTGCAATGTGTTTTAAACTACCCTTAGTTATGGCTCAGAGGATTTTCTGGGGGGTTAGTGACTGAGGCTCCAAACCTGATTCTAAGCTAGCATCCCCTCACCACCATTTCACCCCAAAAGTTTGGGAGCACACTAGATCTGAGGAAAAGATGATATTCCCTAATTGCTCTCCAAGCACTCCCATTGGAATTTAGGAACTAATCCTAGGCTACCCATGTGCAATTCACCCAGCCCTTGCTGGAAAATATTGTTAGTAGGGTAGGAAATTTCCATGTGGATTAGGACAAGCAATTCAGTTTTGGGTCTTAATGTACTCCTATATTGATCTTAAAAGCACAAAGACCATTTTTTTCCTTAAACTTGAAGTCTTGAATAGTTGAGGCACATGTATAGTGACAAGAGGAAAAAATATTTAAACATGTCAGTGTCCTTCAAACTCTGGCAACCTCGACTGCTGTAGGCAGAGGAAAATTCATAGTTCTTTTCTGAATGGGACTCAGCCAGAGAAATAAATGGACTCTGTAGCATGTTTTTGGAGTGTATGAACATTTATCCACCAATGTGCCAGACCATGGGAGGGAGGGAGACAAAGCAGGTGCCATCCTTTCCCTTCATATGTAATAAGGCAATTAGGGAGGCCACACAGCAACACAAGAATGAAAACTCTACAGAGTCTAGACAGTCTCCTCTACCATATACAGAAAGAACTCTCCAGCCACTTGTTAATTTACACACATTCACAGGTGGAACCCAGATCTCACTGTTCCTTTCAGGCTCTTCTTCAAGATCCTCAATAAAACCAGTTGCACATGGCAGTGGTGTGGTATTGACCAGACGTCTGGCAAGGTAGATGAGGCTGTTCACTGAAATTTCCTTTTAACATGTCTCTAGTTCTACCTCTATGTCAAATTCTGTCTCCTCCTGTTTACTCACGGAAGCTTTTGTTTGCCCCCCCATATACTTGATGAGTGTCTCACTCCCTTAACTAACCCAGCTTGCAAATCTCTCATTGCTACTTTATTATGCAGAAGAATGTGGCTTTTTCCTAGATTCTGTCTCTGAGCGTTCCCATCTCAAGGTTCACCCCACCGTACACACTATACATTCCTCAGGAAAAGAGCAGCCCCTAGTTATCAAAACTCATTCCAGGTGGTTGGATTTTGTTATAAATAAGCTACTCTAAACTGCTGGGAAATTCAGCTTGTGAGAATTCACCCTGCAGAATATGATCCAAATTTTTTTCACAGGAAACAGGACTGCTGTCCATGGTTCTGACGCTGTTGGCTCTGGCTGATCTCCCTTGTTTTTATTTTTATTTTTATTTATTTATTTATTTATTTTGGCAGAACCAAGGATTGAACTCAGGCCCTTGCGCTTTCCAGGGAAGCGCTTATTCTGCTGAGCCATAACCCTGGCCCCCGATCTCCCTTATTTTTAATTCACCATTTAGCCAGAGAGCTGGCTCCCTTTGCTCTACTCTGAACATCAGTGGAAGAGTCACTGGCTTTGAAGTCTGACATGGGCTGTGAGTCTTGGCAGTACCACTTATTTGCTATGAAATGTTGGGCGTGTCATGCTACTCTCTGAGCCTCTATTTTCTCATGTGTAAAACGAGAGCAATTGGTATGTACTAATAATTGATTACCTGGAATGAGTGGCTTCTAGTCACAAAATCCAGCAGATTTCAGCAGCTTAACACAGTGAGGTTTTTTTTTCTCACTCATATCACAATTCAGTGGAGGGCAGTAGAGGAATTTGGTTCTATGCAGATGTTCCTGGTCCCTGATCCTTCTATTTGGTAGATATAATTCTCTAGCATTTAGGGATTGTGGTGGATTGCCAACTGGTGACCAGCTTGTAACTGAACCACCATAGTGCTGGGTGTGGGAGGCCCACATGAGGATTTTTGCTAGCAGTGTAAAAGGCAGAACTGAAGAAGTGAATCTGTTAGGGAAGCTGTAGGGAGCTGTTGATTTTCCTGGAGGAGGTGTTCGTGCTGGTTTTCCTGATGGACTCAGCTGTTCACATCACTGAAGGAGCTTGGGAACTGGTTGTCTTGAGTATAGATATGGTTCAATTTTCAGGAGCTCTGGTTCTCACTTTGAGCATTGCTTCCTGGTTCTGGAGGGGAAGATGGTGCACTGCTCAGCCTCATGCAGAAGTTTGCCATGCTGGCTTTCCTGACAGGAGCCCAGCTGTTCTCATCATTGGGGGAGCTCAGAACCTCACTGTCACTGAGGATGGCTGTGGTGCCTTTTGGGGGAGCTCCAGTTCTTACTTTGAGCACTGTTTCCTGGCTCCAGTTCAGCTCTTTCAGCCTGCTAGCACAGGTCCTTCAGCCCACTGGTCAAGACTTTCTAGCTTCTGCCACTGATATTTGGCCTTCCCTGTGCAGGTCCAGGAAATAGGCCTGCACAAGGCATTGTTATAGGCTCTTGATCTCTGGTTGGACTCATGGGGGCATTGTTATTGGCTCTAGTTCTTCAGCTGGACTCATGCAGGACATTGCCATGGAGTCCAAGCCCTCAGCTGGGTTCTTTGGTCTTTAGTGTTTGGATTTCCTGTATCTTTTTTGTATATGATTCTTTGGATGATTAATTATAAAGTAATCATATAGTTAAGAGTCTTGTATTATATTGTTTCCTCTTGAAAAACCCCAAACTATAGCTTTGTGTGTGTGTGTGTGTGTGTGTGTGTGTGTGTGTGTGTGTTTGTGGCCAGCTCAGCCTACCCTGGGGGCAGGGCTGGTGCAGCATGTAGTGTTGGGGATTGAACTGCTGTCCCTGCACTTGCCTAAGCTTGCCTAAGCAGGCACTTTAGACCACTGAGCTATCTTGCTGGCCCCAAAAGGTATCTTTTACTAGATCCTCCATATCAAGCCATAGCACAAGGGAGGATCAAAAGGATGAAGTAGGGATATTTATTTATTTATACATATTTCATACAGGGTCTACAGAGTCTCACTATGTAGATTGGACTAGTAGTGATTCTCCTGATTTCATTCTGGGATTTCAAGCGCTGGGATTACAGGAGCACCATGCCTGGTCTTAATCGCCATCTCAGCATGCCCGAGGGTGGGGCTGGCATAGCATGCTGGGGATTGAACCTGGCCGCTGCACTCTACCTAAGCAGGTGCTTTAGTCTGCTGAGCTATCTGGCCAGCCCAAAGTAGGCATTTTTATAGGCCAGATTGAGAAATGGTACCAATAACTTTCACATGCATGTCATATGGCTGTGATTAATATGAAGAAGGCAGAGAAATGATTGTGTACTTAAGAGGAAAGTTTTACTGATTTGGCAAACAAGTCAGTGTCTGAAAGTGTTATGAGATTGTAATAAGGCAAGAGTGTAATGATAAAAGCAGGTGGAATGTCTTGATTCTGTATAGCACACGGCAAGATTCAATAAATGTTGGTTATTGTAGCATTGTTCAAGTGGGAAAGTGAATTTTGAATTTCAAGCAAGTAACTTAGAAGTGTGTTTCAAGTCTCAGTGTATCTGTTGGATGTATACTGGCGTATCTGTGTGTCCTTGGCTGTGGAGGAATTCTGATTACCAGCCTCTGCAGGGTTAACCACCTAGGCCTCCATGGATGCTCGACAGCTGGGTGTCTTTCCAAGGGCCTTCAGCATTCTCTTTCACTGCTGTAAATACATCTGGCATTCCCTATTCTAGAAATACAAGCAACTAGTCAATTGAAAAAGGCGTCTGCTGATGGTAGCATGACAAGCAATATCCATAACTGCTTGTAATCTCCTTCAGACATCCGCTCGCTCCCATCCAGCCCCACTGAGCACAAAGGAGCTCCTATTATCTCTGCAGCCTTCTGTCGCCAGAAATGCAGATGAACCCTGACCTGATATCCTATTCAACATGCCCTCTGAGCAAAGGGCCTTCCTCAAGTGTTTACCCTGCCAGAATAGCAGATGAGTGGGGCACAGGAAGCAGGATTCCAAGAGGCAGGCAGCTGCAGCGTAGTCGTAGAGAGCACATAGTTTTGCATTTGGGAATTAGAACACCCAGATCTGTACCTCACAGGCTCCACAGCCTTGGGAAAGTCACTGATCTCTCTTGCCTCAATTTCTTCATCATTGGGCTGGCAAGATGGCTCAGCAGAACAAGCGCTTGCCTGGCAAGTGCAAGGGCATAAGTTCAGTCTCTGGTTCTACCAAAAAAAAATTCTTCATCATTGTAAAAAGCATAAGTAGAATTCTTTCTCTATCCATATTGTAGGCGGTACTGGGGCCCAAGTGATGCACAAGGTTATTACCTGATAAGGGCAACAAACTCTTTCTCACCAAGAACAGAATCCACAGGGGAGAAAGGGGAAGATCATGCACTGAGTCCCCAGCCTTATATTCCAGTGGTGATAATGATAGTTCCTGACATTTATACCATGTTTCATCATTTGCAAAGCCTTCTTTTGGGCAATATAATATCACATTCAGTCCTCACAATAACCTTTCTAGCCAGACATTGTGCTTATCATGAAGCCGAGGCTCAGAGCTATTGAATAATTTTTGCTTTTAATTTCTAGAACAAGATCTGTTTCCAAAGTGACATTTCTTCCCACCAATATCTTTGCTCTTCAGTCCCCAGGTGTAACTAAGAGGAGAATTTGCCTTCTACAGTTGAAACATGGGCAACGGTGTGCTCTCTTCCTGTCTTGGTTAGAAAATAGAGACATTTCTTTAATGTGAAGTGCCTTCTAAATGATTGTAAGACAAACAGGTGAGAGAAGAAATTGCCAGAAAGTGGGGAAAGACTTTGATGTTGACCAGAGTCCAGAAATGTCTGCTTGAACATTGTTCTGTTGCTGTGTATGCTGAAGGAAGAGAAATTAGAGAAACTATAACAGGGAGGAAGGGAGGGAGGGAGGGAGACAGACAGACAGACAGACACAGAGACAGAGACACATAGAGACAGACAAACACAGGGAGGGAAGGAGGGAGGTGGAGGGGGAGAGAGAGAGAGAGAGACAGACAGAGAGACAGAGACACATAGAGATAGAGAGAGAGGGAAGGATGGGGGGAGAGAGAGAATGAATGAATATGAATGATGAATGGACAAGGTTCTTTCATTTGCTAACATTTAGAAACATTACATACAGACTCTCCTCTTCCTCGGGAGAGAAACCCAAATAAGCATAGAGAAACTCAGAGAGGATTCTCAGTAAAATGATCTCTCTGAGACCCACAGGGCAGGATCAAAGCTTTCCAGCGGGCCTGAGAGGAGAGCTTGTACCGAATCCTAACACTCATGGGGCTGGTCAGTCTCTGGCCTCAATCAGGCCAGAATATGAGCTCATGGGCCTTCTGTTGTAGCACCTCAGACATGGGTTATAAATTCCACCTGGGCATGTAAAACACAAGCAGACAGTATATTGGGAGAGAAAGCTCAAACCACTTCTTGGAGAGGAAAAATGTCTGGTTAATACAACATAAGGGTCAGAACTGGAGGGACATAAGGTTATGAGAAATGTGGCCAGTGGAAACAGAGTCAGCCTTCACTCTGAAGATAAAAGGATCAGGTAGTCATAGTACAAAGGTCTACCAGCAGCATGGAAGGGAGGGACAATGTGTCAATGGAAGTGGACTAGGGAATGCCCAGGTGGCTGGTGAAAAAAGTTTTCGGTGTCTGTGAGGGTGTTTCTGGAAGAGTTTAATGTTTGAATCAGGCAATTTAGGCAAAAAATAGTCCCTACCAATGTGGGAAGACATTATCCAATAATGTGGAGAGATGGAGGAACAAAACAGATGGCATATAGGGTACACGTACCATTAGCTTCCCTATTCTCTCCCCTCTGGGTGTTCTGGAGTCATCCAGAAAAGCCACACTACAGCCTTCTCAGCTTCTATTCCCATGTGAGTAAATTCCTTGTAATAAATCCCTTTCTATATACCACAGATCTTTTTGGTTCTGTGTCTCTGGACAATCCAGCTAACATATGAAGAATGAAGAGGAAAGTAGGTTTGCTGGAAAGGAAGACAAATTTTTATGGAGGGTGTGTGTGTGTGTGTGTGTTTGTTTACAAGTATCCCTGAGTCCACAGAAGAGAGGAGGTATTGAGGGTACTGACTGTGCTTTGAATGCCCCTCTGTGGCTCATGTAACCATTGAAATGGCATTTGAAATGGTTGTGTCACAGAAGCATCGTCCTTGTGAATGAATTAATGGTGATCTAGAGGGTGTGGGTTAGTGGGGTATTACTGGAATGAGTTCTTGATACAGAAGACAAGTGTTGCCTGCTTGTCTCTGCTTGCTTGTCCTTCTGCCATGTGTTGACTTCACCAGAAGGTCCTCATGAGATGGAACTACTCAGTCTCAGATTTCCCAGCTTCCAGAACCATGAGACAAATAAACTTATATTGTTTATTACCAGCTAGCCTGTAGTACTCTTACGGCAGCAGAAAACAGACCAAGACTATGTTCTAATTAAGAGCAGAGTGATCCACCTGTGGAGGACCTGGGGTTCCATCCCCATGATTCCACCAAGGCGCAGACACAGAGCAAAGGCCCACGCAGTCTTCTTGCCTCCTCCATCCCTATTCACCTGCATTACATGAGTGTGGAGTGTTGCAGGCAGCGGCTCCTGCACAGCCATCTTGCTTCCAGGATTCGCAGCTCCAGCCATCCTCCCTGATGAATGTGACCCACCACTGAAACCTCATCTGCTGCCAAGACAGAGGAGGTCAGGCCCAGGGCTGCAGACAATGGCCTTATCGGCTGCTGCTAGTGAGGGTATAAGCAGGGGATTGGATGGTATCATTCTAATTTACACGGGATTTTGTTTCTTTCCAGGTACTTAGCATGTGGATCTAGGTGATATCAAAGGCAGAGCATTATACAATAAGTAGGCTTAACCTCCATCTCGCCCCTTCTCATCCTTCTGTCTCTTCATTGAGGCCACGAGAAGCTGCAGCTGGGGTTGCCATAGTGACCAATTAGGATTACTGAGATGTTCTTGCAGAGAAAAAAGAGAGTATCGATTTAGCTTTGACAGTGGGGCATCTGGGAGCTGGGGGAGCCTAGGGTGTTCAGCATTAATAGGGGGCAGAGTGTGCCCTCCTGAAGGCTGCTCTGGACTTGTGTTGCTTTTAGGCTGGACTTCATCTGTGGTGGAGACCACTGACAGATCCCCATCTGCCTGGAGCTTACGTGACAGCGCTGAGGGTCCTGTGACGGTATCTGGGGCCAGGTGGGAGTAACCCCACCCAGGTAGCCAGAATGACCCTCTTGGGAGATGGAATCCCTTGGCTCAGTTTTAGGAGGGTTAGGTGTCCACATAAGCTCACCACAACCATGGAGCAATGAATTTCATGTAGCCATATGCAAAATCAGCTCCCCAGTATTATTCTGACTCCAGGAAAGCCAAAGCCTGGTGGATCGATGGGGACAGTGGCCTTTCAGCATGGCTCACGCAGCTGAATAGCTGTAGACAAGTCATGGAACATAGCTGATCCTCTGTTCTTCCCTCTGAAACAAAGTAGTAATAAGCTGGGTAGGAGGGGTGCAAAGATTAGAACTTATACCAGTAAGGTGCTTGGCACATTCTGAGTATCAGGGCTGAGTTGGAAGGCAGAGGCAGGAGTGAGTTGACAGTAGTGAGAAAGTAAAGGGAAGTCAGGTTTGAAGACACAAAGGGAAAATTCACATGCCTTCTGGGTGGAGGAGAGAGAGAGATGGGAGACGAGAGAGCACATGGCCAGGGTGAGAGGAGAGCGGCTGTCTTCATCTTTCTCCATCTCCTGTTGCTTGATCACAGGATGCCTTCCACATGGAGGTTTGTGTTGGCTCACAGTGCTGGAAGCTGAGGAGCTCAAGAGCACAGGGCTGGCACCTGAGTGGAGTCTGGCGAGGGCCTTATGCTACTTCAGCTTACTGTGGACCCTGGAAGGTCCTTGTGGAAGAGGGTAAAGGAGGCAGAACTCCTGTAATAACTGGACCATTTCTGTAAGAAAAGTATTCATCCATTCTTGGGGCTCTGTTCCACTGCAGACTAAATTTCAAGATGAGCTTTGAAGGGGACAAACAATATTCAAACCCCAGCATAGGCCAAGGTGAGAGGGTGGTGAAGCCATGGAGGGGTTGTGGAGAGCAGAGAGAAGAGAGGCAGGAGGACACTTGGTAGGAGGGGGATGGGGGGCAAAGAGATCCCCAACTGCATAAGAGACTTTTCCCTTTTCTTTATCCACAAACTCAGATTAATGGATGTGTCCAGAGTGCCATGGAAACCAAGAGGGAGGGAGGAGAGATGGCACTCCAGCAGGTGTCCCATCCCCAGGGAAAAAGGAGGGCTTGTCCTGGACTGAGTGCAAGCATGGGTCTGTGGTTAGTTCCTCGAGGAGAAGCGCTGTGGTGAGGTGCTCTCTGTCCTGCCTTGGCCTGGGGCTGCAAGGAACTCAAGCTAAATTAACCCATCTCCTACCCCTCAGGGCCCCTTCAGATAGACCACACCCAGAGGTGCCCGGCCTCTGCTCCCCACCTGTACCCCCACGTGGACTCTAACACTCTTAATTAGAACAGAGCTATGAAGGGGACCCAGGAAAAGAGCTCCTTCCTCCCCCTGCCCCCTCCCCTGCCTCTGCAGGATTTAATAACTGCCCTCCTTAAAGATCAGGAGACATGATTAATTCTGACTCGAGGATTATTAAAATGCTTCCACCAAGCATCTGGCATTAAAAGTTTTAAATCAATTAATCTGTTGTTTGTGGAAGAGCATTCTAGTTAGCACAGCTGCAAGAGGCTGTTCAAGTTGCTGTGGGTTGGGAGAGGCTGTGCTGGAGGGCAGGCCCGGCCTCCCCTGGGAGCTGGAAGGGTCCCCCAGGGCTCCTGCACCATCCTCCGCCTCCCTGTACCTTGCTTCCCTCGCCTTAGTTGTGTGTGTCCAGTCTCCATGTGGTTCTCTCTCTCATTCCCAGATAAAAGGATGCTGAATTTAATTTGAATTTTAGACAAGTATATAATTTTTGTTGACTGCAAGTGTGTCTCAGATAATATTTTGGGACATACTCATACTCAACATATTTTCTGTTGTCTATCTGAAGTTCAGATTTAACGGGGTATCCTTATATTTATTTTTATTCACTGAATCTGGCCACCCTGTTCTTGGTGCACTCTAAACGCGAGAGGTTGTGCTGAGAAGTGTGATGGCCGGACTCCTGGCTTATAGCCCTGGACCTTCTGTCCTGTGTTAAAAGTCCTAGAAGCAATTTGAAAGTCCTCTTTCAGCCACCTTAGTGTTGCTTTTCCTTTTTAGGTCAAGTGAGAAATAAACAACCTTGAACTCTAGGGCACTTAAGCATCTGTGGTTCATATAACAGTTTGCAAATTCTCCATTTGATTAGTAAATCATATTGAAAAATTATAGTCTCAACCTATGATCCCAAGAACATGTGCCTGGCCTTGTTTGCAGAGGTGTTTGTTCCACCTTAGACACAGCATACCCACAGTACTTTATTATGGATGTGGTTACCTGACTCTAGGATCTTTGAGGACAGGCATCTGCTCCCTGTCACATGATCCACAGTTGACATACAGCAGACTCTATGCAAATTTATGAAGTGGGTTCATGGGTAAATGAACTTATCCTAGTTCTTACTGAGTTTCCCATAGAGTCACACTGTCATTTACAAATCACAAAGGATTCAGTGTACAGAACTGACCTGAGTTAGAGAGGTCATCTTGGACCCTCTGGACTAGGGGCTGGGATTCAGGGGCTGAGGCCTGAATGCAGGGTCTGATGTTTTGCTGGTGTCTTATATCCTTGACTGACTTTCTACCCTTTTTTCTGGGATTTGGTTTCCTCATCTGTAAACCCAGAGAATCATGCTTGGAGATCTACAGCCCAGGCATTTGGAGATAACCCAGTGGTGCCAACCTCTGCACTCCAGGGACGAAGCTGAGTTCCCCTGCTTGGGAGCCTGTGGGTGGTGATGCCTGATTGCATGGTCTTCTGTACAGCAGTGTGCCTTGGCTTCCTGTTGTCTCTCTGCAAACAGGGATCAGGTTTGGCTCTCTTATTTCCTCAGCAGGAGGGGAGAGAGAGGAGATGCCACCTTCCTTGACTTTGCATCTCATCCGAGCCTCCTTTAACCCCCGGCCACACCTCAGATATTTCTTTTCAGACACTGCAGTCAGACCAGATTTATCCCGCCTCATGTCTCTCATGTAAAATGCATCTCCCGACACTTTGCCAGGTTAAATGATTTAACAGCCGAGGCAGAGAGAATTAGGGGTCCAGGAGCAGGAGGCAAAGCTTGCTTTTCAGATGAGATTGGAAAGGAGATGGAGATTGGTGGTGGTGATAATCTCTTATTTTAATAATATAAAATAACTGTCCTAGTGAATCAGAGTGAGCGATGAATTCTGTGGCCTGGGGTTAGAGACAGCCAGCCTTTAGAGCTGGGGATAGGGGTGCAGGGATGCCTCTCTGATGCTCCATCTCTCTTGTTACCTTTTGAAAATTTGTCCCAGTCCCATGCCCCAGGATTTGGTGCTACTTAGAATGTCAGGAACTGGGATGACGGGTGGAGATTGTGACAGATATTGGAGAGTGCGTGCCCTTGTTTATGTTTGTGTGTATGGGTGTATATGTGTTGTGCATTGAGGGAAAAATGGAATAACTGTACATTCAGGGAAGCTGATGACCACTGCTTCTTTCATTGTGACCCAAAGATAGAAGACACCTTGGTCTCTCTGACCCAGATAAGGGGCCACCAGGGAGAGATCTAGACAGCCTAACCTGTAAAAGATGCAGGGACTGCTAACTAGGGCACAGAATCAGAGGTTAGTCATGCTTCAGCCACCCAGGAGACGCGACCCACTCTCCCATCCATGGCTTCACAGGCAAATGCATATTGAAGGCCTATCATGTGCTGAGTTTCCAGGAGGACCCAGGTGGCAGGGAATAAACTCTGTGGCACATGTAGGCTGCCTTCTCAGCAGGGCTTCCTTCTTAGCAGGCTGCTAATAGCTGAGGAGCTGCAGACCTGTCTTCTTCCCTGGGATTAATTCATTATTCCCTCCCTACTTGGATTCCATCAAGTTCAAACGTCAGAATTTAATATGCAGCTAATGAGTCAAATGCTCTCTCTATCTCTTCCTGTCCAAGGTTTGCGCTTTCCCTTCTCGCTCCATGCAGGGGATTGCAGGCAGCAGGGGCAGGATGGTGGAGAGCATAGGCAAGGCCGCGTGGGTCCATGAGGGGCCTTAGTCCTCTGCTATAGTCAGAAGTCCGCTCCATTTACCAGACCCATTTGTTGTATGAATGAAGTGTGAGGGTGATGGAAGTCCACTCTTGTTGGGGCTCCTGAGTCGAGAATCATCAGAGCTCATGGAGAAGTGGGGAGAGCTGATAACAGAGAGCGCCTCATGGCCTGTGCTTGTCATCTCTGTTCTTCATTAGTCAACAACCGCTTATGGGAACTCATGATGTGTTGAGCCTGTGTGTCACTGAGGGTGCAAAGTTGAATGGCCTGAGTGAGTATATAAAGAGACAGTGGGGTGCAGTTGTTGGGTTAGAAGGCTCTGGGGCCAGGCTTCCCAGCTTTTGATCTGCTGCTCACTGGTTGTGTAAATTCAGGCAAGTCAGTTAGGTTCTTTGCCTCTTTTTTCTTATCTGCAAAATGGAGCTAACAAAATACCATCTTCATGCACTAACAGTGAATGTTAAAAAAGCTGATACAAATGAGTGCTGGTAAATGGTAGATAAATGCGGCCATTATGTAAGAAGGTAGGTCCCAGAGCCTAAAGTAGAGTGTGTCACCCTTGAGTGGCTGCTTACTATTACCAGGGAATGTGATTTATATGCATCAACCTACCTGTTCCACACAACAGCCATACAAGGTGGGTCTCATTATCCTTATCACTGTCCACAGGATGAAGCTGAGACTGAGGTCTGCTCTCGCCCAAGGGCACCTCGCTACTAAATGATGGTGCTGGAATTTGATCTTTGCTCTGTCAGACCCTGAGTCTGAGCTCTCGCCCACAATTCTGTCTAGGGAGACAGAACACACACAATTATAGAAATGGCATTGTCTTGTAATGCAGGCTCAGGTGCAGCACCACAGAACCCTCTGAGAGTAAGGTGGCTGCTTCTGTCTAAGAGGGTCGAAGAGGGTTTGTTGGCAGCGGCTGTGTGTGAGCTAGAGGCTCCACAGGTATTCTTTACACTCACAGAGGGATGAGGCAAGAGGCAGAGGCCCTGGTGAAGGGCAGGGCACATTTGGGAACTTCCTGCTCCAATGGCTGGAGGACAGGTGTGCAATGGTGCAGCCCCGGGAGGAGGTTGGAGTGCAGCCTGCAAGTGCACTATGCAGCACATGGTTTACAGCAGGTTTTCTGAAAAGATGATGGCAGTTACTGGGAGTCTAACACTGGGAACAGAATAGATAAATTCTGAATGGAGAATGGAGCCCATTCTCCCATAGGTTTGTAGAATGCAAACCAGACAGAAGAGGCTTGATGTCAGGAGGATGCTTAGGGAGCTGCTGCCACCAGCAGCTTGTTGGTCTACTCAGAACAACTCTGTTGCCCACGTAGGGAGACTGGAGTGTGGGCATGAAAACAAGGGGTACTTCTAAGCAGAAAGAGCTGTGGTGTCTATTTCTGATCCTTGGAAGGTGACAGTGTGATTCAGACATGCTGTCAGCCATCAAGGCCTCCTGAAAGTCCATGAGAGCAAGATGTGGATGAACAAGGAGCACAGAAACTGAGCTTCCCTGGGAAGAGAATATATTTTAACTGACACCTCGTGGTCAGCACATCAAGCACACATGACTCTGGGGTGGGTGGGCAGCAAGACTGCTCCAGGTCCAATCAGGAAGATTTTAGATGGAAGCAAAGACACTTGTGGGGGAATGCAGGGAGGCCCAGGGTGGGACATGGACTGAGAACACTCCAAGGAAAATGTCCACAGCAACAAAATGAACAGAAGGGGGGATATTAGAGCAAGGTCTCTAGTTCTGTGTGGTGACTCAGAATCCAAATTCAGAGACAAGTCAGACTCAAGAGGGCACTGAGGTTCCCACAGAGTCAGGGAGCAGTCACCCCTAACTTGCTTGGAGAGACATCTGAAATGTATTAAGCACTCAGAGGAGAAAAAGCTAGAGTAATATGAGGAGACTAGGAACCAGGGCCTTGTAGGCTGTGCCTGGCAAGTCAGTAGTTTACTAACTACTCAGAAATGAGCACTCTGCAAACATGTTTCTTTTCATTGTCCTAGGTATTTCTCTTTTGATCTTCTTCTTTCTTTCCTTTTTCTTTTTTCTGTAGAACTGGGGATTGAACTCAGGCCCTTGTGCTTGCCAGGCAAGCACTTATTCTACTGAGCCATCTCCCCAGCCCCGTTCTTTTGCTCTTCTTAAAAAGGTTTCTTTTCCTTCAGTCCCATTATAGGCGTGGAGGCAGCCATCATAGCATATGAGATATGCCTCAGTGGTTGAGTAGGGTGGTAGCCATGGCCTTGGTCAAGAAGAGCCAAGGTCAGTTTCTGGAGCATGTAGAGGGAGGAAAAGGAAAGCAGGAGCTCAAGAGGCAGGACTGGAAGCCATGTTGACCAGGTCCCTATGCAGCCTATCCTTCTGAGATTGTGGTGTGAAGCTCTGACAGAAATGGTCATATCGGCTGAAGAAATAGAACCTACGAAGACTTCTGTTATCATTTTAATTTTCAGTAACAGCCATAGCCATTTTACCAAGAACACTTATAATGATCTCACTGAGCCATGTTTGACCTCGAACTATAGGCATTCTTGTACATAGTTTGGTTCTGTACTGGACTGAAGACTCCTTCCTCCTTGTCTTCCTTTCCTTCCACTTCTCTCCCTTTCCCCTCTCCCCTCCTCTTTTCCCATCCTCTCTCCTCATTCCCCATTGCTTGTCACTGCAGCATTGAGGATGGAACTATGTGTGGAACCCACTCGTGCTAGGCAACCACTCTACCAGCGAGCTCCACCCGCACCCTGGCCATACTGCTATTTTCACCCTGGTAAACTACAACCAGGGTGAGCAGGTCTGAAGGAAAGAGGTCCAGTCCTCAGCAAAGAGCTCTCAAGCAGAGTCTGGAAGCACATGACAAGCCAGGCCACCAAAGTGTGAATTTTGAAACAGAGGCCCTGTGATTCTGCCTGAGGCACTCAGGATTAGGATAGGAAGGAGGCCTGGAGTGTGAGGACAAGGACAGGGGGCTTCTAGCTTCAGCCAAACAAGAAAGATTAGTTTAGAACTGTGCTAAAGGTCATTGCAATAGACTCCAAGGTTGTCTCTCCCTCCTTCTAAACAGTACATATCAACTATCATTCTATATCACTCTCTATTCAAACACTTTTGAGGTCTTCCCTTGACCAGAAAGTCTAAACTCCAGAGCTCTCAACTACCTCATTCTCTGCTCTCCCTAAAAATGTAACAAGATAAGCTTATTTATAACTCCCCCCTCCCCCAATGCATTACAACTTCCTGCCTGAACACCTTTCCATAGGCCTCATTCTGTTTCCCTCGTACTCCTACCTACAGCCACGTTCTGAGCCCAATTTAAGTTGTACCTCTCCCAGGAAGATTTTTTTTTTTTTTTTGGCTTCCTTGGCCCATATTTCTTTTTAGTCTAACATCTGCTGAGCATGTACCATATGCCCAACATGCTATGTGTGCTGTCTCATTGAGCCCTTCCAGTAGCTCCATGACTTCAGCTTTGCTCTTAATTCCAAAGGTGAGGTACCTTGCTCAAAGCCACATAGCTGGCAAACAGGAAAGTCAGTACCAAACCTTGGTGTATTAAAATTACGACCCCTGTCATATATAAAATAATGTATTGATCCTTTTAAAATTCAAAGCAAATTAAAATCTTACCTCTCCTTTGTGACACCAAGGATCCATTTGTGGAAATGATCCCACATTGCAATCTCAGGTCATTGTGGAAATGATCCCACGTTGCAATCCCAGGTCATTGCAATAGCCTCCAAGGTTGTCTCTCCCTCCTTCTAAACACTACATATCAACTATCATTCTATATCACTCTCTATTCAAACACTTTTGAGGTCTTCCCTTGGCCAGAAAGTCTAAACTCCAGAGCTCTAATGGAAAAAGAGTGGGAATTTTTAATTATGCTCTCTAAAGATGAATTACATCCTGGGTAGTTTCTATTGGCATAAAGCAGAATAGGCCCCTGATACGTAAAAGGACCCAAGATGACGCATATAAGCTATTCTTTGGCAAACTTCCTAAAGTCCACTAAATTGGATCAATTCTGATAATCAGATCAAGATCCTCTCCCAGGAAGTCACACACACAACACCAATGTACAAAGTTAAGGTGATGGAGAAACTTCAAGTTTGAACAATTCTAGGAAAAGATCTATTGGTTTCATTAGATTCTTGATGGGGTTCATGGTCTTGAGTAGGTTAGGAAACAGTATACTTGGGAGAGAGATTCAGGCATAGAATCTGGTACAAGCTAGTAGCTGAAAAGAGGATCCCTTTAATTTAGAGATGTAGGAATTAACAGGATGGAGTCCCTTGCCAATTTGGAGTTTACCTGGCATGTGTTGAAGTTGTACACAGTTGTTCAGGGAGGTCTCTCTCTCTCCCTCTCTCTCATTCTTTTTTTATCCCAGGGATTGAACTGAGCACCTTGCACTTGCCAGGCAGGCACTTAGGTGGCTGAGCTATCTTCCCGGCCCCCAGGGAAGCATCTTTCAAGGGGGTAGCCTTATCTCTAAACCTGAAGTTAGAACTGTCCAGAGACAAGATGGACATCTAGGGAGAAGAGGGCTCCCAGGCATAAATGCTTAAGTATGGAATGAACTTTTCTCAGGTTATGTGGAAACATCCTAGCATTAGGTGGGGCTTAAGGAATAAAAGGTCCAGGGGCTTCCTTATGCCTTTGAGTTGTTTCTGTGATGATTGTGTTGAAGCCTGTGAAGCAGGCAGGATCACTTAGCTAAATCCCTGTACTGTGTGTACCTTGGGCTCCCATATCCCTTGCCCTATTGTGAATTTCATATTGTGTTTTTTTTTTTTTTCAGAACTGAGGATTGAACTCAGGCTCTTGGCTTGTCAGGGAAGCACTTATTCTACTGAGCCATCTCCCCAGCCCCGTGAATTCCATTTTTTATCCACGGCTTGCTACACAGATGAACTTTCTAGCACTCACACTGAACAAGACCAACATAGCAGAGAATACAGTGTGGCTTGGGTCTCAAACACACCTGAGGAGACCAAAGTTGTTCCCATGGAGCTGGCGAAGGCTAGCACAGACTATTACAGAGTCAAATAGACCCAAATATCAAATGTTTTAACAGAAAAAGCCTTCAAAGTCCAATACAGTTAGGTGATTCTTAAAAAAACCAAAGTTTAATAGTTTTTTTGTTGTTGTTGTTTTGTTTATTTGCCTATTTGTTTTATCTCTTGAAGTTTGGGATTTTCCAAGAATGGAGTATACCATGCAATATTTCACCAGGTTTTCTGAGCACGAACTCCCCCTGTCCCGGCAAGGTTCTTGCCTGGTGTTCCACAGGATATTCTAATATTGCTCAAGACAACTTTGTCAGATGATCTCTGCCTCCTGTACCCCTAGTCTGTCTCTTTTCATTTTCTCAATCCTTCCCTCTGTAGCTGGGATTCTGTAGGGAGACGTCTGGAGCCCCCAGAATACCCTTCCTCAGCCCAGTAGGATTCCTGCAAGTGGTATAGGTTTAGGCATGTAATGAATTTAGATTTAATTTGCAAGTGAAAAAGCTTGCTTTCTTTTGTAGCTTACACCAAAGCTCAAATGTCTAAGCTTCCAGGGTTTAAGTCTAATTAACTGTATTTCACAGCTTATTTAAAGAAAAGAATGGAGGCATTAAAATTGTAAAATCTAATTTTTGAGTAAATCTTTCAGTGCAAAATTAATGTCGCAGTATTAGAACAGCCTTGGCAATATATCTCTTGTCTTCAAATTTCAAAATGAGCTTTTGCAAACATGAAATTATTCATTAGACTGTCTGGTAAAGAGATAAATAAGTGTCTCTTCAAATCCTCAATCTCCTCTTCTCTATTTAGCCAAACACAGACTTATTTCGTGTGAGGGGCAAGTGGGTTGATCCCATTTGTGAGTTTGGCAGGTAAGAAGAGAAGTAAGGAAGCAGGACCTGCTGCCTGTCCACAGAGGGAGCTGGGGTATAGACAAGGCCCGTCTCCATCCCCAGTTTAGTCCTGAGGGACTGACTGGTCCTGAGGCCGTTATGCTGGAGCAGAGCTCTCCCAGGAGGCTGCACATCCTTTAACCCCTCTGCCCTTAACCCTTGTGGCAAGTTGGCTGTCCAGGCCTCCCTAACCATTTGCAGAAATTGCTGCCTGTGCTCCAAGCCTCCCCTGGCCGTCCCCACAGCCTGGAGTGCTCTGCTGCCCCTCACATCACATCCTCCCTCACTCTGGCTTAACAGCTACTCCCCCACATTTTAAAGGATTCCTCCCGTGGGGTCCTTTCTGTAGCTACCCCAGCGCTCTATCATGGCCCTTACGATGTTTAATGGATTCTTTGTCCCACTACACATCCTGCAGTGTTACATTCAAAAGAAAGAGAAGATGGACATTCAGAAAGCATTGAAAAATAATCTAAATCATCTATGACATCACTTGACAAATGCCACAAAGATATTCATTTCTAACAGACAACAAAACTTACAAAAATCTTTTCTTCATCTTTCTCTTAATAGCTCATAGAACCCGGCAGCATCCCACTTTCCCTACCCTGACACGCTCTCCAAGGCATTCTGCACACAGCTTTCACTTGCTTTCATTTCTTTTCTCTCTTTCCTTCACCCTCCTAGAATTTACTTGTGAGCAACTCTCTTTACTTTCATTCTTGTTTTTGAATTAGGAAAGATTAAAACATTCACACAAAAGCAGAGCACAATGGTGCGAACATTCACACACTTGCCACAGATTACAGAGACAGGCCAGCATTCTGTCACATTTGCTTCAGCTCTCTGCCCTTTCCAGCCAGCCAGTCCAGTGGAGGAGGTCACAGATGCAGTGGCTGGACAAAGATCAGAAACAAGAGAAGTGGTCTCGGTGGGTAATCGGGGAAGAGGAGAGACTGTAACAAACTACAATGGACGTGCCCTGCCTGGTACTTCTTAAAGAAATGCCTGTTGAGAGCGCTGATCTCCAGAGCCCCTTTCATCTTGGTATTCAACTCCTGAAATGGGACTGGGCATAAGGTAGTGAGAACGTGTAAGGTAGTGTGGGGGTCAGTCTCGCCAGGTTTCCTAGTTTTATCCAGAGCAGCTACGAAGTCCGGCTTTGTGCCACACACTTCTCGTCACAGTGCTCTGGGAGGGTGAGGCAGGAGAAGCGCAAATTCCAGCCCGGCCTGGGCAACTTAGCAACTTGGGGAGCCCTTGTCTCAAAATGAAAAAAATTAAAGTGCTGAGAATGTAGTTCAGTATAAAGGTCCTGGGTTCAATTCAGTCCCCACTACTCCCCTACCCCCAAGGAATCAATCTTAAGAGCAATCTGTCTTATCTGTTGAACACTATTTTTAATTTTTTTTTTTTTTTTTTTTTTTTTAACCCCACTGTGAGCCAGGTGGCTGTGTTGATAATCACGGCTTCTGACTCAAGCTTACCTGGGCTTCTGAATTTCCTTTCCAGCCTTTACCTGATCTAGCCCCACAGAAGGCAGGGGGATTATAGCCCAGTAGCAGAGCGCAGGGAGGCCCTTGGGCTTCTTCCTCCCTAGAGGCACGCACGTAAGCATCACGCACTAAGCATACACGCACGCACGTAAGCACGTACGCAAGTACGCACGCATGCATACGCACACACGCAAGTCTTAGTTTGTCGCTGCCGGGGTCGCCTCAGCCTGTGCTCTGAAGGTCCTGAACACCGAGTGGCCCAGAATGGCGTGTGTGGGATGCGTGCCTTCAGTCTGTAAGTTCTAGTCCGTTCTGATGACTACTTTTGCTTCTCCTCTGAAGAGGGCACGTCCTCTCTCAGACCCTAACGTTGTCGCTCCTTTCCAGACCCGCTTCCCAGGATTCCACCGCGTGGGGCTTCCAGGAGAGGCCACAGGTACTAGAGCCAGAGTCCAGCGCCCTAGCGCGGCCCGTCTGTCTCTGCAGCGCCACTTGCAGGCGGGCAGTAAAACCGCCAGCTCTCCGGGTGCGGGCAGAGGCAGCGTTTCTCCCCTAGAAGTCTTGGTCCAACAGGAGCTTCTTTGTAGTCAGTAATAATCACTTCAGAGCCAGTTTGCATCTGGTGTCTGGCGCCCTCTGTAGAATGATGCGCGCGGGCTTGCTGCCCCGGGAGGAGAGCAGCAGGGCAGTTGGGCGCAGGCGCGAGCTAGCGCTGCCCTTGTTATCTGTGATATTGGCGAGGGCTTCACCTTTTGTATGTTCTCTTTATTCTTGCTAAAAGGGGAATATCTGACTGCCTACCTGGCGGGCATATTGTGAGGATGAAATGGGTGCCAGGGCCCTTGTGAATGCGACAGGAGGGTGGATCACGTGGTAGGGCCAAGCTTCGGTTTTCTCTCACGTGTGAAAGGGCTGTATGCCGCCGTGGAGAGCACATGGAGAAAGCCTGGCGCGCAGTAAAGACGACAGAGATGTCAAACTCTGCTGCTGGGGGGATTAAAACTGAGGCACTGCACAGTGCTGCTGGGTACGTGGCTGAGATCCAAGTTTCCGTAATGAAGGGAGACACGTCGGGGGGCCGCTTTGAGGTTTCTAGGGATGAGGAAGTGTAGGCTGGGTGTGTGCTGACCACTGAAGCTCTCGCAGGATGGGATATGGATGGCCTGGACTTGGGGCCAGCTGTGGAAGAGAGGGGTCAGGAAGAAGCCTGGAGACACACAGTGGAATCATTGCCCAGAGTGGTTGGTGCCAGCACAGGGCCCACAGGCACCTTGGAGAGGACCTTTTCTGAAGACAAGGTGCAGAAGAGAGCAGAACAACACGTGGGACACTGGACTCCAGGCTCCTAGTCCTGGACTCTGCTTTCAGTCCCGCAGTGGGTATAGGCAGGGGCTCCACTGTCTGCATCTCCCAGGCACCCGATTCTCTGATTCTGCTTTTACAGGGAGTTTCCTTTCCTCCTCTGCCTGCCCTCAGCGGTGGCTCCAAGCCTGCTCCTCCCTATCCTCCATGTCTGCTTCTTGGCTCTACCACAAGAGCTTTCCTGAATGCCATGTGCCATGTCTCTTTTGGCTTAGGGAAGACAGGTGTCTCTTGGTCAACTGTGGCCTGATGTAGAATTCAAGAAACATTTGGGGGCCTTTGAAACCATCAAACTTGGAGGCTCAGGCTTTTGAGAAGCAGGATAAACAAATCTGGACCCAAGAGGAAACTCATTCTCTTTTCTTTCCTTTGCCTTTCAAACTCATCAAAGTCAAGTTCTCAGAGCTCTACTGTCTCACAAGTGCCTTTAGATGGGCCTCATTGTTTTATTTATTGTGCTTATCACAAGTACAGGCAGCCTGGAGATTTCTGGGCCAGTGGAGACCTCTTTCAGGGAGTGTTGACATTTCTGGGGATCTGAATGGTCCTTAGTGTGTCTCTCACTTTCTCTTTCTCTCTCTCTCTCTCTCTATCTATCTCTCTCTCTTTTTTTTTTTTTTTTTGCTTGGGCAGGCCTGATTGAGATATAGTTTGCAAGAGAAGGTTTCCCAGGTGGGTCTTTTTGGGTGTAGCAGGCCTGGGTCTACCTCACCAACCATACTCCACTGGCCCCAAGCAGCCAGATCTGTGCCCAGATCGGTATTAACACCCTGAAACCTACCTGTACTCTGTGCCCTCCTGGTGGAACTCTGTCCTGCAAATGTAAGATTCAGGAGCAGCACTGGTGAAGGTCTCCTTGACCTTTGTGAGGAAATAGTTTATTAAATATGAACCAGGAGCCAGCTCTCTGTGTGAAGTGGGGTAGTGGGGAGACACAGATGTAAAGGAGGTCCACCATGTGGCTCTCTGGGGGAGATGGGAGCATCAATCAATCATTCTGCTACCAGGTGGGCTGGGACAGTGTGATATGGGAACCAAATGCTGGTGGACAGAGGTACAGAGGCAGGGCATGTGAGAGGACACAGTGAATGTCCCAGGGCTATGGTTGAAAAGATGGTCAAGGAGGGATGGCAGAAGATCAGGTTGGGCCAGATCACAGAACGTTTAGCTTTGCCTGATAGGCATCTGGGATTCTCTGCCAGTGTTGGAGGAGCAGTAGCCATGGGGTGGCTTTGACTGTGGTAGGGCCACAGTCTCAGTCATTCCTGGAGCCTTTGCTAACAGAGAGGGATCAGGGCTTTGGTTGAAAATTAAATACATGATCTGGGATTGGAGCAACAGCTCTGTAGCCTGGGCTTTGCTGGACATCTGGTTTCTCTTGGACAACTGGTTGAAAGGCATACTGTGGAGAGATTGATTCTCAGCACACACACCTAATCCCTCTTGGTGGGCTCAGAGTGGGGCCACCTTTGCCCTTCTAGCCGTAGCGATGCGGCAGCATGTGGAACTCAGGCCAGCTGTGTGATCTTAGCTAGCTCCTGGCTCTCTGTTTCTGCTTATCATCTTTGCAATGTGGTCGATACTACCTTTCTTGTCCACATGCGATAATGCATATGAAAGTGCTTTGAAAGCTATAAAGCATTCTACGGATGCAAAGTATTATCCCTTTTCCCTTTTCCTTTTATTATCATCTCATCTATTCTCAGCTTGCCCTCTAATTGAACCAGGACCAAAGACTTACCTTCTGCCACATCACACATGGCTGGAGAATGAAGCTGCCTGGGCACTTGGAAGGAAGGAACAGAAAGAAGGCGGGATAGGACAGAGGTAGTTGTGGGGTTGAGGAAGAGAACAAGGCTCTCGCTCTGCTCCAGAGATGTGAAGGAGCAATTCCCTCATCCTCTTGTTCCTAGCCTTCAGAACCTCCTGAGCTGCCACTTTGTCCTAGTGAAATAACAGCTTGTTGGGAGATGGGATTCTTACTAATTACTAGATTGCTTTGTGCCTGTTGTTCCTAGATTGGCCAGGTGGGTCCTGTCTCTGAAGGGGCTCCCATTACCTCTTTGAGAAGGAGAAGCCAGCCAAGGAGAGTAAAGAAGCAAGAAAGAGGAGCTGTTGTACTCCTCCCTGCTCCATTTATAGCTGGGCCTTTTCAGGCTGCTGGCTGGGAGCTCTGGCTCAGGAACTGTGACTCACATTCACACCCAGGGCAGCATGTGCTGAAGGTACGTGGAACCATTCACACCCACGTATGAGTACCTGTGTGTGCGGTGGCTGTGTGCTCAGTGAGTCACATAGCGATGCAGGCTCTCAGTGACCAGGGTGCACAGCGAGTAACCTCCAGCAGGCAGACACCATTGGCCCGGCTGGAATGGTTGAATACACATGTAAACTCCCTTGTACAGAGGTGTGCAAATGTATAGGGCTTTGAGAGTGATAATTAACTGCTTCCCTCTTCCCATCAATTTCTGAGCCAAGTGAAAAATAGACACAAATATTTCTGTGTTTCATTTCATTTTAAGATGCACATATTTTCACACTGGAGTATGTTTTATAATAGATAGCTTGTAGATTGTGAAGCACATGCCAGTTAGGTTTTTTGGCACACCAGCTTTCTAGCCAGCAAAGTTGATTTAAACAAATGAAGCTCCCATGAGCTTTCTACCTTTCCTTTCTGCTTTCAGCTTGCTGAGAGAACAGTTACAAGCCAGGAACCCAGACACCTAAAGGCCTCTCTGCTCTTAGGTAGAGCTTGCCTTGGCCAGCTTACCTGGCAAGAAAGGCCCAACATATGCACCCTACCTAGGCCCTGGCCTTACAGGCACCACGACCCAGGCCTTCTTCAGTCTTTCCAGTTAGGCAAGGAGAGAGACAGGGAAGGCAGGCCAATGCAGAGGAAGGCAGAGGGTTTCTCCCCAATTGTGTGAATCAGGCAGAGATGTGGGGAAATGGTTGTCCCTTCAAGGTAGATACATCGTGGTGGCTAAAGTGGGTTAAAATATACACAGATACATTTACACACAGGCAATTTGTATATCCACGTGTATATTGCACAAGAGATTCAAATGGTCAAGGATACACACATAAGCAGTTGTGCCTGTGTGACATAGGCAACATAGTCAGATATGTGCAGAGAGACCCAGTAAAACTACACATGCAGCCTCATGCACACACGGTCACTTGGTACAGGCAAGTCCTCCTATGTGGGCACAGTGCGTCCAGAGGCCAAGACTACGTATACACTTGTGTTCATTCCTGGAATGTGGCAGTGTTATCCTTCAGGGAGTTGTGCGCCACTTGACAGTAGAAGACAGAATGCGCAGATG
Source organism: Octodon degus (assembly GCF_000260255.1). Classification (NCBI taxonomy): domain Eukaryota; kingdom Metazoa; phylum Chordata; class Mammalia; order Rodentia; family Octodontidae; genus Octodon; species Octodon degus. The sequence continues at coordinate 8,999,772 of NW_004524656.1, forward strand.
TACTCGGAGTACACTTTATGGAGTTCCTTAAGCCAGAGGGCTGCTAAGGGCTTTGTGTTGGCAGAGTAACCGGCATCTAGCCTGTCTCTAGGGCTTTCTGACAGATCACAGTGTGTTGGCAGTCTGGACCTCTTCACATAGTTCTAGCCTTCTGGAACACCCTTGGACCTTGGACAGAATTCCCTGGTGTCCAGGGGCTTGAGAGAAAGCTACTTTCTTCCTTGACTCCCCCTTAAAACTTTATCTCTGCAGGCTGCACTAGCATCCTCACACAAGGAGGGAAGAGTGTATGGCTTGCCTTTTAACTGTTCAGTTCTGGAAGTTGAGCCTCCTAAGGGAAAGGTCTCATGCCTTTGATTAATCTCCCCATACCCTTTTTGTCCACACAGATGCTGTCATTACCGATGATGCCCAGAGAGGAAATGATTTGCTTAGGTCAACACACCTAACTAGGGTCTGAGACCAGCACCCAGTTTTCATGTGTGTGCACCTTTGAAGCTATACAGTTAACGTGTGATGTTCATCTGTGTGTGCTCCTTGTCACTGTGTATATATGCATGTGGTGCCATCGTGTGAGTGGCTGCGTTTGTTGATGTCTGTGTGCTCCTGGGTGTAATTGTATCTGGAAAGCTATGAGTGTACCCACACTGTGCATCAACATAACCAACATAAATTCTGTGTTTTTAGCCATCTACTGTACTCCTGATTACATATCAGTCTTGAGTCTGGCTAACATTCAGATGCCTCTCTATGTGTATCTAGTGTAGATAACTGTAAGCGTGTACGGGGTCTTCCTTGCCTGAGCTGGGCAAGCATGTATTGCCTGTGTGTCCATCTCTGTGAACCTGTGCATGCATGCACACCCATGTGTGTGCATCTGTGGTGTGCACCTGACCGTGGATGTTCATCTGAGCAAGTGTTGCTTGGGTTCATGGTGGCAGATAGATCCCGTGTGTTTCTGGCTAGCCCTGGCATTTCCTGACTGTATGAAGTGTGCTTGCCTTTGTGACTCAGCATGAGCCCTCTGCTCAGTCTTTGTGGTCCCTGGGGATAGCCCAGCCCCCGACACTGTCTGCCTTATTGGTCACTCAACCACAGTCTGTGTCTTTCCACTCAAGGAAAGGTCGCTTGGACCCCCATGCAGGCTCAAATCATGTAACCTTTCATGTTTTCTCTCCTACGGGGACTGTTCAATTTCCAGCCTCTCTGGGGTCCCATTTGTATGATGTCAGGTGAAGAGTGACACTGTGGATTGGTATAGTCTTTCTAAAGCAGTGTGACTCCATGCCTGGGGGCTGGCTTGCTGGGTGGAACTTTCTATGAGCTCAGATAACTATTTCTTTTCCATTGCAAGACCTCAATTTCAGCATTACGGTCACAGCCTGCTGGAGACCATTACATCCAAGTCCCCCCTTCTTAAGGACAAAGGCAATGCAGCTTAAGCAGGAAATGAGACTTACAGTAGTGAGAAGAGCCTGGAGTAGTCATAACATTCTGACTCCCAGTCCATTGCCCTTTCCCCTAATTTATACTAAATTTGTTTACATGGAGAAAATGGCTAGCTGTCTGCCAAAGATTGCTGTTTTCTTTCAAAAGTACATACAAGCACCATGTCTCCCTCACCTGCTGCATTTATGTAGGCCACATAATTGAGTGGAGATAGTTGCTAGGTGCCTATCCCAGGCTACATTCCTAATGGCTTTTCATGGTATGTATTCTTTTCATCTTCCCCTCTTTGCTGGCTAGGAGTCAGTACCCTGGAACAGCCATATGTTGATGGTAGCACAGATTTTATGTCTGTCTTCTTGAATGAGTCCTTCAGACAGAACTTCTCTAGACAGGAAAAGATAAAACTTCCACTGGGTTGAATGACTAAAACTTAGGGCTTATTTCTTACAGCAGCTAGAATTACTTTAATGCACTATCTCTTCTTTTTTAGGAAATGGTCCTCAAGTAAAACCTCCTCAAACCTTTTTTCATGACCTTGTCTCCACATCCCGTACCATAGCTTGGGGTCCCTCTTGGACACCTAGAGGGGTTAAGTCACCATGGCAACACCTGAAGTGTATGATAAGACAGATGGCCATGCTCACTACAGCAAGTCCAGGTGTGTTTCCAGCAAATTCCACTCTTCAGAAAGATCACTGGCTTTACTAGCATGCCTAAGAATCATTGTTTGACTGTAGATAGAAGCAGCTTTCCCTGCACATGTCATCCCTTGGGGCCAGCAGACTTGCCTCTTGCAGGATCAAGTAGTGTCACAGTTGGTGACCAGGGACTCAGCTTGACTGTCCCTCTTGAAACTAGACCTTTTCCTTTTCCAGATGGTTCCATTGTGAGTTCTTTGTCACCTAGTCCTGTGAACTACATCTGGAGATAGGTTCTGTTGCTGCAGTCTGGTTCAGTGCTACTGATTTCATTAAATGCTTCTGAGGATTCCCCCAAGCTAAGCCCCTGAGTTGATATCTGCACCATCCTCGGACTTCAGCTCTGCCAGAAGCAGAGATAAAGCCTATGAAAAACCAGTAGACTGGGGATCAGGACAGCTCTGAGACCTACTTATGTAGGAGAAGTTGTAGGGTACCAAGCGCATGCATACATGCATAGAAAGCATATCCCACTCCTGCTCCAATAGCTTATGCTAGGGCCAGAGCCTTAGCTCTTTAGCTTATTTATTCAGGATTTGTACAACAAGATTCCATTTGATCCTTTACCATCTTGCATTAATGCATTTCCCTATTTCATCTCTCTGGGGCAGGTTGGTCCTAAAAATGCTTTGGCCTTTTATTTTTTTTAATTAAAATTTTTATTTTTATTTTTATTTTTAGGGAAGGGTCTACAGGGTGTTCAGGGTCTTACTACTAGATTGGACTCATAGTGATCCACCTGTTTACATCCTCCCAAGAGCTGGGATTACAGGCGTGCACCACCACACCCAGTCTCAATTGCTATCTTGGCACGCCCCAGGGGCAGGGGCAGCACAGCAGGCCCCTGTGCCTTCTTGCAGGCACTTTAATCATCTGCTGAGCTATTTGGCTGGCCCTGCTTAGACCTTTTATACCTGGGTTTCTCTGTGATTTTTCTCTCAGCCTAGAATACTTTCTATTTTCCTGGCTTTTTAATTTCCTCTCTACCCTATACCTGGCTTATTGTTAGTTCTGCTAAGTCTTCTCCTACTTTCTTTCCAATAGAGTAAGGGGCTGCCTCCAATTAGATCAGATTCTATAACAGAGTTAGAGTTGGCAGATGTCTAGACTGACATAGGATGCTTGAGGTCAGGATCAAGCTTTTGGGTCCCCAACATGAAATAGAGTGTGTATGTCTCTGTGCCATTGATCAAATGAGGGTGATTTCTGTCAGCTGAGCCTGACGGAAGCCCAGTGGGGCTTTGTCTGATGATCTTCCTTGTGCCTCAGTTCCTCTGGCTTCATGTTTGTCACCAGATCTATATTTTGACTTGGAGAAGATGAAGGGTAATAACAGGAATGCTTTTTTTTTCCTTCTTAATGAATAGGCAGAAGGGAAGCAGGGATTGCAGAGTGAGATAAAGCCAGAGCCTAAGCTAAGTTAGCTTGAGAGATGCAGTTGAGCAACATCAGCTCCATGATAGGAAACAAAGTGGGGAGCCAGTGGAAATCGATTCTGTTCTTCTCTACATTTTAGTATCTTGGACCCTGGCATACACTTTATCATTAATGCCACATCCTAGTTAGACAGTACACTTTTCTTTCTTAATGATACATAAAGTGATGTTGCATTTTAAAAATGATGGTGTCTTAGGTTTGAGGAAATAAATTGCTCAGTTAGTAAAGGTTGAGACATAGATGGCTGTGTAACCTCAACACCATGGTCAGGGTTGGATGTTATTACAAGCAGGGCCAGGAATGGTGTGAGATAGTGAGCTGACAGAGGGAAGAGAAAGCAGAGACTTGGCTGGTGACCCATGGAGAAGGATGGAGCTCCCTGTCACTACGTGAAACAAAATGGAACTTGGGAGCAGGTAGTTGTCACCCCCAGGTAGTGGTCACGCTTAGGTAGTGGTCACTCCCAGATAAGGGTCATCCCCAGGTCTTTCTTAAGTCTTTCAAGTTCTGGGACTTTGTTCTTTTTATACCTCTCTTTCCCTGAACCTACATTGGATGTGGGAGGTGGGGAAGGAGGATTGGGAGAAATTAGATACAGAAAGAGATTCCACTCTTGGACCAAGGGGCATAGATAGGTGGCTCTATGAAATGAAAAAGTCAAGAATAAATTATTATTTCTTCATCCTGGCTGTGAAAATGCATTGCTTGAGACCTTTTTAGGAACACTTGTTTAAGTGCAGTATCTGCATATATAAAAATATCAAAAAGAAACCGATTTTATTGTTCAATATATGATAATTAAAATAAAAATACTTTGCTTAAACCTCAATCCAGATCAGTGGAATTACTGTTTTTCATCTAGGGTTCAGAGTCACTGACCAAAAGTATTTCTTAATTATTTAATACTAGTTGCTGAGAATTGCTTTCAAAAATCTAAATCATATTGTGAATCCTTGAATTGGAAAGCAAATGCAGTTTACATTTGAGTAACTCTTTTGATTTGCAAAGCACAAAGTTACATCCGTGTGACTATTTCGGATCCTCAGAGTTGGGTAGGCAAGTTGTTGTTATTGTGTTTATTTTGCAGAAGAGGATCCAGGGTCAGTGGTCAAGAAGCCTTGGAAAGGGAGGTGATGTCCAAGCTGAGCAATGGGAAAGATGCTGCAGAGGTCCAGGAGATTAAAGAAGTGGAGACAAGAAGAGCTGGTGCTTGGTGCTTGTGAAAGAGAGGGAAAGGGAAACTGCCCTATGAAGACCGTGTCAACTGTGAGAGAGTAGAAGGTGGTGGGACTGATATGCAGGGCTGAGGAAATTGCCTCAGATAAATTGCTCAGTATCAAAATAGAAAAATAGCAAGCAGTTTTAATGGATGGAAAGCCACCTTCTGAATCAGCTGAAGAACTTGGCTTTAGTCAGAGGTTAGAGACACGGGAGTGAGTAAAGTCAAGATTTTTCTACAGAATCCATGTTGATGTGAAGTGAAGATCAGAAGCCAAGAGGAGTATACCAGAATCCCAGAAGCCAAGAGGAGTGTACCAGGATCCTAGAAGCCAAGAGGAGTGTACCAGGATCCCAGAAGCCAAGAGGAGTGTACCAGGATCCCAGAAGCCAAGAGGAGTGTACCAGGAT